>NC_056725.1:1885848552-1886216052 GCF_019279795.1 Protopterus annectens | reverse complement strand
TTCATTAGCCTGTGTTTTTATTTTAGTTATTACTGGCACATGATCTGAAATAGTTACAGGGTACATATCAAGACCTTCAATTAAATGCACACGTTCCTGTAAAATGTGAATTCTGTCTAGCCTAGCCCAGTTTTTGTATCTTGGGGAATAACATGTAAATCCACTCCGAACTCCTAGTACTGAATTCACATCTTCCATGCCAAACATTTTCATAACTTTCTTTAAAAATCTACCCTCCTTTGTTATATTTTCCCTTCTGGGCCCGCAGACACATCCTCACTGTTACAAATCAAATTCTAGTCCCCACCTATTAGTAATATTGCTTGCTGAAAGCTGATTATTACTCCCAGAATTTTCTTAATATCCCTTATAGCAGTTTTCAGTGGAACATAAATACATGCCAGTGTAATCCTCCTCCCTTGTATTTCAGAAAAATATCTTGAGTGAAGGGATAAATTCATAACTCCACATGATGACTGAAAACTTTTGTATTAGTGATAAAAGAATGTCAGATGTCAAAATAGCCATCTCCCAAGGTTATACTACCTCCAGTATTAATCAAACTGGTTAAGATGAGCTAAACAAAAAAAAAACAGAATGCCATCTGCACAGTCATTTTCTGACTAGTATAATCTCAGGGATGAAGCTACATAGTAAAATGGAATTTTGGTGAGGTGAAAAAAAACAGTGTTTATACTCTTTCCACGAATAAATGCTTTACTGCAGCTGCATTAGTCATTTGGAAATGAAGAGCTGCAAAAAAAAAAAAAAAAAAAAAAAAATGGGAGGAGCAATTATTATTTTGTATTAAGTAGGCCTGAAAAGAGTGGCTGCATCAAGGCTGTCAGGTATGTATGAAAATAAAGGTATACATGTCTCAGGTAGCCAATATCAGCAGAATAATTCAGTGGGTAAGTTCTTTGTCTTTTAACTCAAGGGTTCAGTTTTAACTTCTAGTCATTGTCTGTGTAGAGCTTACATGTTTCCACCCAGTGTCTGCATGGATTTTCTCTAGGTATTAGAGCCCCTCCCCCCCCCCAGGATGAGGTTACTTCCATGCTAAAATGCTGTAAACATTGTATTTACTATTGTTTATATGGCTGAAAAGAGTACATGATGGCCTGTTCACTTTTTGGGTTAATGAATGAATAAAGCAAAGCTTAATTAAAATTAAGCATGCTATTACAGATAGGCCACAGTAAGTTCTAGCAACAGATTGTTCTCATACTGAGTAATACAGAATGCCCACACATCAAAAGATGAGGAAAAAAAGACAGTGCACACTACTGAGTTATTGATTCATAATACAAATGCACAGACCAAAGCCTCATATCCAGTTCTGCTCGATTATTGGTATATTCCAATTGACACTGACAATATCAGGTCACCAGTACAACTGCTAATTAGAATATGTTTACTTTTTGCCAAATACAAATTAACAGATAATATCACAAGCTGCAACTCTGGGAATCATTGAGAGAGACAGGGATGCAAGCAAATGGAAGACAAACAGTAATATTATTTCTGCTACAGATCAGACCCATTGCTTTTTCTGTCCCAATGGGACAGCAAAAAACTGTGTAAGAAAAGTCAGCAACTGAAATTCAGCCAATAGAAAAAGAGAGATCGTTTGAGTAAGATGTGTAGATGTCACATAGGAAATGCAGATGTACTTCAAAACTCCCGATGAGGAGATTGCAATGCTCAGATTTCTTGCAAGGTGTCATGCCCTTTTCAGAAGTTGCCATAAATGCTGTCAAACATTCACAAAACAGCCAGATAAACAAAGACTCTCAGAGATTTGCAAAATATTATTTGCTTAAACTTAAGATTAAATATTCAGTAAGTTTGACATATTTTATAGTAGACTGAATATGTGTGTGCTCTTGTAGTATAAATGTCTTTATAATTAAAAATATGTTAATGTCTAAAGAACTATGTTTATTATTTTAAAAAAATAGTGATATCATCCAACAAGATATGGGAGTCACAAGATTTACCCATAAAATATAGTGTATATTCAGGCAGGAAGTTTTATTAAGCATGACAGTATTGACTCTGGAGAAATAGAAATGTATGCAGCTTCCAGATACGTGCTCTAGTAAACTTTCTTAAAATTTACCAAAATTGTTCAAGAATCATTATTCAGAGCCTTCCAAGATGGCTACACACTGATCAACAGGTTGATTTGCACTCCCCAATGTGATGATAACAACTGCTAAAAAAGGGCCAATATAACTGTCTGAATAAAATACAATCACTGGCTATTAATTAGTGCCTGGATGCCAGTAAAGAAGATATTTTGAGAACCTGACACGAAATCAACCAGAAAAGGAGAAGAGAAAATTCTGAGGGAGGAGAATCATGATAGGCATTCAGCAGAAAGCAGTTCCAGTTTCAACTTTGGTACATGAGATGGCTTCCAACTAAATCAAATTTACACAGAGGTATTTTATTAAAATAAATTAAACAGTGTAAGAAACTTCTCTGTGTGGAAGATTTTTAGTCCATATATTTCTAGTTAATCACTGTATATTAATCAGATCAGACAATAGTAGTAGAAGTAGCAAACGTAAACTCGTCTTAAGTCAAAACAAAACAAAACAAAAAATAATAATAGAAAATATATAAATGTACAGCATTACTAAGTATTTGAAAGTAATCCAAGCAAGGCAGGCAGTCTGTTTCCAGTCAAAAATCCTTTATTAAGTACACAGACAAGCGATCCAAGTAAAACAAAAATAGAGTAATAATTTCCTCACAAGCTTTCTAAATATATATATACTTTTTATCGGGCATGGGAGTGGTTTATTGTGCTGTAAAACAAAGTGTTACTGGTACACATGTTAAATTCACATCCCTTCCCCCATCAGTGTGACATTCAAGCTGGTCCTACCCTACTTAGTAGCTGTCATAATAATATATAACCCTTATGTACTTTAAATAAAATTATATAATGATGTGGTACCTCTTATTTAACCAAATTATTAAGTAGATTAAGTCTGTGATTTTATCCAAGACAATATACTACATGGCTGGAAATATATCAACCTTAGTTCATTTGACAATCAAAATATATATGTAAATATATACATTTTGCATGTAAAAAATCAATTTCTATTTTCATAACCTATTGTTAACAAAGATCGCTTCTAGACTTCTTCAGGTCTGTGTACAAGAACCCTAAAAACCTATATAATTGTATAATTAGTTAGCGTTGTTATTACACATCATTTTGAATAAAGTGGAAAAAAGAACCAGAAAAAATAAAAATAAGAAAAATGTATGTATGATAATGGAAACAAAATATACACTTACATTTCAACTGATTTAAAATGGTATTTAAAACCAATTCGTAGAATAAAATAAAATACAGTTAGTCATGTAAACAATGTGGCAATTTTCTAAGTTCCAGTGCACTTTTAATTGAACAGTAGTGGTTTAGTCCAGGCATCCTAAAAGAGTTCAGCTTTAATTGCCACATGAGTTCATGTTTCTCCAGAATATTCGGGATGTCTCCTTCAAGATCACCCATGTCTATGCGATCCAGGATCTGGAACTTAAAACCTGTGTGTCTTTTATGAAGAGAAAGGTGTTTGGCTAGTGCATTCTTTTTACATCCAGAGCGGATTTCTGACAGTTGACATGAAATCCTACACTTGAGTTTATTTACAGTCTTGCCCACATAGAATGCATCACATTCATTGCACTGTGCCCTGTAAATTACTTTTTAGTGTTACAGTCACCCCCTGCACTGGTTTTAATGAACTTCTTTAAATAAGGGCAATAAAAACTATCACCTTGCTGTATAAATATACAAAATGTACAATTAGTTTCACATCTTTTAGTGCTTTTCTCACATGGTCTAGGTTTAAATTCAACAAAACTTCTAATGTTCCTGGCCTTCCTATAAACAAATGATGGGGCTTCACCTAAGATGTTAATGAGAAAAGGGTTTCCTGTGACAATGTCCCAGTTTTATTCAATAATATTTTTTTACTTACTCTATTTTTACTCTATTACTCTTATTACTATTACTTATACTCTTATTATTATACATATATTTTATTTTATTTATTTTATTTTACATTTGTTGACCGGGCTAGTCTGGCTGGATACATGTCCATTTTTACAAAAATATATAAATCTAATTATTCTAAGATATAACTACAATCAGGAAAAAGAAAACATTGGGTGTGAGGATAAAGTCAGCAAAAATCAAGTAAAAATATGCAGATAATAAAATATCACATAATTGTGCATTAGTCAGGTGTACTACAGGAACAAAGCCAATGATTTTGGAAGTATTGTTTAATTTCTGTTTGAAAAGTGGCAAGGATGTAGTCAAAGTTATGTCACAAGGTAAGAGATTCCAAGTTCTACCTATTGTGTTACTGAAAGGGAATCACCTGCTGTATTGTTTGCCTTTATAGTTTTGTCATGAGTTTACTAGATGAGAGTTAAGATTGTTGGTTGAGGAATAATAAAGTGGTTTCCTAGTTGTTTTAGGTTTATACAATGATGGGTCCTAGATTGGTTTTAGGTTAGTATAAATTATGGGAAGGCAAAAAGGGAGGGTAGATAGAGGGTGAGATTGTGCAATCTTAGTTCTGGTTGTTGGGGTTAGGAAAGGTTTGCTGTTGACTAACCTGATGTTGTTGTTAATGTGCTGGTCAAAGTTTCTACAGCATTAAAGGTAGTTTGGGTTAGTTGAGATCATCCAGTAGAGGATGGTGCTGGCAGATGGAGGGTAGAATCATCTGCATATTGTATGCAGGTTGCTTGTGGGATAGAAGTCTGAAGATCATTGATAAGAATGGAGCCCTGAGGAACTCCGATGGAAATGGGTAGTAGTGATGAGATATGGTTATCCCCATGCAGGACAGGTTAATTATATTGAAGAAGAGAGTAGTGTGAGCGAGTTGCTGATGAATACATTTTTGAGATTTTCCAGATGTCAGGATAGTTCTGTTTATAAGTAGCTTGTCACAGAAGGGGTGCAAGGTTTCAGTTTGAGAATGAGTTTGTAGATGAAAGAAGTAGGTATAGGTTTAGAGAGAGAAGTTGTAGGAGGAGTAGCTATTAGATGATGAAATATTAGGGTCGTTGGTGTTCATTTGTTTTGCTAGGATTGGATAGTTTCAGAGAAAAGTAGAAATACTAAATCAGGGTTCTGTTTAAGGCTTCTCCATTTTGTCCATGCTTTGTTTCTAATAAGAATAAGTTTCTTAGTGTTGTTGGTAAGCCATGGGGCTGTTTCATGTCTATTCAGTATGGATAAGAAGGTAGAGTTAAAGACTGAGACTGCCTCCTGTTGCTCTCAGTTCAGCTTTGAAAATTTTTAAGTTAAAATGTTTGGTAGAAAGAATTAGCCTTGTATTTGGAAGGTTTGTGATATCATCTGGCATAGTACCTATATATTATATTTTTTTGTTTTTTTTATTATAAGTCTAAGGGTCCTCTCTCTCTCTTTCTTATTTATTTTTCTCTTCTTGTGGTTGAGGTAATATTTTGGGAAAAACCATGCAGGTTAATATGAGATGAGGGATTATCAGCATTGATTGTGTTCCAATCAATGTTAACATCGCCTAGAATTATTCAAATAATTTTTGCTATTATGCTATTATGCATATTATGCTATTATTTATACTCATTATTATTACTTATTACTCTATTTTTACTCTATTATTACTCTTATTTTACTCTATTTTTGTTTTACTTGGATCGCTTGTCTGTGAACTTAATAAAGGATATTCGACTGGAAACAGACTGCCTGCCTTGCTTGGATTACTTTCGAATACTTAGTAATGCTGTACAATTATATATTTTCTATTATTACTTTTTGCTTTGTTTTGTTTTGATTTAAGACGAGTTTACGTTCGCTACTTCTACTACTATTGTATTATCTGATTAATATACAGTGATTAACTAGAAATATATGGACTGAAAATATTCCACATAGAGAAGTTTCTTACACTGTTTTGTTTATGGGCCCACTACAGTTTAGTGAGTTGTTTTGAGACTTCGGGGATACCACGGAGATTACTTGTTTTTTATTAAAATAAATGAAATCCTGAAGGAGTGTATCAACTAAAATAATTGGTTGGGGAAAAAAAGAAAAGGCTTTAATTTGCCATTTGGATGAGCTGATAAAACTGCAAAAATCAGAAGATGAAATGAAGAAAATGGTGGCTGAGGGCACCTCAAGAAGAGCTGCTTCAAAAAAATAGTAGAGTTAAAAGACAGAGCTCACTGAGAAAACCTGAGGTTTTCTGTTATACCAGAGAAACTGGAAAGAAAATACTCTATTATTTTATGAAAGCACATATAAGCAAACTGGACTGGTGTTCTACAGCAAGACTTGTTAACTGTGAGGGTACATATTGTATATGATCCAAACCTGGCCCTGAGAAAATAGCCAAGATCTGTATTAGTAAAGATGCAATCATACCAGTAGAAAGTGTTGATCCTGACAAAATTGTGACAAAAAAGAAAAGTATAAAACCTGGAAACTAGTGTTTGTGGAAAATAATCATTCACTGTATACCAGGCAAAACAGAAGCAAATTTATTCCAATAATCAAGGAATATTTTGAGGCAGGTGTAAGATTCAAGCTGCTGTATCCAGTTGTCTTCAGAATGCTTTTTTCCTGAAGCATTGAAGACATTTCTTTAACACCTTTACTGAGTTATCATTTAAGGCATAAAAAACATACATATGTCTGTGTGTGTAAATATATATATATATATATATATATGGGTTCCTATGACTTCGTCGAACTGTGAAATCACCGACACTCACCTCTTCGACACCAATCCATCGACGTCCATATCATCGACAATGCCGGTAAGCGATCTTCCCCCTCACAGGACCCATGGTAGCGCTTTCAAGGTACATTATACGGAATCACGTAAACCCTAATCGGTGTAACACAGGAAGAAGCGCTACCATGGGTCCTGTGAGGGGGAAGATTGCTTACCGGCATTGTCGATGATATGGACGTCGATGGATTGGTGTCGAAGAGGTGAGTGTCGGTGATTTCACAGTTCGACGAAGTCATAGGAACCCATATATATATACATATATATATATATATATATATATATATATATATATATATATATATATATATATATATGGATCTAGGACTTTTGATCGAAAGATCAAAAGTCCGAATCCATTACGGCCGGGCATACTTACACGAAGTACAGAACTACAGTTGGTTTAGAATTTGATTTCCATTTTCTAGCAATTGCTTTTTTGGCAGCCATTATAATTAGAATCAGCAAGGCATTACTATGTCTAGGCAATTCAGCTCCTGTATCCCAGCTAAAAAAAAAATGTCCTTAGTTACACCAGTTTGCTCACTCAATATTTCTGACAGAGTACTCTGTAGGGAATTATTAAAGTCTGCCAACTCATTACACTCCCAAGACATATTTCCAGTTACCAGTTTCTTCCCCATCACACCTTCAACAGTTGGCATCTACATAAAGAAAAATTCTTTGAAGTCTGCTAAACAAAAACTTCCAAGCAAATATTTTAAATCTTCTAGACCTTGGTGCATATTTGGGAGCCATACACATCCATCCATAGTTTCCTTTTGAATTGCTTATCCAATCTCTCTTCCCAATCTTTTCTAACCCCCTCTGACTGCAATATTTTATATGCCCTTATGCCCTACTAATTATCCCTTTTTTAACAGCAGCTTCTGTTCTAGCTTCAACTAGATACTCTACCAGAGCAGGTCTTTCACTTAGGATTCCCCTATCGATTGTTATTTGCCTATACTCTGATATCCATCTCTAATAGGGAAGGCAGTCTCTAACCTGCAGTCCAAATGTCATCTTGGCCTCATCCCACTCTATTAGCCTTTCTGCTTGAGTTATTTGCTTGCAATATCTTGGTTCCTTTGCCAGTTTTCAGTAAATTCCAGCTCCCTCTTGACTATCCTCTGTACCCCTATCAGCAAAATCTCCTTTCTCTGTTCTTAATTTCAAGTCAGCAAGCAGTTCAGTGAAAATAAATGAAAGTTTAATACTGACAGAAGTGGATGCCTTTGTTGGTCATTACATCCTTAGCTGCCTTAGTGCCTAAATATTACATATAACAGTGCCCATTTTAGTTTATTCATTTAAGAGTAACTAATGCACATTTGCTTATGCTAAAAATAAGTTCACAGAGTATGCATGCTACTTTTCACATCTGGAAAGGAAACAGAGATAGGATAAGGGCATAGGGATAACTGCAATTGGGGTATAGAGAACAGAGGAGGCTGGACTTTACTGGAGAAAACTGGCAAAAGAACCAAGATATTGGGATAAACTAACTAGAGAGGGAATTGTAATAGAGTGGGAAGACACCAAGAAGACTTTTGGACTGCAGGCTAGAGACTGCCTTCACTATCATGGATTGACAGCAGAGTACAGACAAAGAAAAAGAAATAGGGGAATCCCAAGTGAAAGACCTGCTCTGGTAGAGTTTTTAATTGAATCTAGAACAATCTTGCATAATAACTACATGAATCAATCAGAAGAGGTTAGAAAAGACTGGGAAGAGAGACTGGGTAAGCAATTTACACGGAAACTATGAGAGGACATATGTATGGCTCCCAAATATGTAACAGACTTGAAGATTTAGGCTTTCTGGTTGGAAGTGTTGGCATAGGTATTTTATACCCCAAGCAGACTCCATGTGGTGCACAATATCCTCAAGCTAGGAGAACACAGATTACAGACTGTGTGCTGTGGCACAGCTAGTCACTCAACAGTGTAAGAATATGGCACTAGGTGATTTAGTCATGTTCACTAATGTCACCAAATGTCCATGGATATTTGCTGGTAATAAGTGGGTTGAGGACTACTCCAATCAATGCCAGGGACCCATGCTAAAGGTGGGAGGGGTGTATGTGCCCCTATTGGCCAGTGTGTGCCTGCCATAAAGCCCAGCAGCCCTGAGTCAATAAGCTACTGACCAGCTGGTGTCCAACTGCCAAGCTTGGGTTACCTGGGATAGCTCTGTTGAGCAAAAGATGGACATAAACCCATCAACCTGCCAAATATAAACTAAGAACTGCTGCACCCATTGTAGGTTCCCTGACAGGATTTAGCTTGGAAGTGGATAACATGGTAGTAAGGAGTAAATCTGGACATCCTGTGTATCCAAGAGACAAACTGGAAGGGCGGTGCAGCAAAGCCACTTGGCTTGGGATCCAGAGTCTACTACCTCAGGAGGAGGAGAGGCTAGAAATGCTGTGAAAACTGTAGTGAGGGAGAGACTTCAGAAGGCATTGAGGGATGTCATCAGAATTAGTGACAGACTCATGGCAATCAGACTCTAGCCTAATGACAGGGCAGTATTATTATTAGCCTATGCCCTACAGCATGATTGTGATAGTGAGGAAAAGACTGCATTCAGACAGAGTTTGCAGGACCTACTAGATAAAGCAGGACTGCATGAAATGGTCATAGTAATGGGTGATCTGAATGGAGATATCAGGACAGACATAACAGGATATGAGGACTGCCCGGATCCACATGGGTGGGGCAACATTAATAAAGAAGGATAGGCCATTCTAGACTTCTGTCTGGTAAATGGCTTGATAGTAGCATAGTTCAGCAAGACAGACACAAAATCACATACAAGAGTGGCCAATATGCAACTCAGATAGGCTTCCTTCTAGTAAGAAAAGGGCACTGGGGTAGAATCAGTTATTGCAGTCATCCCTAATGAAACAGTTGGCCCACAGCATAAACCACCGGTTGCCACAATCAGCTTCAATCAGTGGTCAGATAAGGCTTTAAGGCTGAACACCTACAAGTTGACTGGAGAGAAATCACAACAGTTCAAGGAATTACTCAGGGCTCTAGCACCTCAAGAAGGGGAAGAACTAGGGGATGTTGAAGAAGAATGGTGGTGCCTCAAAACAGGATTTGAGGGGACTACAGAACATATATGCAGTTAAGGCAGGTATTGCAGTAAGGTACATAAGGAAAGCTGGAGGCGAAATGCAGAATTCCAGGGAGTCACCAAAAGAAAGGAGTGCATGAAAAAGTGGGAGATAGAAAAGGCAGACCAGGCTATAAAGGAATACTGGTTGACTAACAAGCACGCTAAGAGAGGAGTTGCAATAACAAAGAACAAGGCATCAGAGGCACTCTACCAGCTTCTGGAAAAGTGACTCAGTAAATGGTACAAAGAAACTATATCAGGTTGCAAGGCAAGGAAAGAAAGATAAAGAAGATAGCTAGACACCCTTCATATGGATGTCAGCAAAAACCTGCTCATTAGTTCACAGGACATCAAAGGTAGATGCAAGGACTACTTCCAGCAGTTTCTAAGTGAAGAAAACCCCACATAAGCTACAATGCCCTAAACATAGCCCATGATGGGAGAAGAGGAGCAGCCTACCATAGAAGTAGTAAGAACAGCACTAAGGAAAATGAAGTCAGGGAAAGCAGCAGGCCAAAATAAGGTTACAGCAGATATGAAAAAAAGATGTTGGGTGAGATAGGGGATAAATGGCATGAGGATACTCAGCAGTATGGAGAGAAAGGCATATCCCAGATGACTGGAGAATAAGCATTCTAGTGTCAGTGTTCAAGAACAAAAGGGACATTCACAACTGTGGGCAGTACAGCAGTATCAAATTCCTGTCACCTTGCATGAAAGTTCTGCAGAGGGTGACTAATAAACGACTACACAGAGTAGTAGAATGTACGATGGGAGATAATCAGTTCTGATTCAGATAAGTATCCAGCACAACTGACCCAATGTTTGAAGTGAGATAGATTCTTGGGAAGATGCCAGTAATGACAAAGACTCCTACTGGGTATTCCTGGACTTGGAGAAAGCATATGACAAGTGTCCCAAGAAAGCTGGTTTGGGCAGTCCTGCAGTGGTTTGAAGTTCCAGAAACATTGCTAGAATAAGCCATATAGCAACGAGATCCCTATGATCAGCTAACAAACTACTGGTCCAAACCCACAAAGCTAATAACTCTGCTGGTGAATCCCTGTTTGCCAACTGGGTGGCCCTTATGGAAGAACATTCCTGAGCACCATTGAGCCGAAGGCCGCTCTTCCCCTGGAGACCATATCCAACTTGTAATGTCTGATGAAAGTGTGAGGTTTAGCCCAAATGGCTGCTGTGCAAATGTCATCCATAGATGCTCTGGAGTGAAAAGCTAGAGATTGCTATAGCTCTCGTTGAATGTGCTTTAATATTGTGAGGTTTAGGCTCATTTGTAAGTGAATATGAAAAAAAAAATACAATCTCTGAGCCACTTTGATAAAGTGACTTTTGACACAGCATATCCCATCCTTGGACCAGAGAAGGAAATTAAAAGTTGGTCTGTCTTGCGGATAGATTTAGTCCTGTCTAAGTAAAAACGTAGTTGCCTATGTACATCCAAATGAGTGCAGACAGTATTCTCCTTTATTGGAATAGTTTCGGAAAAACACTGGGAGTTCAATGGATTGGTTCACAGAAAAATCAGAAACTACTTTGGGGAGAAAAGATGGATTAGTACGTAGTGATACTCTGTCTTTATGAAATATTAATTACAGTCTCTTGATGCATAAGGCCTGTAATTCTGAGATTCGTCTAGCTGAAGTGACAGCTACCAAAAATAGAGATTCCCATGAGAGGAATCTGAGATCACATTTTGCAGCAGGCTCAAATGAGGTTGAAAGAGAGACTGCAGTACCAGTGAGAGATTCCACACCTCTAAGGGACGCCTAATTGGAGGTCTGCTGTGAAACACTCCTTTGAGAAAGGTTTTGCATAGGCATATGGACATAAGTGAAGTGCCCTCTGATCCATTATGGAAACTGGAAATAGCTGCTAAATGGACTCGTATGGTAGAAGCTGATGCTCCATTCTCAAAGAACTCAGATAGGTACTGAAGTATAACAGAGACCGGAGCTGAGAAGGGGTCTAGCATCCATTCTTTAGACCAAAGAGAAAACCTTTTCCATTTACCTCTGTAAAGTTTTCTGGTGGATTGCTTATGGGAGGCCAGAATGATATCGCGAACAGGTGAGGAAAGGGTTTCCTGCCTGGCGACTAACGGAAGTGGAGAAACCAAGCCGTCAGCTTGAGAATGGACAGATTTGGGTTAGTCAACCTTTGGGAGTAAGAAATCAAGTCTGGATGAGTGTCCAGAATTCATGGAGACTGTAACAGGTGAGGCTGGAGGAAGGGGAACCATACTTGATGAGGCCAGAATGGGGCAATGAGGATCACCTTGCATCTCAACTGAGTTGCTTTCTTTAAAAATAGAGGTATCAAGGGAATTGGCGGATAGGCGTAGAGGAGACCCGTGAGCCAATCATGAGTCAGAGCATCTCTTGGGGACTCCCCCTCTGGGGGAAAGAGGGCAAAATAGCTGCTGCATTTGTTGTTCGAAGGGGAGGCGAAAAGGTCGCAGCAAGGCTGGCCCCATCAGCTGAAATTTTCTGCAGTCACTTTGGGATTGAGAGACCACTCGTGTGGAAGGAGAATGCATCTGCTCAGCCTGTCTGCAATCACACTGGAACTCCCCGGGATGTGCATTGCTATAAGAAAGCGGTTGGAAGCTATCGCCCAGTGCCAAATTCTCATGGCCTCTTGACACAGGGGGTAGGATTTGTTTATGTATCAGACTACTGACATATTGTCTGACTGAATCACAATCATTCCAGATGGAAGGAGGAAATGTAATGCCTGCAATGCTAACAGCACCGCTCTTAACTCCAGAACATTGATATGCAGGTTGGCCTCTTAAGATCGACTGTGTACCTTGGACTGTCTTTCCGTGAAAATGGCTCCCCCACCCTATCAGGGAAGCTCCCGTGGTCACAGTAGCATTGGGTTGAGGGGGCTGAAAAGGGTGACACCAAAGTTCTGCATCTGGCCTCATCCACCAGAGGAGATCTTGCTTGCAAGAGTTGATTATGAGGATCTGTGAGTTTAGGGGATGAAGATTTGCCAACCACTGGGACAACAGGAGCCATTGTAACAGTCTCATCTGTAACCTTGCCAGAGGAACTATGGGAATGGCTGCAGCCATGGACCCTAGAGCTTGGAGAACTTCCCTTGCTGACACCTTTCTTTGGCAGAGTATCACACGTAGTTGAAATCTTAATCTCTGAAGCCTGTGAGCCGGTAGAAATACCAGGCAGGTTCGAGTATCGAAAACTGCCCCTATAAATTCCAGCTGTTGAGTAGGTTGTAAGTTGGATTTCTCCCTCTGGAGATTATTCTCTGCACCCATCGATCATTTGTAATAGAGTGCCAGGCAGTTTGGTGCAGAGAAAAACAAGCCCCGACTGCTTCCTGAGGAAAGCAATCGGGCAACGCTTCAGGAGCATTGATAAGACAGCCCAGAGAAGAAATCCCTGGAGTCTTGGTTTCAGGGATTCCCTCTGCCCCTAAAGGGGCATCTTCCACCATTGGAACTCCCTCTGCTTCTGGGGGAATCCTCGCCATGTGCATTATGGAAAGGACCTTGAGATTTCTTGTGCCAGATTTTTCCACTCCTCTGGTTCCTGGAAAAAGAATGTTGAGGCATGGAAAAATGTAGGCCAACAGCAGACAAAGTCTTTCCATCCTGCTCGCACCTGGCCAGTGTGTCCTTCACTTTAGAACCAAATAAGGAAGATGTTTCAACAGGGGCATTCAAAAAGGAGGACTTGGAGTCTGCGATGTCACAGATGCGCATCCAGGCATGACGCCTCATGACTATGCCTGCACCTGCAGCTCTAGCCGCCCCTTCGGTTGCGTGGCAGAGCAGCCTCATGGACAAATTGGAAATAGATTCAAGGGTAGTAAGTTGAGAGGCAACCTTGCCCCATGCCCCATCAGAAACTTGACCCGTGAGGGCTCCAGAAAGTTCGGTAATCAAATCTCTTTGGAGTCTCATGAAATGTGCCAAGTAGTTCAAGGACCTGAAAGCAAAGGTTGCTGAAGCAAAAACTCACTTCCCCAACCTGTCTACATCCCGGGACTCTCAGTTGTGCAGTTGAACAGTAGCATTTTCTTCCACTATATCCTTTTTAGTGGCCGCCGCCACCACATAGCATCAACTGGCAAACCTCTGGACCAGTGGGGATGCTCTTCTGGGGGGGAAAGAATCTTATCAGGTCTCCGAGGAATGGCCTCAATGGAGTCAAGGTTCTGCCAAGATGCTGCACAATGAGCTGGATTAACTCATCGGCAGATGGGGTCGCCCAAGAGGTAGAAGGCTGGGAGCGAAAAGTCTGCAGGAAGACGGACTCCGAGGAAGGGTTAGAGGGCTTCCAGTCACCCCTCCATTTTAATATTTCAAAGATGTCTCCGAAGGAGACATCTGGGGGTGACCAGGGGGACCCCCCACATCATCGTAGCCTGTGTCCTCTGTCAAAGACTCTTCAGGAGAGTCAATGTGCTTCCTCTTGCATGCCTTCTTCCGAAGAGGTTCCTCAGTGGCAATATCTGAGGAAGATTTGGAAGGATGGGTACCCTGAACTGGGGTTTCCTGAGGCTTTTCCTCCCAGTGTCCCGGGGATGTGGCTTGTGGTAGCTGTAGCTCAGAGGGAGAAGGGTGATGTTCCGATGTCGGAGTGCTTCCCAAAGCAAGCACCCTCTCCATCGCCCGGAAAGCAGGCCCACCCAAAGAGGAGTGGGATCCCAGAGCCGAGAAGGACAACCTCGGAAGTGGGGTCACACCCCTTTCCACTAGACACACTCCTGGGGATAGATACTCAAGCAGGATCGGGGCAGATGTTATTCCAGTATCCAAGGATGAACCGATAAAACACTCGGAACTGTGCCCTGGACCGAGGGACTCTGCCCCCCAACCATGAGTCTGAGGAAGGGATGGTTCTGAGAACCGAAAACTAAAGGGGTGGCCTCAAAACCATAGTGACTGTCAGCACTGAGGAGCGGAGTTCCACAAAGGATGTCAGAGCAATTGGCTTTGGAACCAATGGATCCAAAGAAGGAGTATACGTTGGAGTCCTGGGAGAGATAGACCCAAACCCCAAAGGGGGGTGAGTCTTATGAACATTTGGTATTCCTCTGGCCATCAACAGCTGATTCAACAGGTGCACCACATCAAATTCAGAAAGACTCCTGGTGGACCTCATGGACACTCCTGAAGGGGAGTCTGGTCGGTCCAGAAATGGGCTGTACATCTAACCTAGGAACGGATCCAATGAAGAGGAGTATCAGGTCCATGGTGTCTGAGCTAGTGGCACCATAGTCTCTAATTTGGAGACAGGCAGTAAAGGAATCAGTGGAGTAGAAAAGGGACTCGGTGACGAAGAGGCACTTGGAGTCAATGTTATCAGTTCCAAAGGAATCGCATGGGTCAAAACCGGTTTCGGTACGGTCAAAGGCAAAGTCAGTGCCATAGCTGTTGTTGAAGGTAAGGTCAGTGCGTAGCTGAAATGGAAGACAAGGTCAGTGCTGAGGGTGGCGCCAACGTCAAAAATCCAGCAATGTCCATGGCTTTGGTCAAAGTAGCAATTGCAGCAGAGCTTGGAACAGTAGTAGTAGTAGAAGTCATCGAAGCCAAAGTAGCAATTCTATGCTCAGAGGAAGATTTGTGGGCCTTATGTTTGTGTATCTTACTCTTATCACCAGCCGGTGAAGAGGGACCAGAATGGGGATGTTTCTTGTCCTTTACTGGAGGGGTTGAGACCTCTGACACAGAAAGGGCCTCTGAGAAAGGGGAAACGAGAAGGCCTTTCAGAATCAATTTATTTTTCCCTTAATTCAGCGTCCGCTGACTGAAACTTTGACAAATCTGGAAGGGGGTTTAACAGAGAGGTGAGAAACCCCCAGACAATAAACACAGTCATCATGAGAGTCGCTGTTTGGGAGTTTGCCATTGCAAGAGGTGCAATGCTTAAATCACAAAGTCCCTTTTTAGTCAGACATTTCCATACACACACAAAAAAGTTAACCAAAGTACTAAACACTTAAAAAAAAAAAGGGGTAAGAAAGGAAGAAGAAAAGGGAAAGAAGATGCCAACGATGGTATCAAGCGATACCACAAGGGTAAGGAGAGTGCATATCAATGATGGTAAAAGAATTACCCAATGGGTGGAGCTAGTTAGGAGGATATATTAACAGTAAAAGAGAGAAAAATATCCAAAAATACACAAGTATCAAGAAAAAAAGAACACTTAGCTTGAGAGCTCGGTGAAACGCTGCTATATGGCTACACGGCAAATGAGATCTGAGGTAAAAGGGAGAAGGCATTGTGGGTAGCAGCTTAGCTTGAGAGATTTTGGTGTACACGAGCTTGGTATTAGGCCGACACGGTTCTGAGGGGCTCGGAACCAAACACACCAGTGATGAATGGGAAGAAGATTAACAACATCAGATGAAATATTTGAATGTCTGATCTTCCTTGTTTACTCTACTGCCACTGCAGCCCTCTCCAAAAGAAACAGCAAAAGGAAAGTGAGTGAGCATGTAACATTATTATTTTGTATCAGTGACAGAAGCCACTACAGCTAATTTTCATTGCAATGTATATTTTGCCTCAGGTACCATATTTCATTGCTGATGAGGGAAATGACAAAAATACCTGGAGGGCATGATTGGGAAGAATGCCTTGCTGATCAGAACCTGCATCGTGAATTGTTTTTGAACTCCTGTGCTAGTTTGTGCATTCCCATAAAAAATTTCTTGTCTGAACATCATCTTGACCAAAGAACAAGGATTGACTTTGTATATTTGTGTTATCAGACCCGAGGCTGTTTATTCTCAGTATTTAAACCAACACAGTTACATTGCTATCAAACTGTCCCTATCTAACTGATGTTAACACATGCTGCCTTGTCCAAGATGGCAATAGATGACTGCCAGAAGAGAGAACATAAAAAAATAAAAACAGAGTACAAATATCTATCTCCTACAGGATTTGCCCTACGACTTCATCCTGTGCTCTGTTGGCACATTCACTGCTTACAGGAGTGAGAGCAAGGTGCCTCCAGAAAAAGAGGCATCCCTGCGGCCAGTTTGTTCCCATCCCGAGATATTTATCAGCTTATTAGTTTCCCTTAAAGATGAATGTAAGGCATTAGGGAGTGGGCTAGATGACAGTCCTGCAGAGGTCGCCTCCTTGTTCTATCCCTTTCCAGTACGTGACTTCCAGACTATACAATGGTTGCCTGGTAAAGAGGTGTACAAGCTTCCACATGCCTCTCTTCCCATCTCAATAGTATATTAATTGCTAGAACAGCACAGCAGGCTTGTGCTGTTCTAGCAATTAATATACTATTGAGATGGGAAGAGAGGCTTGTGCTGTTCTAGCAATTAATACACTATTGAGATGGGAAGAGAGCACAGCACAAGTCCGTGCCCACCCTCTTCCACATACAGTCACTTGCCCACTGATAGGTGTTGCTAATGTGGTGGGCTTAGCCATCTGCCTCCTTCCAGAATGGATGAACTGGCATCAATCCTCAAGCACATCCTCCCTTGCACAGACCCTCCAGTGCCTAAGCCACTAGACACCTGTTTCACAGTTATGGCTTTGTCCCTGTATGCCAAGAGGGCAGCGACATTTATACTTTATCATTCCTGATTTTAGCTTTCAGGAAGTGGATGTTAGAAGTATCGTTGTCAAGATGTTCTTTTTATGTTTTATTGTCCTGGTGGCAATTAAGTTTCAAAGTGATAAGGTTATGAGTTGGATCACTGCCATTCCTCTAAACCTCTTAGCACAAGAAATCTGGACAAACCATAAAATAATGGGGGTAAAAAAAAGCCCAAAAATAGAGACAGATTTTAAATATTGCTCTCATAAACTTAGAAAGTTGCTAGAATAACATGATGTGTGTTAGCATTAATTTTCTGAAGGATATGAAATCTGAAAATCAAATGTATGTCATTTCTTGATGACTTCAATCCTTAGTGATTTGCCAAAAAAACACAAATTTCGTGAGGAACAGACCTAAAACATGAGACAAAAATCTAGACATTTTGCAAAAACCTGGACAGTTGAGAGGCATGGTCACTGCAGTTTCATCTTGCTGCCTGAAGCTTTGGTTTGTCCTTTTCTCTCCTACAGCTTTCATTCCAAGGGAACCTATGTTATGGTTTGTTGTCTACAGTCTAAGCGTTTTTAAGATGTTGCATTTCACAGACCAGATTGTTTATTTAATGGGGATGTCATGCACCTAAAAGTTTACTGTACCTGTTTTTTTTTTTTTTCAGTCCTAGAATTCTTACAAATACTACTTGGATAAGTTTGCAGGTTAGCTAGTGGGTTAATAGGTGGTTTGGAACTGCCTACTTTTTTTTTTAAAAAAGATAAGAATTTGTGAACCAATGACTATCGGTCACTAGTTTGTCAGCTGCATGACTAAGTGCTTCATCTTTGTCAGTGGGCTTAGTTTTTGTAACTTAGTTTGCTGTTTCAGGATCTTGAGACTGCTAAGAGGATTGTGGGTTCACCTATATTTTAAAGCATTTTTATTCTCCAAATCTCAGAGCTTTTTTAAGTTTCTAAATGCCTCTGGTGATTATTTTGGAGCTGTATGACTTTTGCATAGCAATGTACATTACTGTGATCTAGACTTAAAATTCCCAGTGATTTTTGCAAAACATATGTATCAGGTTTATCTTAGACATTGGATTTTTGCTATTTTGTAGAGGCTTGTTCCATTGGAGCTCATTGCAGGTTTTGGGATAGAACAGTTCATTTATTATTATGTGTTCAAAAATATTTGTGCTGTATTTTTATTACTCACTCCAAAAGTTATATTGAAATCGATACATTCATAAACCTTTCTGTTTAGTGTACATTTTGGTGCAGGATAAGTTCAGCTCCCACATTAGGAAGATCTGCTAAGTACACTTAAGGATGTGGACTCTGAATGGACCATGTTCAAGGTCACAGAAGGGGAGGCCGTAGGGTCATAGGAAGTTACTAGGCTAATGGCCTTAAAGCCTTTTTAAGCCTATCCATTCATGGCCTGATTTTCCCAATTATCAATGCCCACAGGCTAGAATAGCTTTGGTATATACCAGTGTCTTAGAGCATCTACAAACTCTCCATCTATAAGGGTCACAGGTGACAAGTCAAGGAAGAATTTGCGATTTCCTATCCACTGGTCCAAAGTGTTCTGTTTCACATGAATGAGGAGTCTGTTCCACAGAAGAAGTAAACTCTGACACATACCCATCCCTCCAGCATGTTTTATGTCACAGAAGTTATTTAGATCCTTAGACTGGGTAATTCTAGTGTTACTTGTTTTATGAATGTGTAGCAGATCCATCAGGGCTGAATCAGAGAATGCCTTGTAGGTTAGGCATTCATCGTTCCTCAGTAGTCTGTAGAAAACTGAGTACAGGGACATGGTTTTGATACTACACTTGACAGGGCTTTGAGGTGGCCTGCATAAAATGTACTATTTACATCCTGTATTCTTTTAATGAGGAACCTCTGTGGCCACTCCAGCTGTTACAAATGCTTGGTCAGGTACATGCTGAAGGGTGCACTGTACTCAATTACTGGTCTAATGAGAGATGAGTATAGTGGCACTATGATCTCCATGGATCTGGATGTCATGCCCTTACTTACAAGTTGTGCCATGTAGAAGGATTGTCTCACTACCATGGACACATGGTGATTAAAGTTAAGGTTACTGTCAACCTGAATTTCCAAACCCTTACCACTGTGCCTACTCTCAGGAGAGTGTTATCAATGTTCTAATTAGCATAGGGGATTGTCTTCCCAAAGGGTATAATTATGTATTTTTTGCACTGAGTTTTAGGCCATGATTTTGGCACCAGTTATTTGTTTTTGTCAGACGCTAACCCAAAATGCAGCAGTATGCCAAAAACCAAGAACACACAAACCAGCAACAAAAGCACTTTAAAAGGAATGTAGTGAGTCCACAATAATTCAACAGGAAATCTTAATATTAAATATAGTGGGCAAACAGGCAAATAACATTTAAAAAAATAGTTAAAAACAAGCGCTTTCGTCCAGTTTACCCTCATGACTTCTTCAGAAATACACCAAAACCAGAATAATCAGTTTAAATAGACTGCCAAAAGCCGGTCACATGATGATTTAAACAGTCATTAGTAAAACTTCTTAAAGCAACACAAACACTCACAAATCTTACTAAAAAGACAACAAACTTTATTCAAAAACAGGTGGTCCATTTAACCTGAAAAAGAAAACTGCAAGTAAAATAATATAGTTATATACAAAATTGTGAAAGCCATGTGTATGTTATGAATATATAAAAATAATAAAACCATCTTAAACAGCATCTATTAGAAGATAAAAAAACCTAATATGAAAAATATATCTGTTACACAAATTTTTCATCTATCTATCAAGGGCTTTAAATCTTAAACTATAGAACAATGTTCCTTCAACCCTGGGTAATTAAAAAAAAAACAATTGCCAATATAATTTCCTAGCTTCTCAAAGTAGGGACCAAGCTCCACCTCTGCTGTTAGGTAGAATTTATTGCACGACAGTAAACTTGAATTCATGACCAGGGTTAATCATAAAGTGTCATACCCTCCTGGAAGATAGCTACATCTTTTTTTTTTTTTTTAAATAAGATGTTTCTTTTTATTTCTGGGACAAATACTGGTATACTTGGCAGCTACCAGTTTTATTTTTTTAAACAAGAAACATATTTATTAAATTATCATGTATGACACAGGCCATGTTACATTTACATAAATGAAAATAAACCATAGTGACACAATCTCAGTTGCAAACATACATTCCAAACCGTGCCGACACAACTGTAAATGCAAACATTAGACATCTCTTTTAACATATCCAGTCATTATTAGTCAACCACTACATAGCTCATTCAAATTCTGCCTTCTTTAAAACCTCAGTCCCCCTCTTTATGTAATGATTCCACATTTCCCATTTTTTCCTATGTAATTTGCTTGTACCCTTTTCTAAAGGTCTCAGTCCCAGTTGTTTTATCTCTGTTACTATTTTTACTACTTCTAGTAAAAGTTTGTTTAGACTTTGATTTCCATTTTCTAATAATTGCATTTTTGGAGTCATCACAGTTAGACTCAACAAGGCCTTACTATGTCTAGGCAATTCCGATTCTATTTCCCTAGTTACTCCAAATTACATACTCTGCATCTCTGACAGAGCAGTCTGCATGGAATCTTTCAAGTCTGCCAACTCATTACACTCCCAGAAAATATGTTCCCAGTTACCTCTTTCTTCTCCACCACACCTCCAACATTTGCTATCTACCCGAGGAAAAATTCTTTGAAGTCTGCTTGGGGTATAAAAATACGTATGAAAACACTTCCAAGCAAAGATCCTAAATCATCTGGATTTTTTTTTTCATATTTGGGATACATGCATATATCCTTCCATTATTTCTTTGTAAACTGCTTATCTAATCTCTCTTCCCAATCCTTCCAAACCTCCTCTGATTGATTCTTAGTTATCATGCAATACTTTATATGGTCTACTAATTATTACTTTCTAAATGGCAACTTCTTTTCTAGATTCTACTATAAATTCTACCAGTGCTGGTCTTTTGTTTAGGACCCCCCATTTCTTTCTCTTTGCCTATACTCTGATATCAGTCCTTGATATGGAAGGCAATCTGTAATCTGCAGTCCAAATAAGTTCTTGGCATCTTCCCACTCTGTTACCTTTCCCTCTCTAGTTAGATGCTCCCAAAACAAAAGCAATACAGGTAAATTATGTACCCATATACAAATTGATTCAGCAATATCCATATATATGGGGACATGATAAAATGAAGTATTTAGGAGTATGGGTTAGAAATTATACCAGTGTGGCAGCTAAGGACATGTGGGAAGAGACTAAACAAAAGATAATACAAAAGCTGAGAAAATGGGAGCTCTGTTATACAGATATCAATAGTAAGATATAAGCAGGTAAAATATTTAGTCACTTTAGTCTTATACTCTGGTGAGGTATATTTTTATCAACAAGAGGAGAAGTTGTGGATAGCAATTAATAAAGAAATGAAGGATTTTATCTGGGAGGGGAAGATTGCAAGAGTCAAGTGGGATAATCTTATTCTTCCAATAGAACAGGATGGAATGGGATTACCCGAGTTGAAGGGATATTTCTGCACAAACAGAAAACTATAATTTAGAGTGGAAAGAGATAATGATGATGAAATAGGGGGGCTCAAGTAACATGGAGAGACTGTGATTTGGATGCAGACCTTTAAGGAGAACAACAATAATCATACAGAATATTATATTCATAAAGTAGCAGAAGATCTTCTAAGAAGTAAGCCAACACGGGAATGTAGAAAGGAGATTCTGCTGATAGGGATGACTACAAATAGGGATACAGACAATAGGGGGCAGGAATATATTGGAGAAAACTGGCAAAGGAAACAAGGTATTAGGAGGATATCTACATCTTTGGGGGATTCAATGATTGCACCCAACTTGCAGTCATCAGCACATTTAGTCAGCCAAAGGCCCTCTATATTTGCCTTGATTTCAGAGAAGTACTTTCCAAATAGGAGAGGTCCAAGTACCAAACACTGTGGGATATCAACAGTAACAGCCCACTTTGTGGAGGTAGATTCCCCCACCCTAACATCATGTGACTTATCTGTGAGCTATTTGATTGTTCATTGGGTGACATAGGGATTTATACATAAATCTGTGTGTATGCCTATAACCCCCAAGAGAGGTACTGTGTCAAATGTCTTTGCCAGGTCAAGGTAGGCACTATGTACCATTTTGCCCCCGTCCATGGCTCTAGTGACCTTCTTGAAGTGCACCACCTTTAGTACGCATGACTTGCACTTCACAAAACCGAACAGGGATGGGTCTAGTTTTGAAGATTTCCTATGTCTCTAGCAGGTAATGCTTTCTGTGACATCCCTCCTCTGGGCCAGTAATCAGGAAAACTCAATCCTCACCAGGGACACCAGTGAGGGAAGTTCAACTGAAACAAAAATAGATACAAAGTATTTCCAGATGCAGTTCTCTGTACCAAGCACAATTTACATTAAGAGCCCACAGGGAACACACTCAGTCTGGGGGCTGGGTTTTCTCTCCCCAGGCCTCCCAGTAAGACTCCCCACTGATACAGCTGTAGAGTTGAGTCCTAAGCCAAGTGTTCCAAGCCAAGTCCTCAGTCACCTTCACTGTGAAACCAGTGCTCTGTGTCCCTGCTCCAAATAGCTAACATACAAACTCTTGAAATTTGATTTTCACACACACACACACACACACACACACACACACACACACACACACACACACACATGGGAAAGGCTGGCACAGATTTACCAGCTATGCCCCCTCTGCTCACACTATAAGGTAGATATTTCCACCAAAACATTTCAAAGCCATCTACTGTAAAGCTCTTACAAGGGTACCCAATTATACTACGTAAAATTAATACTAATATAAATGGTAATGTTTGACCAATGCAGAAAGGCATTCAGGAGTGGCCACAGTGTCACCAAATAAATATAAGTAATCTCAAAGGTTAAAACATTCTCTAAAAGACCAGCCACAATACAAAGTTTACATATATTTAATAATAAAATAACATGAAAATACTAAATATCTATTTACAATAAACACCAGAGTTTTAGCCACAGGAAATAAGAAAAATAACACAGATGGAAAGATTCACACACATACAGAAAAACATACTTAACTAATCTCACTATATTTTCCTGATTGATCTAAAAGAATTAATATTCCCTAGTTACTTACTAAAGCAAGGCAAGATGAAGTGGCTGAGTGGTCTTTCTTCTTTGTCAGGTTTCAAAAACAGACTGCCCTGAGACTTCTGTATCATCTAGTATTAAAGCATCATTTCAGTGCTGGCTGACAGAATGACATCACATACATCTGGTCATCTGACTTCTGGTTCCCACACTACCCCCTTTACTAGAAACCGAACCAGAATCCAGCACATACATGTCATCATACACATACAAAGCTTTGTTAAGATGTGCTATAGCATCTGGAAGCTATACAATAATTTCAAAAAATTCCACCCTTCCAAGGTAGCAATTAGTTCACCCATAAAAACAACACAGCAGGATTCCTAGTCCTGGTTTTCACAGGCATTTTGTCTCTGGCTGCAGTCAGAAATGTAAGATACAGTCTTAATGGCCTAAATCAGGTAATTTAATTTCAGACTATTTTTCAAAGTTAGCTGGACTGAAATTAACCTCTTCTCTTCCAGTACCCTACAATACAGTCTGACATACATGTGTATTTTTTTCTGTCCAGCAGGACCCACTGTTTTTTAAACACCTATATTGAATTATCACTTGTGACATGGGCAAATTTACATTTATACAAAAGTAATCAAACTGTATTGGTACATTTTTAAACACAAGCAGCTTTACAAAGACATTTTCCACTCAACATCTGTACAAATCAGTTTGATATACAAATGGCATACAATTCTTTACAAAACTGCAACTATCTATGCTGGCATATGCTACACATCCACTATCCTACTCTCTCTGGCATAGCTGGCATTACCTGACATCATCACACTTTCCATGGCCTTGCACACAAGACTAGTCAAACTTATGGGTTTGTAGTACCCTGGGTCTGTTGATGGTCTGCCTTTGTGTAGTGGGATGATCACTGCAGTCCTTCATTCCCTAGGGACAAACCCTGTCTGGAGGCTGTGGTTGAACATAGATTCTAGAAGGCCTGAGAGGTCATTTTTTGTTTGTTTTTTAAACAAGCAACATCTTCATTGATAGTCAATCATACTTTTATATAAATGCAATAAAATAATGACATTTTCAGTTACAAACATTATACATCACATATAATTTTTTTAGTATTTTTTAAAACTTTTTGTTTGCATTTTTCGATCTTTTAAGCTTTTCGACTACTGTTTGTGCCTTTATTACTGTTTTATTGCCTTATTTTCCTGTGTTTGTGAGCTTATATTGTTGATTGCACTTGTGGGCTAAAGTATTGCTTAAAAGTAACTAACAGGCTAATACATTCAAGTGTACCAGCCTTTGATAGCAATTTAGTCGAAAACAAAGCATTTACTGCATTTTTTCCTGTCTTTTTGAAAAAAAAAAAAAAAAAAAAAATATTTCTACTTTCCTAAACTTTACCTGCTAGTTGTTCCAGTGATCAGATTTTGCTGATCCCTGGGCTTTGTATTTGGTTTCTGTGTTCCTCCATTTTCTTGTGTGGCCAGAGGTAGTTTCTTTACTCACCAGTGGGAGTGGGGAGTACTGAGCTGCTTGTTTGTCCTCAGAGGAGTGGTTAGAAGCAGCAACTTATAATTTGTTGGCCATTTTGGGTCATTTCCTGTTTTTTCCAGCCCCCTGCTATAAAGCACGCTTTGGCGGGCTTTTCTGGCATTAGAGAACTTGGCATAGCTCCTTGTGGTCCCCTGCAGAGTTCCTAAGCCAGCAGAGAGCAGAAAAAGCAACTTTCTTGATCATAAGTATTTTTAAAACTTTTTGTTTGCATTTTTCGATCTTTTAAGCTTTTCGACTACTGTTTGTGCCTTTATTACTGTTTTATTGCCTTATTTTCCTGTGTTTGTGAGCTTATATTGTTGATTGCACTTGTGGGCTAAAGTATTGCTTAAAAGTAACTAACAGGCTAATACACTCAAGTGTACCAGCCTTTGATAGCAATTTAGTCGAAAACAAAGCATTTACTGCATTTTTTTCCTGTCTGTTTGAAAAAAACCAAAAAAAAAAAAACAAAAAATATTTCTCCTTTCCTAAACTTTACTTGCTAGTTGTTCCAGTGATCAGATTTTGCTGATCCCTGGGCTTTGTATTTGGTTTCTGTGTTCCTCCATTTTCTTGTGTGGCCAGAGGTAGTTTCTTTACACACCAGTGGGAGTGGGGAGTACTGAGCTGCTTGTTTGTCCTCAGAGGAGTGGTTAGAAGCAGCAACTTGTAATTTGTTGGCCATTGTGGGTCATTTCCTGTTTTTTCCAGCCCCCTGCTATAAAGCGTGCTTTAGCGCGGAGCTGCTACCCTTGCACACTAGGGCAGTGCCGGTTAAGCAGATTTAAACTATTAGTCTACCTAAAGTTCACTCTTCAAATTTTCCCTTAAAACTACGTTCCTCAAAGTGTACTACTGTTCTATTTAGTGTATCCTCCAACTATAAATTATCTCTACTTGACTCCCAAGTAGACTATTCTCTATCCGTATAGCTAAGCACTTGCTCCTACAGTACTTATCACCTCGATACAGCACTCTTGTTATAGAAAGTACCCCAAAAAAAAGCAAACCCCATTTCTCGGTCACCCACATCCCCAAAACCTTTTTTTAAGTTTTTCTGTCTATTCCTTCTAGCATGTCGAGGGATCGGTTGCTAATACCCTCTCCTGCTCAGCTGGTGAACCTGGGATTATTGAGGCAATGTTACAATTGCCTCATGTACACAGACAACCCTCTCCTCCTCCCACAAAACACAAATACATGCGAGAGATGCAACTATACGGCCAAACTGGAGGCTGAGCTCTCTCAACATAGAACTGGCAAGACCAGACAGGAGGAGAAGGTAACCACACACACTATAGACCCAGTCTCACATAATACCATCACAACCTCAAATTATACACATAAACACACAAAGACATACTCGGAGTCTCTGATCAAAAATCTACCAAAACAGCAGAGGCCACCAAAGCAGACACCCAAACAACTACCACCTCAGAACACAACACCTGCATCACATAGACCACACAGTCAGAGTGTCAAGCAGTCACAGCCCTTAAGGCCAAACACTATGCCGGACACACTAGTCATTGGTGACTCCATAGTCAGACACACTGACGTCCCGCTCACCAGACTGAGTAAGGAGAAGGTCACAGTAAGCTGCCTGTCGGGTGCTAGAATCCGCCACATAACGCATGCACTCAGGTCTCTCAACAGCAGGTACAAGTACGACTCAATCATTGTCCACACTGGTGTAAACGACCTGAGATGTACCTCCCTGGACTACATGAAAAGAGACATAGAGGAGCTCTCTGATTATGTAGCCCAGGCAGGTATGACCCTGACCTTGAGCAGTATCCTACCTTCACCAAGAATGATGCCACAATACAGAGATAAGATGATCAGTTTTAACAATTGGCTTAAACTCTGGTGTCATTCAAAGGGGATCCAATGTCTGTCTGCCTGGGATGACATGCTGGACAAGCCACGCTGCTTCAAGGGACGGCTTGCACTTGTCACCCTGGGATTCTGGATTTTGGCAAAGGCTCTTGCCACCCCATAGTGCCTTTTTAGGCAAGGCTCAAATTCTAAACCTACCACCTTAGAACAAAACAAAGAAAAAAACTAAGGGTAATGCTGCTCAATGCCAGAAGTCTCAACCTCAAGATGCACGCACTCGAGGCCCTTCTCAGTATGGAGAACATCGATGTCTGTGCTGTGACAGAAACCTGGTTCAAGGCTCCTGAGAGCACCCCAGCACTATCAGGTTTTACCTCATATCATGCGTTCGCCACAAAACCCGGACAATACCAAGAAAGGAGGAGGGGTATCCATATTCATCAAGGACACCCACACCTCAAGATTGGTGGCATCGCACGATGCATCGGAAACCATCCAGGTGCAATTAACCATAGGCAAGACTGCTATACAAATTGTAGCATGTTACAGGCCACCCTCGCAAACTCAGGAACCTCACATGGCCTTCCTGAAAACACTGGAGGGATAAATGTATCTCGAACACCATCATACTAGGTGACTTCAACTACCCTAATATAGACTGGGAACACTACTCAAGCCCAAACACTCTAGCCCAAAAGTTCCTGGAATTCATAAACTCAAATGCCATGGAACAACTAGTCACCATCCCCACAAGAGGAGAGAACATACTTGATCTCATCATCACAAACATGGGAGCACAATGTTCAACGCCAGAAGTATACCCCTCACTGGTGAGATCTGATCACAAACTAATCTCGCTGGAGGTCCTCATCCTGCCCCCACCCGAAATGAAAAAGACCACAGTAAAGAACATCTCGAAAGCCGACTTCACACTTCTAAAGACTAGTGTGGTCTCCTTTAAGGCCCCTGAGCCGGCGGTTAACATTACTCAAACCGCTGAATCACTTGCAAATGCCTTCTACCAGCACCTGCAGGGCTGCATGGATCAGGCAATCCCAAGCAAAACAAAGACTCTTTGTACCAAAGGCAAGCGTCCAGTCTGGTGGACCCCAGCCATAAACAAACTCTACAATAAAAGGAGAAAGCTACTACAAGATAGAGCAAAATCCTTAAAAGGTAAGACACCGCTGATCACTATAAGTAAAAAGCTAAGAGCTCTCATAAAATCATCCAAAGCTAATTTTGAGAAAAAATAGCTAAGGACTCTAAAGACAACCATAAAGCATTCTTTAGCTATGTCAGAAACCTAGGAGGAAACTCCCAGATATGCTCAGAATTAGTTCAAAATGATGTGAAGATTACTGATCCTACAGACATTGCCAACATACTGGCTGACAGGTTCAGTGCAAACTTCTCCCCACCCTCCCCGCCTAAAGAAGAGATATCTATACCAAATGATTGTAGCCCCCCAAACATCTCCAACGCTCAGGTGAGAATTGCTCTCTCCAAGGCAAAGAACACAGCATCCATGGGACCTGATGGTGTCCCCGGCTGTGTGCTCCATGAACTCAACGAGGAATTAAACCCACAGTTAGGACAGCTGTTTAATCTTAGTCTCACCTCCGGATATGTACCCAGGGAGTGGCGCACAGCGACTGTGGTCCCACTCCACAAAGGCGGTGCCTCCACCCACCCTGGAAATTACCGTCCCATTAGCTTGACAAGCCTGATCTGCAAAGCCATGGAAAGGATCATAATGGATCTCATAAATAAAGACATAGGGAATTTGCAGACTTTGGATCCAACCCAGTTTGGCTTTGTCAAAGGCAGATCATGCCTTTTAAACTTGGTTGACTTTTTGAAACAGTCACCAAGGCCATTGACGAGGGAAAGGCAGTCCATACAGCCTACCTAGACCTGGCGAAGGCTTTCGATACAATACCCCACTCAGGTATCATTGAAAAACTCATCAACTTAAATGTAAACCCATACATTACAAGATGGGTTGCAAACTGGCTGAGTGACAGAACCCACAGGGTCAGAGTTGCTGGCGCCATGTCAGACTCTAAGCCTGTCACAAGTGGTGTCCCACAGGGCTCAGTCCTGGGCCCACTCTTGTTTGGCATCTACTTTTCTGAAGTACAAGCAAACACAGGAGGGTTATGGCTGACAAAGTTCGCAGATGACTGCAAACTGGGCCGTAGTTGAGAACACATCCGACACAGATATCCTTCAGAAGGGTCTCACAGAAACGGATAACTGGTGCCAGAGCCATGGCCTCAAGTTAAATGCCAAGAAATGCATAGTCATACCCTTCGGGAAAAATAAGGTTACCCCTAGCTACCATATAGGTGGCAATCCCCTGAACACAGAAGAAGTTATTAGGGACCTGGGAACCCAGGTTGACAGTAGCCTTTCATTCGACACTCATATTGCTAAAGTAGTTAGGAAGACCTTCTACATTGCCCACCTTATCATGAAGGGATTCACATCTAGATCAAGGGAAGTCATAGTCTCCCTATACTCATCACTCATCAGACCAATGATCGAGTACAATGCCCCATTCGGAATGTATCTGACCCGACACTTGCAGCAGCTGGAGAGGCCACAAAAGTTCCTCACCAAAAGGATAAAGGGTCTCAAAAATCTGTCTTATGCTGCACGACTGAAAGAACTCCAGTTATATTCAGTTGCGTACCGCTTACTCAGAGGTGACCTATGCCTGACATACAAGGCCATGTCAAACCCAGATTTGATGAATATGCTTCATCTCAAAAAATCTAGATCCCTCAGAGCCACAAGGACGGGTGACTTAAACCTTGACAAGGTTATTAATAGGACGTGCTGGAGGGATAGATTCATCACCCAAAGACTCCCTATGCTGTGGAACAAAATCCCAGTTTATGTGAGGCAGAGCACCTCGCTGGCCTTGTTCAAGAGGAATCTTGACCAATGGATGGGAGATCGCAGATACACCCCAGGGGTTACCCCAGTGTCACTGCTCGACAGAGGCACAGCTAAATAATGGGCATAGTTTCTCCAAACTAAGGGGTGGCGTAAGCCACAAAACTATGGCTAGGCTTATAAATGCCCTCGGGCAGATAGCCTAGTATGAACCTATGAACCTATGAACCTATAATCTTCTACACAGTCACTGTCAATTGAATACATACTCATTTAATTCCTGCCTTCCCATAAACCTCATTCCTCCTCCAAAACATTATTCTGCATGCATTGTTCCAAAATTTATTTTTTTTTCTATGTAATTTTCTCCTACCCTTTTCTAAAGATCCACTTCCAGTTCTTTTTACTATGTTACTATATTTAGTACTTCTAGTATGCTTGGTTAAGACTTTGATTTCCATTTTCTAGTAATTGCTTTATTGGCAGCCACCAGAATTAAACTTAGCAAGGCCTTACTTACTATGTCTAGGCAATTCCAATTCTATATCACATCTCAAATAAATAAATAAATATTTTTACTTAGTTGCACCAATTTGCTCAGCCAGTACTTCTGACAGAATAGTCTGCAGGGATTTTTAAAGTCTGCTAAGTTATTACACTCCCAAAAACTATATTCTTAATGTCCGCTTTCCTTCCCATCACACCTCCAACATTTGCAATCTACGTATGGAAAATTCTCTGGAGTCTGCTTAGGGTATGAAAATACCTATGCAAACAATTCAGGCAAAAATTCTAAATATTCTAGACTTTATTGCATATTTGGGGGCCATACATATGTCCTCCCATTGTTTCTTTGTGAATTGCTTATTCATTATCTCTTTCCAAATCCTAAGCTCCTCTGATTGATACCTACAGTTATCATGCACTATTTTATATGCACCATTAATTACCTCTTTTTTAATAGTTACTGTTCTCTAGATTATACTAAAAACTCTACCAGTGCTGGTCTTTCCCTTGGGAAGCCCTTTAGAGGCATCCTAGACCTGCTGGTGCAGTGTTTTTAGCTCTGGGGAGTGCAGTGAGGATATGTTCTTTAGTAATAGTCGGGGAAAAATGGTAGAGAGCATTTCTGGGGGAAGTACTGGGAGTGATAGGGGGGTGAAATTGGAGCTAAATTTATCAGCCAGCAAATTTGCTGTATCCTCGGTTTGGTATAGGAAGCTCCATTTACTATTAGTTCAGCACACTGTTGGGTGTTCCCATTAAGGCTGCTTACATAACTGAAAAATACCTTATAATTATCATCAGCCTGGAAGGCTATTTTTTCCTCAACTTTGGCTTTGGTGAGATTGATTAGTCCCAAGCTGCTTGTTGTGACTGATGATGAGAGCCTTTTGTCTTTTGGTCATAGCCCTTCCTATTTTTGGACAGGATTTTGTTTCTTTTGTTGTAAAACCAATTTATACTGGGTCTTTTTTTTTTGGAGTTTGTCCCAAGTTTATTTCAGTTTGGTTCTGCTGCATTTATGCAGTTATTTACATGCTAGGACAGGGTTTCCATAAACATTTACACATAGGCCACAATATTCCCTGAGTTTGGGGAGGCCTGGAATTTAACTATTTCATTGCTTAATAGGAAGTAATTAGCCTTGGAAAAGTTTTTTAAGGTTCTGGGGTTTGCTGAGAGTTCAGCTTTTATATTTATTTCAAGGGGGCTGCTTTGTGATCCAGTAAGGACATTATACAAGGTGGGGTGCAACAATGTGAGCACCAAAGCCATAACATTTGCATGTGTAGGCTAGTAGGTATGCAGCTAGCTGTTCCAGGGTGCTTGTATTGACAAAATCCAGGAATCTTTAAGCCTGTGTGTTAGTGGTTGTGTCTACATCTTGGTTTATGGTTAAAATCACCCATGAACATGGTGTTGGGCTAAACTGTGAGTGACTCCAGTAGAGTCAAGTACATGATATAGTTATTCTGGAAGATAGATAGTACTCTAAAGATAGCAAGGATATGGTACGAGAAGCTGAAGCATGTTATATTGTTTGACCAATCTTGAGGTGTGTTTACTTTTTTTTTTTTAAATAGATTTCTATATATACTGATACACCTCCAGCTCATGTCACTTTTATGTGATAGCTGGTCTAAATGTGTGGAAGGCATTATAGCCTTATACAACCAGGGTGCTTACGTCTCAGTAACCGCATAGATATCAACACTCATAGGTTCATAGGTTCATAGGTTCATAGGTTTATACTAGGCTATCTGCCCTAAGGCATTTATAAGCCTAGCCCAAATTATTGTGGCTTACGCCACCCCTTATATGAAAAAATACTGTGCCCATTAGTTTGTTGTGCCTCTGTCCAGCAGTGACACAGAGTTGATTCCTGTGGTAAACCTACGATCTCCCATCCACAGGTCTAGATTTCTCTTGAACAGAGTCAGCGAGGTGCTCTGCCTCACATGGACCGGGATTTTATTCCACAGCATAGGGAGTCTCTGAGTGATAAATCTATCCCTCCAGCACGTCCTATTTATATCCATGCTAAGGTTTAAGTCGCTTGCTCTAGTGGTTTTGGTGGATTTGGATTTTTGAGGTGGAGCATGTCCATTAATTCCGGGTTGGACATGGCCTTGTATGTCAGGCACATGTCACCTCTGAGCAGACGGTATGCGACTGAATAGAGCTGGAGTTTCTTCAATCTGGCAGCATATGACAGATTTTGGAGTCCCTTTATCCTTTTGGTGAGGAACTTTTGGGGTCTCTCCAATTGCTGCAGATGTCGGGTGAGATACATCCCGAATGGGGCATTGTACTCGATCATTGGTCTGATAAGTGAAGAGTACAGGGGAACAATGACCTCACTAGATCTGGATGTGAATCCTTCATGATCAGGTGGGCAATGTAGAAGGTCTTTCTAACCACTTTAGCAATGTGAGTGTCAAAAGAAAGGCCACTGTCAACCTGGGTCCCCAGGTCCCTGATAACCTCTTCTGTGCTTAGTGGATTGCCACCTATATGGTAGCTTGGGGTTACCTTGTTTTTCCCGAAGGGTATGACTATACATTTTTTGGCGTTCAACTTCAGGCCATGGCTCTGGCACCAGCTATCTGTTTCCGTGAGTCCCTTCTGAAGGATATCCGTGTCCGATGCACTTTCCACTATGGCGCCCAGTTTGCAGTCATCTGCAAACTTTGTCAGCCAAAGTCCTCCCATGTTGGCCTGTACTTCTGAGAAGTAGATGCCAAAGAATAGGGGGCCAAGGTCTGAGCCCTGTGGGACACCACTTGTGACCGGCTTGGAGTCTGACACAGCGCCAGCAACTCTAACCCTGTGGGTTCTGTCCTTAAGCCAGTTTGCAACCCATCTGGTGACATATGGGTTTACATTTAAGCTGGTAAGTTTTTCTACAATACCCGAGTGGGGTATTGTGTCGAAAGCCTTTGCAAGGTCAAGGTAGGCTGTATGGACTGCCTTTCCCTCATCAATGGCCTTGGTGACTGTTTCGAAGAAGTCAACCAAGTTCAAAAGGCATGATCTTCCCTTGACAAAGCCAAACTGGGTCGGGTCCAATGTCTGCAAGTCCCCTATATCTTTGTTTATGAGCTCCATTATGATCCTCTCCATAGCTTTGCAGACTAGACTTGTTAAGCTTATGGGGCGGTAATTACCAGGGTCCGTAGAGGCACCGCCTTTGTGGAGTGGGACCACAGTTGCCGCACGCCACTCCTTGGGCACGTATCCTGTGGTAAGGCTGAGATTAAACAGCTGCCTTATGTGCGGGTTTAATTCCTCATTTAGCTCGTGTAGCACACAGCCGGGGACACCATCCGTCCCATTGATGCTGTGTTTTTAGCTTTAGAGAGAGCAGCTTTCACCTGCGCATTTGAGATGTCCAGGAGGCTACACTCGGCTGGGATAGTTATCTCTCCTTTAGGGGAGAGGGGTGAAGTTTGCACTGAACCTGTCTGCCAGTATGTTGGCAATGTCTGTGGGTTCAGTGATTTTTGTATCATTTTGGACTAATTCTGAGCATATCTGGGAGTTTCCACCCAGGTTCCTAACATAGCTGAAAAAGGCCTTATGATTGTCCTTTGAATCCATGGCAATTTTTCTCTCAAAATTGGCCTTAGTTGATTTTATGAGTGCTCGTATTTTTTACTAATAATGATCAGGGGTGACTTCCCTTTTATGGATTTTGTTCTATCATGTAATAGCTTTCTCCTCTTATTGTAAAGTTTGTTAATGGCTGGGGTCCACCAGACTGGACGTTTGCCCTTTGTGGAAAGAGTCTTGGTTTTATTTGGGATTGCCTGATCCATGCAGTCCTGGAGGTGTTCATAGAAGGCATTTGTAAGGGCTTCCGCAGCTTGGGTTGTGGTTTCCTCTGGCTCAGGGGCCTTGAAGGATACCACACCAGTCTTGAGTAGTGTGAAGTTTGCTTTAGAGAAGTTCTTCACTATGGTCTTTTGCTTGGGCTGGGGGCCGGATGTGGATTTCCAGTGAGATTAGTTTATGATCAGATCTCACCAATGAGGGATATACTTCCGTGTGGAGCATTTTGTCCCCATGTTTGTGACAATGAGATCTAGTATATTTTCTCCTCTCGTGGGAACAGTGACTAGCTGTTCCATGGCATTTGAATTTATGAACTCCAGGAACCGTTGGGCTAGAAAGTTAGGGCTTGAGTAATGTTCCCAGTCTATATTCGGGTAGTTGAAGTCACCCAATATGATGGTGTTTGGAGATACATTTATACCCTCCAGTGTCTTCAGGAAGGCTGTGTGGGGTTCCTGAGTTTGAGAGGGTGGCCTGTAGCATGCTACAATTTGTAGAGCAGTTTTGCCTATGGTTAGTTGCACCTGGATGGTTTCAAGCTCATGCGTTGCCACCAACCTGGAGGTGTGAGTATCCTTTATGAATATGGATACACCCCTCCTTTTGTGGTGTGGTCCGGTTTTGGGGCCGAACGCATGATATGAGGTAAAACCTAATAGTGCCGGGTGCTCTCAGGAGCCTTGAACCAGGTTTCAGTTACAGCACAGACATCGATGATCTCCATACTGAGAAGGGCCTCGAGTGCGTGCATTTTGAGATTTAGACTTCTGGCATTGAGCAGCATTACCCTCAGTTTCTTCCCATTTTTGTTTTCTAGGGTGGTAGGTTTAGAATTTGAGCCTTGCCTAAAAAGGCACTATGGGGTGGCAAGAGCCTTAGCCAATATCCGGAATCCCAGGATGACAGGTGCAAGCCGTTCCTTGTGAAGCAGCGTGGCTTGTCAAGCATGTCATCCCAGGCAGACAGACACTGGATCCCCTTTGAATGACACCAGACATTAAGCCAATTGTTAAAGCTGATCATCTTGTCTCTATATTGTGGCATCATTCTTGGTGAAGGAAGGATACTGCTCAGGGTTAGGGTCATACCTGCCTGGGCTACATAATCAGAGAGCTCCTCTATGTCTCTTTTCATGTAGTCCAGGGAGGTACGTCTCAGGTCGTTCACACCAGCATGGACAATGACTGTGTCATATTTGTACTTGCCATGGAGTGACCTGAGTGCTTGTGTTATGTGGCGGATTCTAGCCCGATAGGCAGCTTACTGTGACCCTCTCCTTGTTCAGCCTGGTGAGTGGGACGCCAGTGTGTCTGACTATGGAGTCACCTATGACAAGTATGTTTGGTGTTGTATTTGGCCTTAAGGGCTGTGACTGCTTTGCACACTGCTTTTGTGGTTTATGTGTTGCTTGTGGGGTGTCTTGAGGTAGCAGTTGTTTGGGTGTCTGCTTTGGAGGCCTCTGCTGTTTAGGTAAATTTTACTCAGAGCCTCGAGTATGTCTTTGTGTGTTTATGTGTTTGATTTAGTGGAGTGGTAGCATTATGTGAGGCTGGTTTTGTGGTGTGTGTAGTTGCCTTCTCCTCCTGTCTGGTCTTGCCAGTCCTGAGTTGAGAGAGCTCAGCCTCCAGTTTGGCTAAATAGCTGCATCTCTCGCAAGTATTTGTGTTATGTGGGAGGAGGAGGGGTTGTCTGTGTACATGAGGCAGTTATAACATTGCCTCAAGATTCCCAGATTCACCAGCTGGACCGGAGAGGAGATTGACAACTGACCTTTGGACATGCTAGAATAATATTGGGAAATCCTTAATTGAAAACAAGGGCCAGTGGGGAGTGAGGGTGTAGTGCTTTTAATTTTTAGTGCTGACTTATATAATTGCTTTAGTGAGCAAGTGCCAGGTAACTTGAGTGCAATGTGTTACAAGTAACTAAATGCAAAATGACAAACAGTAACTTTCTTTCAAGTGAAACAAGGAAATAAGTACAGTAAGCAATGCAGATATCACTAGTGATCCACAGAAGCGCTGAGAAGTTGCGTATTAGGTGGAATTAGCTTCCAGGGAAATAACAAGCAAACAAACAACAAGCATATAAACAAAGCTAGATTCAGTAGGCCTGGATCTAGTCTATGCTAGAGCAAACAAGGTGAACCAATTTCAGTAAGATACAGTTCAAATATTCAGGCACTATAAACCTTCCAGGATGAATAGTGCTTCCAGGGAATGGAGCTTCTTGTTGCGACTTCTACCACTGTGACAAGGAGATGTGGCCAAAAGGTGGTCACTGTTTGTTATGGTATTAACTCTAGGGCCTAGTGGGGCTAAGAAAAGCCATAAGGTTAAAGAAAAAGACCTTCCCTGTAGTGCTATCAGGAATTTATCTAGACTTAATAATAGATGCTGACTAGCTAAGAAAGACAGCAGCTGTGCTAGTCACTAAAAAATCCAGGTGTGGAAGGAGGCTGCAAACCAGAAGCAACTGTTGGAACTTAACACATTTCTGTAAATGAAATAATTATCATGATTAAACAATTCCAGTTTTGCATGATGCCTGAGTGTAGGGAGTGGATGTCATCCAGCCAGAAATGCTGAAAGCACTCACCACTGCTGGGAAGTTACGGGTAGCATACCCTTTCAGAGTTGTGTAGCAGACTGGGACAATACTTCTGGACTAGCAAACTGGGATAATGGTTCCCATTTTCAAAGAGGCTCAGTTCCATTTCTAAAAGCATTTTAATAAATAAATCCAAGAGCTTAATATACTTAACACACTTTCATGTCTCATGTGACTTGTTTTTAATGATTATTTAAGGTGTAAGGAACTTACTATTCACCTGAAGAAGCCACTAGGTGAAAGTGTGTTACACTTATGGATTTTATTAAAGCTTATACACAAAGTTCATGGTTCCAGCAAATATTTTTATTTATTTTTTGGCTTATTCATTATTTAATAGTTCTGGAATGACACCAGGTTCTGCTCTGTTCATTTATAGAAGCACCATGATTCTTAGTATTTAGTGTGTTGCACCAGACTACGGTGTTGAAGTAAGAATAGAGTCCTAGGATGCAATACTTACATTACTAGTTAGGCTACGTCCTTATCCTGACCAATGGTCATGAACTTTGGGGCATGACTGAAAGGACAAGAATGGAGATAAAAGCAGCAGAAATAAGGTTCCCTTACATAGCAGATGGGCCCATTTTCTGTGACAAAGTGAGGAGCGCAGGAGTCCAAGAAGATCTTGGAGCACAACCACTGTTCTTCTGGATTCAGAATAGTCAGCTTGGGTGCCTCGAGGGTCTCTCTGGCTCCCTTTCAGAAGAGGTACACCAGGCAAGGCTCACTGGAAAGAAGTCCAGGGCAGAACCAGGCTATGTTGGAGAGATTATATTTCTCATCTTGGACTGAAATGCCTTAACAGCCCACAAGATGTGCTGGAGATTACATCTGAGGATACAGAAGTCTGATCTACCCTTCCTAGTTTGCTACCACCATGACCCATCAGGACAAGTACTTCAAAAATGGAGAGGTGGATTTTTTCCATGTCGTGTGATTTTTTTCACCCTTAATCTAGTGTGTCAATGGATAGCACAGCCTCCATCTTTTGTGGTTGCATTCGTTACTTATTTGAAGTAATACTTTCTGTATCATTTGTACTGTGCACTCCATGATTATGACTGCAGAAGGGCCAGTGGCAATCCAACCTGGCTACTCAGTGGCCAAAGTAAACAAATACATACGTACACACTATGACTACCTTGCTTCTTTTACAAGTGATGACTCACTTAACTTACTGTATAGAACTAAAATATTCCAGCCAAACATTTTGTTTGTACTACACTGGCTAAATTGTAAATAAATACCTGGGGTCATTCTGAAATCCATTTAGTACAGTATAAAAGCATGGAATACTCCATCAATCCATACATTCCAACCATTATCTAAAACAGGTAAGATGTATTTTTTTTTTTTACATTAAGCTAAGGTCATTCATTAGACGTACATCATAGGAAAAGTAACACTTTGATACCCCGGCCAGACTTCAGGAGAGACAACACATGTGTCAGGAATACTGTAATACTGTATGATGTCTTTTTTTTTTTACTACAAGAGATTATCTGGAATCCACAATTAAACTTTTTTTTTCTCTTACTAACTGCTTAGCACACATTGCCACAATGGTAATTTTTAACTAATAATGACTTTGACAGCACATCATACAATCAGTGACATTGTGAGATCGAGTTAGTGCAGTATAACAACTATGAAAGCAGGCCTCCAACATTCCAGTCTGCCATTCATGCATTTAAAATATTCATAAACTGGGTTTTTAACTACAAACCTTTCTCTGGGATCCATGAACAAAAACAATGGCTTACTGATTACTGTTAACCACTAGGTGAACATTCCGTTGGTTACTGTTACATATTGAGGACCTCATGAGCTGTACTTTTAAAGGTTATTATTAGCAAATGTTAGCTAGATAATGAAAAAACAATTGTAATAGATTAGCCATAATTCCTTATGTTATCTACAACAGCATATTCATTATCCTCTGAATAGCACATGAGGCAGCTCTGTCGAGTATTAAAGTTGGTGACTAGTGCTGGGCTGTTGTGTTCTAGTAGGGATATAACAGACGATATTGTGTAAGTAAATTATTATAGCATAACAAAGAGGAGCAAAAAAGCATCTGGCAGCTGGTGACTAACTGTAGGATAAAGTTTGGCATGTTTATGAATAAAAAAAAATCTTTTTTTCTATTATATCATACACTGTAAACATAAATATGTTATGTCTGTAGGTCTGCAATTGCCAAATCTATTTCCTTATTGCCGTTTCTTACATGATACAGCAAGATAGGAATTTCAGTTCCAATACAGGTTGGAAGGAACACAAATTCAGTCTGTATTGTAAAACAAAATCTACTCAGTGACTTCTTGGTTGATGTTATTGTCCTTAATAGCAACCTGTGCTGTATATGATTATGATAGTATAACAGCATAATTACATTCTGAATCCTAATATGAAAGCAGTCCCGTCTGATAATAACATAATCTAGTGGTGAAGTCCAAGGGCATCACCACTCAAACTACATTTTTTCTGTTCACCAGGTCAGCAAAATAACATAAATAAAATAGGATACTTGGTTATTTTAACAGGGTTGCAAGGTAATTTTGATTATCTGCTTAACTATGACTGAAAATGGCATTTTAGACCGACCGAACTACCTACTTATCAAATACATAAATAAAGGACTCCTACATTTTTATGCAACATATGCATTTGTTATTAAAATATATGTAAACAAATAATAATTCACTGATTCTGGTTATACTCACAGAGAGCACAGTTGAAAACTTTGAGGCCAATTAAAAGTAACACTTTAGTAGGTTGTTTTTATAAAAAAATGTATTCTGTTAATAAGGTTTTATGTTTAAAAAGCATAAACACTTCACAGCAAGATGTCTGCAGCTGTTCACACCTTTTGACAAAAATAAATTAAATGGTTAAAGAATTTAGTTGAAGCTATATCTAACAACTACATGATACAGTCTGTTTGATTAAAGGAGCTGTAGAAGCATTGGGCCTATCAAAACCATTCTGAAATGATGCATAGTGTTCAGAAATGGAGAGCACCATGAACTTTGCAGCATACAGAGAGTTCAGCATACTGCTGTTCTGACAGCTTACACAAAGCGCAAACTGACATAATACTAATTTAGCCTGAGCTATTAGCTTGAGCTAGTGTGGCCACAAATGGCATTAGATGAAAGGTTGCCTTACATTTTTTTATTAACTGTTCAGAACTGTGTAACACCTATGTTTAGTCGCTAAAGAACTGCTTGGTTGCCTTACATTATTTTTTATTAACTGTTCAGAACTGTGGTAATTGTTTGGTTGCTTTACATTTACTATTAAATGCTCATAACTGTGAAAGCATGTACTGCGTTAGTCGCTAGACTTATTCCAGACCTGTGATAAAGTGTTTAGAACTGTGCTGCATTTGCTTATGGTGCACTATTAAATTCTCTACTTTCCCTTCTACGTACTCCCTTTCCCTCATTTCTCTACTTTCCCTCCTACATACTCACCTTCTCTTATTTTTCTCTCCCGTGATAACTCACTACTTGTACTCACTTTCTCCTGTCTCTCCCTATTCCATTTAATACTGTAACTGAACATACAAGACTTATGTCCACCTAACTATACATTTATTATACCTTTACCTTACAGTTTTAGACCCTGCTGAATTATTTTCCACCCCAGGTGTCTCCCAGTCCTCAGCGTGGCTTCTCACCCATGAAAGAACATCTCTAAAGGACTCCTGCTGTGCTTCTTTCATTGTCATATTAAATCTGTGCTTTGGATTTAATTTCAAAGTGGATGTACCTCACTGTATTTTAGCCATTATTATCTTCTTGTGAAATATTTGTTTAACTACCTGGCGAGCAGCAGCTAGCAGCCTACCACGGATTTTTGATCCCTCTCTCTACCTTCCTAGTCCCTTTGCACTTTCCCTGAAGTCCCTGAGATCTAGCCTTGTAAATACCTGATTTGGCCTCTAGGTGGCAGCATTTCCTTCTATTTCTCTGTACCCTATTGTATAGCAATACTTTTGTTTAAATAACACAGCCCTCTTTCCAACCTCAATTTCTAGCCACCATTCCCTTTAAACACTTCTCTGCCCTGTTCAACCTCTAGTCTCTAGCAAACCTCTTTGCAACTCAAATTCTGACTGCCTTCCCTACACTCTAGTCTCCTCAGCTCTGTTTCCTCAATTCACTGATACACTCTCTGGTTCTCCTCTGCTTTGGCTCTACCTGCTCCGTTTGCCCTGTGGCTCACTCCGCTCCCCTACTCCAATTCCCACCCACCCCCAGTGGTCCCAACCATATACCTCTCTAGCCACTCCCACATCCCCTTTGTCCAATCCCAACCCACATCTCTTTTAAGGTATTCCTACCTTTTTAACAGCACTCCCCCCTCTTTATAGCATACCTCACGTATTCACACTCTACCTTGAACTTCTTCATTACAATGCCTATTTCCCCCATATCAGCATACCTCAAACCCCTACTCCTATTCTCAATTCTTCCTTTCCTTTTCCTTCCCTATATCCTAACTGCTTTTGAACATCTTAGCTACTCTAACTTCCACCAGCCATCTAAACAAACATCCCTACCAGATTTATCAGCCACCTTAAACACATTAACATAACATCCACAACCAACTATCTCCTCCCAAAGTATCATAGAGTTATCCATATTACATATAAACACTACCAAGTCAAGAGAACTCATAACATACTGAACCTTTCCCTAATTCACACATTTAGACTACACCAACACCTCCGACTGGATGGTGACATTCATCCCAATCCTGGCCCTACCAATAATGGTCTTCCTAACCCAGTTAGACCCTCTCCTTCTTCCTTTCACACCCCTACAAGACCTCCTAACTCCCTCTTCATAGCTCACCTAAATATACAAAGTGTGTAAATAATAAAGTGACTCACCTTCATGCTCTAATGGACGTTCATGACTTTGACATCCTCTGCCTAACTGAAACTTGGTTAAAACCAGCAACCCAAGACTATGAAATCAGCCCTCCAGGATACAGTATTTTAAGAATGGATCACCTTAATAAGAAAGGTGGGGGTGTAGCCTTAATTTACAAAGCAGGGCTCCAAGTGACCCTACTAGATACTCACCCACCACCTGATACCAATACTGAAATTCTCATCTCTAAGCAACAACTAAATACTAGTAAGTCCATCTACATTATTTGCGCATATTTCCCTCCAGGTAATAACATCACCCCCTAGAAAATCTCCTTAGCTGGCCGTCCAATAACTATCCACAAGAAACCATACTGCTAGGCGACTTTAACATAGACTGGAATACCTGTAATACTGATAACCCAACTAACCAGATAAACCTACATGGCTTTCCCAAACTATCACCTCACCCACTAGAATCCATAAACCTACCAATAAAGAAAGTACCTTAGACTGGATTCTAATAAATACTCACTTCCCAACATATTTGTCAGGCATCCTGCCAGAAGACATTAGTGATCAGTCACTAACTTATATAATTAGACAAAAGAGTAATATTCCTTACCCCTCAACTTTCAGAACTCGCTCCAATAAAGATTTCAACCCTGAACACTTCCGAAATGAACTTAGTGTATGCAACTGGTCAACCCGAAACACTTCCAGCTAGAGGAAGCAGTGGCATACTTCAATTCTAAGTTCCTAGAAATCTTAAACTACCATGCCCCCTCTTGCACTCTTAGAAACAGTACAAAAACTGTTCCATGGCTCACAAAGGAAACTAAGCAAAAGATTCTATTAAGAAACAAATTTTGGGCCAAATGGCGAACTTCTAAAGACCCTTCTGATCATTTAAAATTTAAACAACTTCGAAATTCTACTAAAGCATCAATATTATTAGATAAAAGAAACTTCTACTTTCAACTTCAACAAACCAATCTACACAGACCACAAAAAGTCTGGTCAGGTATCAACAGACTCCAGCATCCAGGCAACTCTAGACACCAACCCCATCAGGTATTTCCCAAAAGACGCCGAAACAAATTGCTGATACCTTTAATATCTTCTTTACTGAAGCCATCCAGTCACTTGCTAACTCTCTACCTCCTGTATCCTCTAATCTACCCACCCTCCTTAACTAACTCTCCACCTAATTTCCAACTACAAACTGTCCCTACATCCTTCATTGGCAACCTTCTTCAAAACCTCAAACCTTCTACCCCCTCTGCCGACCTCTTACCTGCTAAATATCTACAAATAGCAGCTAAAGTTGTAGCTTATCCTATTTATATCCTAATAAATAGAACCATAACAGAAGGTACCATCCCATCCATATGGAAAGTCTCCTATATAATCCCCCTACACAAAGGTGGCAACAGAACTTTCTAACTTTCGTCCAATTGCCCTACTTTCTCCCATAGCTAAAATCATGGAAAAATGCATTCAGCGTCAACTGTTAGACCACCTTCTCCAAAATAAACTATTAGCTGGCTCTCAGCATGGCTTTAGACCCTTCCATAGCACCACTACTGCCCTCCTATCATTTTCTGACCACATTAACAAAAAACATAACAATAACACCCTCTCTCCTCTGCAACCTTTATTGAGCTCTCAAATGCATTTGACATGGTTAACCATGACCTACTGTTGAATATTCTTATGTCCCTCTCACTTGATACTCAAGCACTTCAATGGTTCAAGTCCTACTTCGATAACAGGCAACAAGCAGTGCTTTGGGACAACAGTCTATCCATCCATCTTCCTGTCACCCTTGGTGTACCCCCAAGGTTCTATTCTAGGCCCTCTTCTACTCTCCATCTTTATAAATGATCTAACTATAAGTATCCCCCAAGCTACATGCATACAATACGCAGATGACTCCACATTAATATGCTCAGCTACAGGTCCATCTAAACTGCAGTCCCTCACCCAAAATGTCTTTGAACTAGTAGAAGATACAGTGTTGTCTTCTCCTTAACCCCAAAAAGACTAAACTATTGCTCTTTACTCCTACACAAAAGTTCACCCCAGTCAACCTCATTATTAAATCTAATAATGGCACAATCATATCTCAAGATGCTACCACCAAACTCCTAGGAGTAACTATTGACCACAACCTTAACTATGATAATCATATCAATACTACAATAAAATCAGTTAACCAAAAACTAGGCTCCCTCTATAGAATTAAACCCTTCCTTACTCCATTGCTAGAAATACTATTGCCCATACCCACCTTATCTCAACTGTCTTCTATGCCTCTCCTATATACACAAATCTATCTAAAAGCAACCTCAACAAACTGGCAATCTCCTACAATAACATTGTCAGATTTGCTACCAGCTCCCCTTTCAGAACCCACCACTGCCAAAATCTGAAGCAACTGGGTTGGCTGGAACTGCGTAATCAAATTCTATTCCACCAACTGATTACTGCCCATAAAACCCTTCATCATCCATGTAATACACAAATTCTCATGTCTAAATCAGCCCATATAAAAATCTCACAAACCTACGCTCAGCAAATAAACTACCAGTATCTAGACAAAAACCCAACAATAAAGCAGGAGATTCCCTTTTCTGTAACACTATGGGAAAAAGTTGGAACCTTCTTCTGTTGAACTCACATCTCTTTCTTCAACTGCACTATTCAAAAAGAAACTCAAAGTATACCCTACAAACCACTGGCTATGTTCTTATACTAACCCTAAGATCTCTCTTCTTGTTTTCCTAGATTATAATACTCACTTTATAGCCACTTTAGGACCACTACCTTCTAAGTTAGACTTATTATACCCTTGAAAGACTGTATGGTTATTTCACTGCCTTATAGCGGTCACTGCCCTTAACTAATTCTCCCAGTCTTGTTTATATCTATTCTATTCTCCTGTGCCGTATTTATAACTTTCTTTTGTGACTCTCCCACATCCTTCTGAATACTCTTTTCTTCTACTATTGTTTGGTCAACTACAAAAAAAGAAAGGGATTTTCTATTTTTTTGCTATTTTCTATCATGAATGCTAAGTTAACATGTAACATCTGTTGTGTCTGACAAGTGAACTGTAACTGAACGTGTAATGTTTTGTTTGTTCTTGTTTTTTATGTGGAGCTTTTCTTCCCGGGCCTCTACTGAAAATGGGGAAATATCCAGTTAGACAAGCCCGGTCAACAAATGTAAAATAAAATAAATAAAATGTGCTGCACAGATAATATTTACTCAAGACATTATGAATTATTCAAAACTGGTCTTTTGCCAGATTTGCTGATGACATCTTTTTCATTCACAATAGTGGCATGTGTTAGCTTTTATAAACACTTAAATTACTTAATACTTCCACTTGTCTGAAATTTCACTGGCACATCTAATGCTGGTGTTAATTTTCAGTCATTAAAATGTTTAAGAGTGGTGACAGCAAAGTTCATACCACCACATGGTTATATCAGAATGTTTTATATATATATATATATATATATATATATATATATATACATTATATATATATATATACATTATATATATATATATATATATATATATATATATATATATACACACCTATTCTTATGCCATTCCATCTCATCCAAAGTATCTGAGAATATTGTTCAGAATTAGTTGCACTGCTTCACATATAACAATTACAGAAAATGATATTTTAAAGAAACCAAGCTCTGCACTATTGTAAGCACAAGGGTTACTACTTACTGTGGAAGAGAAGGCAAAAGAAGTTGCACACTGTCAGAAGTACGTTTCACTGGATCTCACCTACCTATATATCTGGCTGGAAAATAATACATGAGATTCATATAACTGATGTCAGAACTGTAGAAAATCAATTTAAGGAACAATATGGAATAAGTAGAGTCCATTGGCTCTTACGTGAATTTTGTTCATTTAATAAGAATTTGATCATTTTTCTTATGGCATTAATCAAATTTTTAATAACTTTAAAAATATAATTGATTGTAATTACAACATTAAAGAATTCCTATTTCTTATATTCCCTATTGCATACTCCCCTGATTGCCTAAATTCTTTCAACATCAATGCGATGCAAAAATTAAAGGAAAATAACTTGATATTCTGGCATCAGTTTATTGAAAATAAGAGTATTAAACCACTAAACTCTCTTCTATGTAGTTTTGATAATAGTCAAGACAGTTGGTTGTTTATACACTCATTACGGCAGTTTACAGAAAGCAAAATGAGAGTATCAATCAACCTAGAGACTGAATCTATACCTAGTTTGATTCAGCTTTTTATTAGGTGTCTTGAAAAGACAGAGGATCAAAAATTAAGTATCTCACCTATCTATAAGATACTAAGAGAAGACACTCTAAAGTTTGACTCAGATTTTTGGAATTACTATGTAAAGATTAATGGAGAACAGATATCTGAAGAATAAAAAAAACTGTTACTGAAGTCTATGTATGGTACCTCTTCTTCATTACATTGGAGATTGTATACATGGACATTTATGAATAGGAGTTTCTATACTTCACTTAAAATAAATCTTATACTCAAAAACAGTGAAAGTAAATGTTGGAAATGTGATGAATTACTAGAGGCCAACTAGGTTCACATGTTCATTGAATGTAGAAATGTTGTTCAATACTGGAAAGACTTCAGATGTTTTGTAAAGGCTTTATGGTCTGATAACTGTCATATTTCTAACTCACTAATCCTATTCAATCATATTCAATGTTCCTATACTTAATGTAATACCTAAATCTCAGATTCAGTTACTCTAGTCAATTCTTGCAATTGCCAGAAAAGTTATTACTTTGAACTGGAAAAGTAAACAAGATTTGATGTTTAAAGAATTTATTAATTTAGCAAAAGTTGTTTGTAAAAATGAACTGCAAACCATTTGTTATAGAACTCATAACATTACTCAAAAAAAAAATAGCATGGCAAAAATTGGAAAACCTTTTGAACAAATACTGATAACTTCTCATGGATAAAATGATTGTTTATCATGGATAAATGTTCTTCTTCTTTCGGCTTTTCCCGATTAGGGGTCGCCACAGCGGATCACCTGTTTCCATTTCTTCCTGTCCTCTGCATCTTGCTCTGTCACACCAACTACCTGCATGTCCTCTCTAACCACATCCATATACCTTAGAGGTCGCCACAGCGGATCACCTGTTTCCATTTCTTCCTGTCCTCTGCATCTTGCTCTGTCACACCAACCACCTGCATGTCCTCTCTAACCACAACCATAAACCTTATCTTAGGCCTTCCTCTTTTCTTCTTACCTGGCAGCTTCATCCTTAGCATCCTTTTCCCCAATATACCCAGCATCCCTCCTCAGCACATGTCCAAACCAATGCAATCTCGCCTCTCTGGCTTTGTCTCCAAACTGTCCAACCTAGGCTGACCCTCTAATATACTTATTCCTAATCCTGTTTACCCTCATCACACCCAGTGCAAATCTTAACATCTTTAACTCTGCCACATCCAGCTCTGAATCCTGCCTTTTTGTCAGTGCCACTGTCTCCAACCCATATAACATAGCTGGTCTCACTACCCTTTTGTAGACCTTCCCTTTCACTCTTACTGGTACTTGTCTATCACAAATCACTCCTGACACTCTTCTCCACCCTGCCTGTACTCTCTACTTCACCTCTCTTCCGCACTCACCATTACTTTGAACTGTTGATCCCAAGTATTTAAACTCATCCACCTTTGTCAACTCTATTCTCTGCATCCTCACCATTTCTCTATCCTCCCTTTCATTCACATATATATATTCTGTCTTAGTCCGGCTGACCTTCATTCCTCTCCTCTCTAGAGCATATCTCAACCTCTCCAGGTTCTCCTCAACTTGTTCCCTACTCTCACTACATACCACAATGTCATCTGCAAACATCATAGTCCACGGGGACTCCTGTCTGATCTCATCTGTCAACCTGTCCATCACCAGTGCAAATAAAAAAAGGACTCAAAGCTGATCCTTGATGTAATCCCACCTCAACCTTAAATGCATCTGTCACTCCCACTGCAGATCTCACTGCTGTCACACTACCCTTGTACATATCCTGTACCACTCTTACATACCTCCTCATACAATACCACATCTCATCTCTAGGCACCCTGTCATATGCTTTCTCTAAGTCCACAATGCAACTCCTTCTGACCTTCTCTGTACTTCTCCATCAACACTCTCAGAGCAAACAGCGCATCTGTAGTGCTCTTTCCTGGCATGAAACCATACTGCTGATCACTAATTATCACCTCCCTTCTTAACCTAGCTTCCACTACCCTTTCCCATAATTTCATGCTGTGACTGATCAGTTTTATCCCTCTGTAGTTACTACAGCTCTGCACATCACCCTTACTCTTAAAAATCAGTACCAAAACACCTTTACTCCACTCCTCAGGCATCCTCTCACTTTCCAAGATTTCATTAAACAATCTGGTTAAAAATTCCACGGCCATTTCTTCTAAACACCTCCAAGCTTCCACAGGATGTCATCTGGACCAACAGCCTTTCCATTCTTCATCCTCTTCCTAGCTATCCTTACTTCCCCCTTGCTAATCCATTGCACTTCCTGATTCACTATCCCCACATCATCCAGCCTTCTCTCTCTCTAATTCTCTTCATTCATCAACCCCTCAAAGTACTCCTTCCATCTGTTCAACACATTCTCCTCATGAGTGAGTACGTTTCCCTCATTATCCTTTATCACCCTTACCTGCTGCACATCTTTCCTAGCTCGGTCCCTCTGTCTAGCCAGTCGGTACAGGTCCTTTTCTCCCTCCTTAGTGTCCAATCTTTCATACAACTCTCTATACGCCTTATCCTTAGCCTTTGCCACCTCTCTCTTTACATGCACCTCATCTCCTTATACTCCTGTCTACTTTCTTCATCTCTCTGACAATCCCACTTCTTCTTCGCCAACCTCTTTCTCCGTATACTCTCCTGTATTTCCTCATTCCACCACCAGGTCTCCTTGTCCTCCTTCCTCTGTCCAAATGTCACACCAAGCACCTTTCTAGCAGTCTCCCTTACTAGCTGTGCTGTAGTTACCCAGCTATTCGGTAACACTTCACTGCCACTCAGTGCCTGTCTTAACTCTTCCCTGAACTCCACCTCACAATCACCCTTTTTCAGTTTCCACCATTTGATCCTTGGTGTTGCCCTCACACTCCTCCTCCTCTTCTTGATCATCAATGTCATTCTACAGACCACCATTCTATGCTGCCTAACTACACTTTCCCCCGTCACCACTTTACAGTCTCCAATCTCCTTCAAACTGGCCCTCCTGCATATGATATAATCCACCTGTGTGCATCTCCTTCCACTCTTGTATGTCACCCTATGCTAAATATTGCAAATAGTTTTGTTATTGTTTTATTGTATTTGTTATACATAGCCAGCTTTAGGCACCGGTAAACCCTGAGGTTGATGGGGGGGCCCCCCTGTTCCTGGAAGCCCCCAACCACAGCAAGTTATGTTATCCTGATATTTTGAAACATGTCTGCCAAACCGACAAAGGCTATTACAGCAATCTTGTATAGTTAGAAACCAGGTGGAATTTGCTTCTCCTTTAAAATTCAAAGATATCTCTGTTTATAGTAACAATGTTTTATCAAGTAGCAGGCTTCACAATTCCATAAAATATTTTAACACTGATGTAGTGCCACAAACCTTACTGGTAGACATTATCTCCACTAAAACGAACATAGCCAGCATTAGGTACCTGCAATACTCGTGGCTGCAGGGGGCCCTTTAATCATCCTTGATGCTGCTGCTAGTTGGGGAAAAATGAGGATTAAAAAATGTATTAATTATATGATTACCCTCCTTAACCTGAACATGGCTATGATATAACCCTTTTAGGATAAAGCTGTTAATGAACATGAGCAAGATAAGCACTAGAGAGATCAACAGCCCAGACTGACCAATCTCAGTGCAAACCTTGGATTTTAAGAAGAGCTGATGCTTCCATCAATATAGAAAAGAGAACAAACAAAATAATCCTAGTTTTTAATATTGATATAATGAAAGGATATAGCTAACTGCTCTACCAATAGTTTCTAGTATATTACTATACCATACTAGCGTTCACAAATTTATTCATACTAAAATCCTCTTTCAATGGACTTTTACTTACTATAACGGTTCCTTACTAAGATCTTCCTTAATTACATTTATAATCCATTATTAATAACATAGAATGCACACTATCTATTCTTTCAGATATTTGTAAATATGTTGAGGAGTATAGGGTTACTTTAGTGGTGCGTTTAGGGAATTAGCTTGTTAGGCTTTGTTTATGTAGGGATTACATTTGCAGGAATACCAGCTTACACTCTCTATTTAAATATGACAATCCAATCCACAAGCATTATGCTGTTCTACAGATCTATGGAACTAATAACGACCTACTCCCTGCATTATTCCTGGTCCAAGGGGATAGTGGTTAGGCACTGGGTGGGGACGGGAATAAAAGGATGCTTTCTTAACTCAACTTTATCAATATATAAAAAGACTTCATCATCACAAATATTCACTCTAGACTTATTTCATAAACAACCCAATTATAGATATGTGGGAATTTGATTCATGGAATATCAAAGGGCTCCAGAACAAAAAGAAAAGAAAACTTTTCCTACATCTTATTCTGAAAACAAAATCGAACTTCATATTGGTACAGGAAACACATCTATCACTTGAGCAATGGGCAGAAATCAAAGAAAAAAAATGGATAAGGGATATCATAGCTTCTGAAGGCAAATCTAACAGTGCTGGGGTAGCTATAATAATTAAAGAACAGTTCCAAGACAAGATTTTAGAAACCCAAGTGGACAAAGAGGGGAGATGGTGCTATGTAACCATTCTAACTCCAAATCTTCACAAACCTCTTCTCATCCTTAATGTCTATGCCCCTTGTAAAAACCAACACAGCTTCTTTGCCTCTTTATATCCCATCCTGAATAAATTCCAAGATTATTATATGATTTTGGGTGGAGATTGGAACACTTATCTAAACCCTGACTCAGACATAACAAGTTCTAATACAAAATATAATAAGCAAGCTCACCTAGCACTAAGAGAACTTATTCAGGATTACAAACTATATGACCCTTTTAAATATAACACAAAAAAACGCCAACAGGAGGTAGCGAAAAAACACACCGGGAATCTGGAAACTATGCTGGAAACAGATTCCCGGTGTGTTTTTTCGCTACCTCCTGTTGGCGTTTTTTGTGTTATAATTGTTGGACACTGGGATTACTTCTTCATTTTTACCCTTTTAAATATGGTGACAGTATAAATACAGCCAACAAATTTACTTTTTACTCCCAATGCCACAAAATGTGGTCAAGAATAGACCTTTTTCTTATTTCAGATGTATTCATCAAACTTGCCCTGAAAATGACCATTCATACTAGATACCTCTCAGACCACTCCAAATTTACTTTAAACCTTAATGGAATTACAATGAATAACACTATAAAAAAGGATACTATTGGTCTTTGAACCCCAATCTTTTAACTAAAAAGGAAATAATAAATGATATTCAAATCTTACTTAATTCAACCCTAACATCCTTAACTGTCAACTACCTTTAGATATTGAGTGGGTGGCAACCAAAGCCCAAATTAGGGGAATACTTATTAAAAAAGCAACCTACTATAAAAAAAAAACACCTGAAGGAAGAGCAGGAATTAGAATTCAAAATTCAAAAACTGGAGAATGACCTATTAACAAATTATAAAGCTCAAACTGAAACTGAAATACTGAAACTTCAAAAAGATCTATACCTATTACATAACAGCAAATTATCCTTCTATGAAACCAAAACCCTAGCTAACTATTCTAATGAAGTGCAAATATCGTCTTGGGCACTGGCCAGAATTATAACCCAAACCGCATCTTCATCACAAATATCAGAAATACTTTATGAAAACAAACATTACATGAATAGTGAAGATATTAACAAAATCTTCGAACAAATATACTCAATGACCCATGGTGACCAAATATCAATAGCCACAAAAGAAAGAAACCATTTCCTTCAAAATATTGATTTCCCAAAACTAGATTTAAAACAACAGGAAAAGTTAGTTGAACCTATCTCTACCAATAAAATAGCCGCAACAATTCAACAAATGAAATCACATAAAGCTCCAGGCCCAGATGGTCTCACAGCTGAATTCTATAAAACCTTCTCTCCTATCTTAACTCAAATTCTGTCTTATATACTGAACTTTATAATAAACAATAAAATCAACGGCCTGCACTTTAATGCATCTAAAACTATTTTTATACCCAAAGAGCAAGCTGACCCAACTAACCCAGATAGTTATAGACCTATCTCACTACTAAACATTGATACTAAAATACTAACATCCATACTTGCAAACAGATTAAAAATCTTATTAGATAAAATTATTTCCCCCCAAACAATCTGGCTTCACAACACTCAGACAAACGAGTGATAACACACTGACCCTTAATACTTTAATTTCTCATGCCAAACACTCTAACCTAAATGTATACGCTCTAATCATAGATGCCCATAAAGCCTTTGATAGAGTAAATATAGAATTTTTATATCAAACATTGCCTTACTTCAATATTCCGCAAAAAATTATCCAGATCCTGCAAATTCTATACAATAACCCCTATACATCTATATACATTAACAAAACTTGGTCAAAGAGAATTGAAATTAAAAACGGAACTCGGCAAGGATGCCCTCTATCTTCTATACTATTTTACTTATATCTTGAATCACTCTTCTTAAATATCAAACAAAATCTTTACCATAACCCCCCAATAATATATAATACCAAAATCTTCCTCTTGGCCTTTGCAGATGATTTAAACATCAATTGTACCACACCAATCTCAGACATAGACAAAATATTATCTGCCATAGATCACTTCTCAATAATATCAAATTACAAATTAAATCTTAGGAAAACTAGCATTTTTCCTTTAAAACCCCTAAACCATTTTTGCTTTTACCCCTAATAGGAAAAATAAAAACAAAGGAGGTAATCAACTACTTAGGTATTACTTTTTCAACAAACAACGAAGACTTCTACTCAAATAATATAACCCAAAAATGGCAAAATATCATTCTAGACCTTAACAGATGGAAAAATCTAAAACTACCTTTCCTGGCTAAAGTCTCAATAATTAAAATGAATGTATTACCCAGATTACGTTATATATTCATTAATACCCAATTAAACATACCAAATAAAAATTTTAGACAAATTCACACTTTGCTCGCAAAATTTATATGGGATCCTAAAAACACCAGAATCTCATATACTAAACTTTTGATCCCAAAAAATAAAGGTGGCTTAGACCTTTCCGACTTCGAGATTTATTACCTAATCACGAATGCCAATAGAATTCTGTGTATAGCAGAACACAACCCAAAAAACAAAGACTGGTCCCCAACATGGATAATAATACACCAAAAACATATCAAAAGCCTGGATATTAACCCCAAAGCCTTACCCTTTCTAAATACCACTTTAATGAAACCGTGCAACATACTAGAACCCATTAAACATTCTATCTTACTAACCCAAAAACTCTTTTAACATTTAAATTTGACAAGCTATGATGATGTTGCAACCTTTACATAAAAATCACAACCTTAAAGTAAACAATCAGACCCTAAACCTGAATCTCTTTCCTAGATTAATTAATATAACCATCCAAGATATATACCCACATCTAAACGGTTCCATTCAAGAAATGAGGAATCAACTGAACCTTCCCAAATCCTATCTAGTAATTCTAAGGCAAATTAAAGAATTATGTTCTAGCTATCTACAAAACTACAACATATGCAACAACGATTTATTAACTTGTAATTCCCTATGGAAGACCATCCTCTCAATTAAAAAATATATCACTAACTCATATAAATTATTCAAAGTCATTAAATTCCAAAAAGACATACTTGTTTGAGATTATTGGAAAAAGAATAATCCATCCATTGATAACTTTCAACTAATTCAAGCAATCAACTTAACAAATAAATCCATACTCCTTAAAAAACTGGCTTTCACCCAACTCATGATTTATAACAATGCTTATTTCACCCCAGCTATTTTACATAAATTTAACTCTAGGAAATCCCCTCTTTGTCCACACTGTAAAACGTTATTGGCTGATATACTCCATCTATTCTAGAGCTGTAAGTGTGTATTTAAACTCTGGAACTCCCTTAAATTTCAATTACAAAAACAGGGCTATCAATCATCCACACTCACCTGGGAATTTACTCTCTTACATATCATACCAAATAACATCCCTAAAACACAAGCAATTACTATGATTAATCTCTTTCTCCTAATAAAACTTTATATAGCAACCAATTGGCTTAACCTAACTAACATCTCCTGGGAGACTTTTAGATTAATGGCAACCAAGCATCTCTTAGCCCAAAAGATCCTAACTGACAAAGGGAACAAAAACATCAAACACAGGAAATTATGGGTACAAACCTTTAATATTATTCTGGCCTAGTTCATTACAATATAAAATAATTAAATACATATAAATGGTTCCATAGTAACCTATATCTATAGCCCACAAAATTTCTCCTACTTTTCTTCTCCCTCCTTTTTATATGTTTTTAATCACAATAACTCTCACTGAACTATAAAAATTTCCTCCTTGGGTATTGAAAGCATCTATGTATATACTGTAAATAGTATTGTTTGACTGTCTTTCTTGTGACTGTATTACCAATAATGTATAATAACTTCTCTTTATGAAGTGGTGTTACCTATACTTATTATACTATGTTTGTTACCTTATATCAATGAAAACAATAAATAAAGAATTTTTGGAAAAAAGAAGAGCTGATGCTTCCAGTCTTAGGGATGGTCTCCTCTTTCAGGGAGTTTTATAAATACTGTCAGAACACGTGATACTATAACTCTCAACTTCTTTGCTGAAGAATTCAGCTCAGTGCCAAAAATAATAGCAGAATAAAGTCTCAAAATCAAGAATACACTTTAAATATTACTGTAATTCACTTAAGAAGTTAATAGAATCATAGTTATTGTATCAGCATACATTTGTTGGACAATAAGAAGTATAAAACTCTAATGTCTTGATTTATTGACTGTAATTCTGAATGATTTACTAACAAATCAAACTTTTACAAAGAACAGAGCAAAATCAGGGAAGGTCTGTGAAATCAGGGACAGTGGCATACATGCATTACTTCTCAATGAGGTAAATAAAAGTGACTTACAACTGATGCTGTTTGATGACTGATAAACAGCAGTCACTGATATGGTATGGCAGTATCAGTGTTGCACAATGTATTGCTATTTGCTGAAATAAGTACAAGACTAATATTGCTATGGTTTATACTTGCATGTGTGTTTGTAAACAATACCACTGATTTTTATCTGTGCACACACCCAGTAATGTTAGGACATATACGCTATTCTTCTGGGTATCAGTAAAAAATACAGACAAGTAGTAATTATATTTCAAAAGTAAGGCATAAAATATATCACAAAACATTCAGACACTTCGATCTTCTAGGATTCTGGTGGCCCTTGCTCTCATTACTGTATAAATGGATATAGGAGGCTGCCTTAATCTTCCTTGACTGTGTGGGGCCCCACAAAAGCGGTTGCTGGCTGGGGAAAAATGAGGAGAAAAAATGTATTAATTTTCTGATTATGCTCTTTAACCTGAACAGGGCTGTGATATGACCCTATTAGGATAAAACTGATAATGGCCACTGCTCTCAACTACACCCACTCTAAAACCAGCCCTACTTAGATGTAGGTGTACAGAAAACTACTGCAGATTATGGGTGGGGGGTTGGGGATTGTGTGGTTATTACTTCTTTAAATTTCATCACAGTCAAATCTTAGAGGTATGCACAGGAGGTCAGTATAGCTTATGTTTGGCCTAACGACAGTGCAGTTATATTGTTTGTTTTACTTTTCTGACAGACCTCACAGGTGTACAAAAAAGGTTACTGTAACTTCTGTAGGGACAGTTTACTGTCTAGGACCAATAAAGTAAGAATACATTACTGTGATCATTTTTTTTCACTTTTGTCATAATCATACATCAGGCATGTATACTGGTGGCTGCCTTTGGGGGCTACAGGTGAGGAGGGATACTATGCATATGCCTGTCAGCAGTCACTTGAAATGCATGACTGTGGCAATTTGTACCTCTGCTTTTATCCCAATCCAACACCAGTGGGATGCATAGACAGTGTCTGTCTTTTTTTTTTTGGGGGGGGGGTTAGGGAGGCAGGCAGTATTCTGGGATAGACCTGTGCATCTTCACAACAATTGGCCGGTTAGTTTGTGAGCTACTATTTTCTCAGCTTTGAACATTTAGCCTTGGGCAAAACTTAATATCTTCCTTGAAAGACAAAAAGAGAAAGATAAGACTGAAATTCTTTTCTTACTCATTGTTTTAGTTTAGGTCTCCTTTGGATTAAAAAGATGGAAAAATGCTCGAAAATACATCCCAGAGCATCTATAACCCTATGGCTTCTTGGACCATGACTTATTTGTGTTACTTCCTAAATGATTACTACTGTGCTGTCTTGTTTAGGAAAGGTGTGTTGAAAGGATGCCAGGGAAACTAAAGCTGAACAGAAACACAGAATTTTTCTTTGATCATAATTTCTGTTTATGCAATCATTGGATGAAAAGGTTGTGTAAAAAAAAAAAATATATATATATATATAGAAAGTTATGGTGTCTTGAAAAAGCTGAAGAATAAGGCAAAATGTGAGAAAAGAAAGAAAATATGTAATGTGCATCGTATGCGGAGCCCAGCATGGGGGGAAACAGAGGGGAGGACTGGAGGGTGTGTGTGTGTGTGTGTGTGTGTGTATGTGTGTGTGTATAGTTTGAAACAGTGGGCCTAGGGTGCCATTTTGCCCAAGTCTAGACAGTTACATAGAGTTAAATCTGTACTACCAAAAGAAGCCGCTCACTGTATCCAGCTGCCCAAATAAATCCTGCAAGCACGAGTAAAGTGACATACTGTTTATTACAAAAACAAAAAATCACATAAAGGGCTTTTCGTCAGGCCACTTAGCCCAACTTCTTCAGATATTTGTTCAACATAAAATATTGACTATATAGGAAGTGAAAGAGTCAGCTGTTTCCTGGAACAAACAGGAATCAGCTGTTCTTAAAGTGGCACTCACCCTCAGTCATTGCCTAAAGTATAGCTTGAACAGCTCTCATCTACACAATTGTTTTAAAAAACAATGTTTCTAAATAGTAAATAGTTAAAATGACATAAAGCAGTATTTGTCCATTATAAAATATTGATTCAATTAATGTTAAAATTAAAAAATGTATACAATATATATATGTGTATGTCTAAAGAATATATATATATATATATATATATATATATATATGTGTGTGTGTGTATGTGTAAATGTCACCATATATATGATGTTAATGTTTAAAAAGAGGTGTAAGGAGTGTAACAAGACATAAAAGCACATAAACAAAAGCATCCAGAACCTAAACATAAAAAGCTAAAAGTAAAGTAAACTAAAAAACAATGGTGTATATAAAACCGTGTTAAGAACAGTGTAGTGGTCAACTCCTAACCAAATTTTTAAGTTGTAGTATACAATTAATTGAGTACATTTCATTAATACCCGGCAGGTAACACGCAAAAGTACGTAATTGCCAACTCAGTTCTAGTTTCTCTAACAGTAAGGAGAAAGGACCTCCTCTAGGGTCATAGGTAATGCAATCTATAGCCCTAAAAGTAAAGCCATGGGTGGGTGCTTTCATAGTGTGCCTGGCCCAAGCATTGTCTGACTTGTTGGACCTGATAGTGTATGTATGTTCATATACCCTGTCCCTAAGCCTTCTATCAGTTTTGCCAATATAGAAGGCAGGACAGGTGTGACACTTAGCCAGGTAAACTACTCCTTTAGAGTTACAATCAAATTTGTGTATTTAAAACCTCGTATACTAAATTTCATTCCCTGCTCCATATATATTACAGTAAGGGCATGACAAACACTTATTCATACCTGTGTGTCTAAGTATACAGGAGTCAGAGTAAGGAGTTTCCACTAGGTTCTTTAAGTTTTTTCCTTTTCTATAAACTATTTTGAGGAACTCAATGGGACCTCCTGATAGTTGTGTGTCCATCCAAAACATGAGGAACAGTGTGAAAACAAATTGGTAACTACCAAACCACACTGAGAGAGGAAAACTGAAGCACCGGGTAGCCAACAAAATAAAATCAACTGTTTATTATAACAAATAATCCAACGTTAAATGCTTAACGAATCACTGCGTTTTTCACCTTTTAAACAGACTTCATCACACAAACACATAAAATTAATTCAACATTTATATATGCTGACAAGCATTTGAATTATCCAATAGTAATGAGACCATGGCCTCATAAATATGTATGCATAAATCCATTTAATTTAAGCCTTTTGACAGAATTTTTTTCTCACCCAAAGAATTTGACTTTAAAAATTTTAAAAATCTCTCATTATATAAAATCAAAAACCTGACAAATTTTGGAGTTCAAACAAAATGTTATAAAACAATGATTCCACATGAACATATGTAAACATACAAACATTGTATCATTAAAACTTGACAAAGCAATGAATTTCATAGCAAATACTCCCACCCGGTGGTCAAAATAGAAATTACAAAGAATAATATGAAATGTATGTAAACTCTATTTTCAAAAACCTAAATGTGTATAATATATAGCTTATTGATATATTAAATGTAAATAAATATACATATTGTTAATATATATTTGAATATAAAATACTAAATATAAACAAATATGTATTTTCTACCAATAGTATAAAAAATAACGAATAAATACATCAATTTAAATATATAAATATCAATAGATGAATCAATATTACCCCAATATATGAAACAATGTAAATGTTTAAAATATTTAAAATACTTTCTAAAATATGAAACTTGGTCAATTTTTTAAAAACTTGGTCAATTTAACATATTTACAATCTAGCTGCCCTCAACTTAAGGACGGGTGCAAGGGAAATATTGTCATTTAAACCTGGGAATTTGTTGGCCTCCAATATAATTTGCCAATATAATTCCCGCTATTCAATATGAGTTTCCCATAAACCACCCCTTTCATCCTTCTGAACTTCTTCAATAATAAAAAACTTATATTTAGCTAGGGGACATATAATGGTATGTCTGTATAGTGCATTACTTTCTTTTTTATTTTTTATGTCATTCATGTGTTCATAAACTCTCTTTTTTATTTTTCTCCCAGTCTTTCCTGCATAAAAAGCAGAACATATCCCACATGTTGCAATACATACAACTCCATATGACTCACAGGTATTATGTGTTTTACTTACGATTTCTTTTCCTCTTGATTCAATAAATATACTTAGTGTATCAACCAACCAAGGACATTGTGCACACATTCCCATGGATGTGTGCCATTTGGTTTCATCGTTTTCTTTTTACCCTTATTTTGAAACGTCAACCAATCTTTAATATTACGTCCCCTTCTAAAAATAATATTCAAAGGTTCTTTCTGTTTGAGACTAAGATCTGCTAATTTTATGAACCTGTCCGATTCTTTATCAAGCACTTTTTGAATTACACCTGCATCCCCACTAAAATCAGTGATAAAGGCCTGACTGTATATTTTGTCCTTCACAGCAGTGGAACTCATTAATTCTGCTCCAATTATTTTATCATTGTCCTTCAAATTAGCAGATTTTTTATTTAAAATGGGTTCAAATCTATTTCCTCTACCATTGATAACTACTTCTTTAATTTTATTACAGAATTCCAAAGTGTAACCTCTTTCTAAAAACATTTGAATCAAAACTCACATTCATCAATAAAATCTTGATAATTTGAAGTCATCCTGGAAATCCTAACAAATTACCCTTTCACTAAACTTTTTTTCTGATGGAGAGGGTGTCCGCTACTGAAATGTAAATATGAGCTGGAAAATGTTTTCTTTCTAAATACTTTTGACTTAAACCCATTCCCATCCTTAATTAATGACACATCTAAATAATTTATTTCATTGAGACCAGTTTCATGAGTAAATTTTAGAAAATGAGTTGAGTGGTTAATATAATGTATAAATTCATCTAATCTTTCTTTGCTGTCATGCCAAAATATAACTATTATCGTCTAAAAAGCGCTGATATAAACTCCAACTTTCTTTATATATGCTATTATAAATAAATTTCTTTTCCCAAGTATTCAAAACCATATTAGCATATATAGGGGTGCACCTAGCCCCCATAGCAACACCACTAAGTTGGTGAAAGTATTCACCTTGAAAAAATATGTAGTTATATTTTAACACCAATTCCATTAGATTCACACATATATATATTTCATTGTCATTTAACTCCCCAAAGGATCTAATTGCCTCTTCAAACCATTCTAAACCTGTATCGTGTGGTATAGATCCAAACAAATCCACCACATCAATGGTTACAAGGATCAGCTCATTATGAAATGTATTTTCCTTCACTTTTCTTAAAAAATCCCAGGAATCTTTTAAATATGATTCACCTTTCAGCATAAAATTTTTCAATTTTATATCTATATATCTAGCTAAGGGGGAAATTGCTGAACCTTCAGCTGCCACTATGGGGCGTAGAGGAGGATCATGAAGGTTTTTGTGAACTTTCGGAATTCCGAAAATGGATGGAATCTTTGGTTTAGTGTTGTATAAAAACTCAAATATCTCTTTTTCAATAAATCCTTCTAAAAATAAATCGTATAGTGCTAAATATATTCTCCTGTATCAAATATTGATTTCATTTTTAGAAACATTATCATATTTCGAAGCATCAAGCAACATGTGAAACATTTTGCCCTCGTACATAATGGAATCCATAAGCACTATACCTCCCCCTTTATCAGGCTTCATCACTCTCAAATTAATATTCCCCCTTAGCTCCTGAAGTAATTCTAATTCTGTAGGTGAAAAGTTTGGTGTATATCTATTTTTCTTAATCGCCTGTCTCAATTCATTTTCTATAATATTTTCAAAATTCCTTAATTGGGTGTGTATGGGAGGGTTCCAAACACTTCTTTTCCTTAGCTCTTTAGAATCATCTACATCTTTTGATGTACCATCACAAATTAATTCTAAATTAATCTTCCTTAAAAACATCTTTAAGTCTATCACCACTCTACTAATGTCGCATTTTATTCTTGGAACAAAGTTTAGACCCTTGGAAAATAAACTGAAATTAATATCTTTGATATCTAGTTCTGTATAGTTAAATATATAAAAAAAATTTTAATTACAAGTACAAACAACAGATTTTGAAAAATCACAATCATCTTCTAGTTCATCATGTCCAATTATCTCCTCCCCCTCCCCTCCACCCATTCTGTTGAAAATTCCCTTCTCTCTGATTCTTTATCCTTTCTGACCTCCGAAGGGGTGGAAATTCTAAAGGGTCAAAATTTTCTTGTTGTAATTCTTGATACCCTTCATCATGATAACTCCTACTAACATATCTATCACTATTGTTCCTTGAATTAATTTCATTTACATAATTAAACATAACTCTGGGTTTGGGATATTGTATGTGATGTTCATATTCAAATACATCTCTACTAATTTTTCTTTTCTTCCTATCCAAAATTCTAACACATTTCTTATCTATATCATTTCTCAACTCTAAATACTTCTTTTTTTCATTGTCAAAAGTAAACAGAAGATCTTTAGTGATTTTCTCATTTACAGTATCAATTTGCTTTGTCAAGTGATCTATTTCTTCTTCATTGTTTTTAATAATAGCTCTGATGAGCTCAAAACCCCAGTTATCAAACATTTTAAGTAATGAATCATGAAATTTTGTACCTTCCTTCACATTATTAGGGTATTTATGAACTCGTAGACCTTTTGGTACCAGCTTAGCTTGTAAACATTCTTTTAAATGTGTATTATCTATATTTAAAATTTTGTATTTGAATAATAAATCATTTAACTTATGTATATTGTCAGCATATGTTGAAACATGTTCTTCTTCATAGACAAAATTCTCATGAAGCTCAACTATCTGTTTGAGCCAGTCTTTTAAAGTCAAAACATTATGTAAATAGTCACCTTGTTGTTCTGGCATATTTTGGTTGCTCCTCTGAATGCCAATGCATTCGCTTGGATTTATATCTTGCTCGCTGTTTAGGAAAATATCTGGAAACTTTCCAATCCTATCGGGTCCGGTGTTAGGCATTTCTCCAGGGCTCGAATTGGAATGGTGACCGTAGCCATTAAATCCTCCCCCACTATTGTCTATTCAAAGCAAACGCACCCTGGTTTCCGGGTAAAGATGCATTGACACTTTGACGCATAAGCGAGTCACACAAAGGAGTCAGCATAGCAACCAACTGACTCAGCTGACCAATAAGTGCAGGCAATTCCTTACCCTTTTGTGTAGGTACCTCCGTGCCGACCGGGGAAAAGCTCTCCTCTCCCTCTATGGAAAACTAGTAACCCAAAACGTAAGGAACAGTGTGAAAACAAACTGGTAACCACCAAACCACACTGTAAGAGGAAAACTGAAGCACCGGGCAGCCAACAAAATAAAATCAACTGTTTATTATAACAAATAATCCAACGTTAAACGCTTAACGAATCACCGCGTTGTCTTCTAAACAAACAGACTTCATCAGACAAACACATAAAATTAATTCAACATTTATATATGCTGACAAAGTATTTTAAATATTTTAAACATTTACATTGTTTCATATATTGGGGTAATATTGATTCATCTATTGATATTGATATATTTAAATTGATGCATTTATTTGTTATTTTTATACTATTGGTAGAAAATACATATTTGCTTATATTTAGTATTTTATATTCAAATATATATTAACAATATGTATATTTATTTACATTTAATATATCAATAAGCTATATATTATACACATTTAGGTTTTTGAAAATAGAGTTTACATACATTTCATACTATTCTTTGTAATTTCTATTTTGACCACTGGGTGGGAGTATTTGCTATGAAAATCATTGCTTTGTCAAGTTTTAATGATACAGTGTTTGTATGTTTACATATGTTCACGTGGAATCATTGTTTTATAACATTTTGTTTGAACTCCAAAATTTATTTATCAGGTTTTTGATTTTATATAATGAGAGATTTTTAAAGTTTTTAAAGTCAAATTCTTTGGGTGAGAAAAAAAGTTCTGTCAAAAGGCTTAAATTAAATGGATTTATGCATACATATTTATGAGGCCATGGTCTCATTACTATTGGATAATTCAAATGCTTGTCAGCATATATAAATGTTGAATTAATTTTATGTGTTTGTCTGATGAAGTCTGTTTGTTTAGAAGACGAAAAACGCGGTGATTCGTTAAGCGTTTAACGTTGGTTTATTTGTTATAATAAACAGTTGATTTTATTTTGTTGGCTGCCCGGTGCTTCAGTTTTCCTCTCACAGTGTAGTTTGGTGGTTACCAGTTGTGTGTCCATGTTTATCAGGTCCCAATTTTTCTTTAAAATGTTTATAAAGTCATAACTGTCTATACAATACGTAATAATAAGCCTATTTTGATTTAATATTCCATCCTGTGGTGGGCAACTATTTGGTTCTAAAATGTGGTTACTTTATAGTATTGCTTTGTAAAAGCCCACTTCTCTTTTATTATTCACTTCCTGACAAATCTCTTGGCCCTTAACAACCGAACGTTTTTGTGGGCTGGATGACAGCTACTATAATGAAGGAATGCATTAGTGTGTATTTCCTTTCTGTAGATACTGGCTTTGAAACATTGGTTTTGTCTATCCTTACTTAAATCAACGTCTAAATAAGCAATTCTATCCTGTGAAAAATTATGTGTAAATTTTAAAAATACACTAGTGTTGTTTAAGTAAGTTAAAAAGTTAGAAGCCTCCTGTTGATTACTCTGGAACATAATAAATATATCATCCAGGAAACGTATATAGTATTTGACTTTACTTGTGCATGCAGTTGCGCCAAAGATGTGTTCATGTTCCCAATAGGCCATTACTAAATCTGCAAATGCACTGCCACATGGGGAGCCCATCGCCACTCCTATTTTTTGTAAATAGTATCTGTTGTTGAAAATTATGTAATTGTTAGAAAGAACTATATCCAATAGTTCAGCCATCAATTTTACTTCATTCTGGGGGTACAACCTGAGGCAAGGCCCGAGGAAAACGTACTTTCATTCACACCAATAACAAGTGAACATAATAAAGTGGACATCACGGACTCTCTTCCTATAGATTCAACACATCAGGAGAACCTACACGAAGAGAACGTATCTCTTAAAGAACCGGTTGTTACCATTGTACATAATTCTACTGGGGACTTTAAGATTTTTAATTATACTGACTTTTATGTTGATGCTACTTTAGCTAATTTATTAGCAAAAGGTTTTACTTTTGTTCCTTCATGTAGAACTAATGTAGCAGAGTTTATTATTGATTTTAAATTATTTATTAGGAAGTTGAATTTAAATTTACTATTAGGAGAGGCACCACCCTCTATGACACCATTTTATATTTCTAGTAAATTTTGTCCCCATTCCCACCCAGCTGTGGCTTTGATTGAAAAAATATGTGTTAGACATTTTTCACAAAATGGATAAGATGAATAATGAACAAATTATTAGCTTTAATTACAACATTACTAAGGAAGAAAAACAAGCACTTATGTACTTGCAAAAAGCACAGGTTAGGACAATGAAACCAGATAAGGGAGGGGGTATAGTTATTTTTAACTTGGACGACTATAACCCGAATTAAACATAGCTTATGGAAGAGTTAGGGCATTATTTGATGAATTATTCATTGAAGCAAGGATAGACATGACTGTAGCAAATTATCTACATATGTCAGCCCCAAGGATACCTACTATTTTTGGAATGCCAAAAATGCATAAATGCAAAAATAACCCACCCGTGAGACCATTGGTCGATGCTAGAGCAAGTAGAACCTATGCTTGCTCTAAATTTATGGACTATACTTTAAAGAAATATGTGGCTCAACAAAAGCATATTTGTAAAGACTCTTGGACATTTTTGGACAATATGAACAACCTACAATACAAAGATGATTTAAATTTTCTCACAACAGATGTGAAAGATTTGTATTCTTTGATTCCTCATACAGAGGGAATAGAATGGGTGAGTTTGTTACTACATGGTATGGGAGCCCCCCAGAATGAAATAAAATTGATGGCTGAACTATTGGATATAGTTCTTTCTAACAATTACATCATTTTTAACAACAGATACTATTTACAAAAAATAGGAGTGGCGATGGGCTCCCCATGTAGCAGTGCATTTGCAAATTTAGTAATGGCCTACTGCATACACAAGTAAAGTCAAATACTATATACGTTTCCTGGATGATATATTTATTATGTTCCAGGGTAATCAACAGGAGGCTTCTAACTTTTTAACTTACTTAAACAACACTAGTGTATTTTTAAAATTTACACAATTTTTCACAGGATAGAATTGCTTATTTAGACATTGATTTAAGTAAGGATAGACAAAACCAATGTTTCAAAGCCAAGATCTACAGAAAGGAAAAGAACTCTAATGCATTCCTTCATTATAGTAGCTGTCGTCCGGCCCACAAAATCATTTACTGATGAAGCATACTTCAACAAAGCATACCATATCCCTTAAAAGGTTTTACGGATGCAATCTTAACTTCCTAGTGAATCCAACAATACATTAAAAGAAAAGAACCAGGAATTATGACTGTCCCATGGATTTGAAGACAAAGAGGGTCACCCATTCTAGGAATCTAAACTTGGTCAATGACTCAAACAAAACACGATGGAGACACAGATATGCATCTCAGAGATTGCCCCTTCTTTGGCATAGGCATCCTATTCACATTAAGCAAAGCCCTTCTTTGGCCCTCTTCAAGAGCAATTTGGATCGCTGGATGGAGAATAGCAAATTCACACCTGGGGTAGCACCTATGTTTCTTAAGGATGGGGGCAATCTTTAAAATACCCAAGACATACACACAAATCCCTACCATTCTCTTGCCCCTAGGGGCCACATACTGTGTAAAATCAGGTTACATTGGCTAGGCTTGCAAAGGCTCTTAAGCTGTTAAGCATGACGAAGACCAGTAAACGTACCCAAATGCAAAAAATATCACAGCTTCAGTGCCTCGGCCAAAAGGCCTTTCAAGAGTCAGGGAAACAACACTTCAACAAACTATTAAATACATCATATTAAAAAAGCAACCACTAAGAACAGCAATTAAATTAAACAATTAATAAAACAATTTAAACTCAAAGACCCACCATTTATAAAAATCACTCTCTAGTTGCATTCCAAATTTACACCATTGGGGGTCAGAGTTCCATATTTCAAAATAAATAAACTCTCTTTAAAAAGGTAATTTTGGTTTTAAATCAGTTTCTGTAAAAACTTTCACTTTTTCTGATATAATACCCTGAAGACATTTTTAATTTCCATCATGACACAAGGAAAAATGCATAGTAACTGAATTTTCTACCCTTTGGTTTCTAATGTCTCTTAAATGTTCTAAAAGCCTGATTCTAAATGCCCTTTTAATTTCTCCTTTATAAAAAAGATTACATGGGCAGTTCAGGGCATATAACACCCCTTCTGTACTACAACTCGGTATAAAACTAACATTATTAATTTTATCAAAAAACTGAACTATATGCACACAACCAGAGCAATGTTTACAGGGGATACTGCCTACTTCTTTCATTCCCATGCCCATATTTAAAACAGGTCTAGTATAACAACTTTGTACCAATATACCTTTCAAGTTACACCTGCTCTTATAAGAAAAACATAACTTATCAGGGAGCAACCCTATCACACTTTTGTCCTTTAGTAAAAAGTCCCAATAATATTTCACAATATTAAAAATGATATCAGAAAAAAAAACAGTGTACTCTGTAACAAAATACATGACTTTATTCTATTTCCTTGTCAATTTCTAATATTACTATCCATATTATTACTTCTAACCACATCATGACGATAATATTGAACTAACTGGTTAGCTTTTACTCTCTGAAGTGCACCTTGAATACATAAACTGTCATAGCCCTGGTGTCTAAATTGGTCACATATTATCATACATTCAGTCTCAATAACCTATTCTTCATTACAAAGCCTATTTATATTAAGTAATTCACCATGAGGTAAAGATTTCATCAAATGGAGGGGGGGGGATGACAACTCCAACCATGCAAAAAGTAGTTGCCTTCCTCAAACTTTCTATGTACCTTTGTTTTTACCTCCACATCTACAACACCTTCTAACACTAAATCTAAAAATATAACCTTACTACCTCTTTGTATTCCATCAAAATGTAATTCAAATGCATTTTTTGTAAATCTAATAAAAAAATCATTAACCTGAGACTCCCCCATCACATAAAAATATTAAATCATCAATGTAGCTATAATATTTAATAACATAATTTTATAAAACCTAATATGGTAAAGAAACTGCAATTCAAAACAAAAAAACCCCGTAAACAGGTTAGAATACATGGGGGCAAAAGATGCCCCAATGGCTGTACCTTTCAATTGCTTATACATTTTTCCATCAAACTGAAAAGAATTATTAATCAAATAAAACCACGCCATTTCTAACAAAAAACCCGATAAAGGACTGTCTCCTAAAAAATGTCTCAAAGCTTTCATACCCCATTCATGGTGTACATTAGTATAGAGGTTACAAACATCCATAACTAACCAGAATTTCCCAGTGGACCAATATACTTACTTAACTTTATCCAAAAAAATCAAAACTGTCACGTACATATGAAGTTAACCTTTCTACATGAGGTAATAAATAATTACGCAACAAACCCATACTGTTCAAAAAGTAGTTACTGGCTGAAACAACGGGCCTCCCAGAAGTGAAAATAAATTCTTATGTATTTTGGGTAAACAATACAATTTTGCCAAACTGCATCCAATAGTAGAACATTTCTTGTCAACATTCACTTTGGATAAATAGCCCAACTTATAACCTTTTTGTATCAATGAAATAAAATTAGCCTTCGCTTGATTATATTCTGACACATCAACAGCTTTGCATGTTTCCAAGTCATTTAGATGCTCATAACACATTTTTTCATACTGTAAATAATGCATCAATATAATCTTATTACCCTTATCAGAGGGTTTTATTACCATCTCATGACGGCCTAAATTCTTCTCTGCCAACCATTCAGATTTACTCAAATTATAGGTTCATAGATTAGTACTAGGCTAACTGCCCTTGGGAGCCATTTTAAGCCTAGCCAATTATCCCTTGTGAGACTCAAACCCTGTACCTTGTGTTTGTAAGGCAAACACCTTAACCATTAAGCCACCCTCCCAACAAATCATCAAGGGTCAAACTGTCCTGCTTCTGAAATGCATACAGAAACATTCACCATTTCCAGGCCTGTTTGCAAGGAATCCTGAAAAAAAAATCTTTCATAGCTATTTTAAGAGGAGGCAAACATATCTATTTGAGGTGTTCCCCATGGTTGGCTCAATTACTCGAAAACAGCCCAGGTGCAGCTTCCATTTGTGAGGGTCTGTCCTGGTCCTGCTAGCCTGTCTGCTACAATGTTTTGCTCTGACATAATGTATGAAGCCTGGATAGTCAAACTGAGCTGAGTTGGTACCTCCCTGGCCATCCCTGCAAGTCTGCAAAGGGGGAAAGATCAGGTGGATACACGCAGTTTAAGTTCCACATCACTGTCATGTTGTCTGTAATAACTTGTAGAGGTCCTGGAGACCAGAGAAGATTCAGGGATTTCAAACCATTTATTACTGCCATCCTCTCTTTCACACTGCTGTGCTTCTGTCCATCCTGTTTGTTCCACAGACCTTGCGCTTTCACTCTTTTTGATACTGCCCACCCCCACCCCTCACACATAAAGAATGAAGCATGTGTCATGACAGACTAAAGAAAAGACAAAAAGAACAAAAGGGGACCTAGAATGAGAGGGAACTTGTCCACCCGTCACTGTACCTTCCTTCTTACAAGCCCCAAGACTGGAATCTGTAAAAATAAGGGGTGCTGATGTTGATTGTATTTTATTTCATATTTTTTTCTTTTAAAAATCTTTAAAGGCTTTTTCCGTTGCATAATTTAACATTGCTAAAAAAGTTTTAATACCTTCATGAGTAAACGATGGAATAAAATCACTTTTATATGAAATATTATCAGTATTCAGGAAACAATATGCATTCACAATATCCATTTCCCAGGAAGAGTCACAGGAAAAAAAGAATTCACTACTACCATTCAAAGATGTACTATCCACATCTTCTCGTACTATATCCCCCTCCTATTGAAATTCCCCACAATAATCAGGAAAGTGATGTATTAAATGTAACTTTCTTACAAAACAAAAAAAGTTCTATTTTAATTTTATGTAACACAGGTAAGACAGTAGACACAAACTTCAATCCATAATTTAAAACAGAATATTCATTATCAGTCACTTCCAGTCCAGATAAATTAAGAACCAGGCTATCAGAAACATTATTCAAACTATATACTTCCCATACATGTGAAGCAGAGCACCTTACTGGCCCTCTTCAAGAGAAGTCTTGATGAATGGATGGGAAATAGAAAATTCACCCCAGGGATCACTCCAGTGGCTTTACTCGACAGAGACACTAGGAACCAAGGTTGGGTGGCATGATGCCAGGGTAATCCTATGGGTTAGGCTTGTAAAGGCCCCAGGGCCATTAGCCTAGTACACACCTATGAATCTATGAACCTATATTATGAAACAGGAACAAAAGAATGTATATCAGTGCCATTTCCTTTTCTTGTCACATTCCTGTACCTGCTTTTCCCTTGTATGGTCCACACGCTGTCTTTTTAGTGGCGTTTCCTCCTTTCTCTGTTCACCACAAAAATTCCCATCCAAATAACAGGGATGTTGAGCTCATGGTAGAGGGGGATAAGCAGAATCTTCTCCCAACAAGCTTGCATCCACAGAGGAAGCAAGAGACACTCTACATTGTCTCTGATTCATTTCCTGGTTAAAGGCATGCCCGCCCCTTTGCCGTTTCTTTTTATTAATGTCTGACTGAAAGGCTGAACCATTACTATAATCATTAATATCTCTTTTTAGTTTCTTCATTTTACGTTCTGTTAATTCTTTAGAAAAATCCTTCAAATTGTCATTCATATCAATTAAGAGCTGTTCAAAGCAGGACAAAGACATTTGGCTAGTCAGTATAGAACAAACGGAGGAAATCTCCTCCCTAAGTGCACGTTGTTTTAGTACATCCCGTTCAATAAGTATATTGACCCATTTAGACAAACAGTGATGTAATGCTGTTTCCAACGTGTCTCAAACAGTTTATCTTCCACATTATTCAGGTCAAAGGGTGTTGAGGGACTTTTAAACACCCTTAGACCCCTTGGTGTTATATTCAGTTTACTATACCTTTTGAGACTAGCCAAATTACAGAAAACTGAAGTCTCCTTATACAGCAAACATTCCAATTTATCTAAAGTTGTTTTTACCTCAGGTGAAAAGCGTTCATCAGGTTTCTGTCCCACTGAAGAAAAAGGGTTCACCATCCTCAGATTACGACCATCTTCTAAAAGTCTCTCCCAAACATCTGACGGAACACTGCTTTCCCTGTTCTGTGGGTCGATCTGCCAATTGCAGAATATATTGTTCCATAGATCTTTGTGAAGTATCAACAGTCAGATCATGAAAAATATGAGGTAAATTTACCGAAGGGTCACTGGCCATGAATACCAATATAACCAGATGACATAAGTGAGAAGAATAGCAGCAAAGAACGACTGCGACCAGTAAACGTACACATACTTTAATGCAAAAAATATAACATCTCCAGTGCCTCAGCCAAAGGGCCTTTCAAGAGTCAGAAAAACAATACTTCAACAATTAAGTACATCATATTAAAAAGCAACCAAATAAGAATAGCAATTAAATTAAGCGATTAATAAAATAATTTAAACTCAACGACTCACCATTTATAAAAACATTCTACAGCTGCATTCTAAATTTAGACCATTGGGGTCAGATTTCCAGATTTCAAAATAAATAAACTATCTTTAAAAAGTAATTTTTGTTTTAAATCAGTATCTGTAAAAACTTTCACTTTTTCTAATATAATGCCCTGAAGACATTTTTCATTTCCATCATGACACAAGGAAAAATGCATAGCAACTGGACTTCCTACTCTTTGGTTTCTAATGTCCCTTAAATGTTCTAAAAGCCTGATTCTAAATGCCCCTTTAGTTTCTCCTATATAAAAAAAGATTACATGGGCACTTCAGGGCATATACCACCTCTTCTGTACTACAACTATATTGCTCCCTCAGTGTAAAACTAACAATATTAATTTTATCAAAAAACTGATCTATATGCACACAGCCAGAACAAAGTTTACAGGGGATAGTGCCTACACCTTTCATTCCCATGCTCATATTTAAAACGGGTCTAGTATAATAACTTTCTACCAAAATATATTTCAAGTTATGCTCTGTCTTATAAGAAAAACATAATTTATCAGGGAGCAACCCTATCAGACTTTTGTCCTTTAGTAAAAAGTCCCAATAACATTTCACAATATTAAAAATGATATCAGACAAAACGGGGTACTCTGTAACAAAATACATGACTTTATTCTCTCTATTTCCATGTCCATTTCGGGATAGGGAAGAGCAAATGAACACTTGGGGTAGCACCTATGTTAATTAAGGATGAGGTCAAGCTTTAAAATACTCAAGGCATAGGCACAAATTCCTACCATCCTCTTGCCCCTAGGGGGCACATACTGTGTAAAATCAGGTTATATTGGCTAGGCTTGTAAAGGCTCTTAAGCTATTAGCCTAGTAATCTCCTATGAACCACAGGAAATTAACGAGCCTAGAATGAGACAATTACATGCTACAAAACAGCACTGTTATGGCTAAGTTTTCCCTACGCAGCAATGCTCAAGTAACAAAAGCAAAACAAAAACTTCCTGACAGGCTGTCTGAAAGGGTCCAGTTAAAATCACTATCCAAATCAATAAACTAAGTATACTTATTGTACAAACCGCAATTTGCTGAACTCCCAAGCGGTTACTGCCTATTGTGCAATTTTAACATTGTACTACTTACTAGGATAGGAAAGGAATGGAATATGGAATCATTTAATAGCTTTATCTTTAGTAACCGCGAATGCCTGTACACAAGCACAGATGGATATATTTTGCTGTCTGATCATGTTTCTGTACCCTATTCCTCCCCAGATACACACACACACATTGCTGTTACTCCTTTATTTCCTTCCAATACAAATTTAACATTAGTTTATATGGCAAAAGTGTTATACAAAATGGAGAGAAAAATAATAACCAACAAATAATTATATTTAAAAGAGAGGGAAATTATATGTGTTTTGTTTGGTCTGGAATTGCATTGACCCCAAAGTTAATAAACAACTGAAGGTTTAGGACAACAGTTATGCTTTTCCTATTAATCCATGTAGGGATTACTTTTCAAAGGCTTCTTTCCCTTGATAGGTGGAAAAACAAAAGAAGTGTTTTGGTCTACAGTTGCCAACAAAGTGGGAATACTTGCAGACCTTCAGTTCATAGAAGGCAGATACCTAGTAATTTATGGAAGTGTCAGTTTTAGAAGGCATAGTTTTATTTTATTTTCCAATTAGTAAAACAGTTTCCAGTTACAGAATTTCCTGTATATTTACTGCGACTATGATTACATAATATACCTGAAAACATTACTGTGACATGCTAGACTTTTTAGTGATGAATATATAATGTAGATGGCAAGAAATTGCATGAAATATTTGGACAAGTGTTGTTATCCAGTTATTTGTGAAGGAAACAACAGATGGAAAACACACACACGCGCACGCGCGCGCGTGCGCACAAGCACACACACACGCACGCGCACACGCGCACACGCGCACGCACACACAATGAAACGGGCAATTCCCAGAAACCAAAAGCAACCTGCAGATTTTCTTCTGGTCCACAGCCTAGTAGCTCAATATGAGATTGAAGGATTCTCTAATAATCAGTGAAGGACCATGAATTCCAGCTGCATACTGTAAGCCTTAGATTAAAAATAACTGTGGCCTGAATTGCACATGTGTTAATGGGTCCTGGAATTGACTTAAAAGTTTCATTTACAAAAGAAATAACATGACTTGTACTTTTGGAGACTCAGTAAAATACCATTTTAAATGTAGTATGGGCACATCATAGAATGGGCCTTCTAAAATAAAATCTAAAACCAGGGGAACTGCCACTGTAATCTAAAAAATCCAATTTAGAAAGTGTACATTACTAAAATCAGATGTAAGAGTGGAAGCACAACAAAGCAAAGCTGCAGTACCAGAATAATAAAATAATAATAATAATATTGTTATTATTATTATTATTATTATTATTATTATTATTAATACAACTTGTGCATTGATGTTGACTGGTAGCTATTACCAGATGAAAGACTATGGAGACATCTGAAACAATGAAATGGCAGCAGCTAGAGTAGACGCAATTGCTGGACTTCTGCACACATCTAGGAAAAATTAGTTTAAGGTTGGAAATTTTTGCTCACAAATCTTACTTGTCCCGACCCCCTTTTTAAATAACTCACACCAACTCCAAAAGACATTTGGCAACCTTTATTAATAGTATCTAATCATTAACTTTATATACATGGGAACAAATAACAGTAAACTTCACAATTCTTGAACCATCTCAGGGGAGCGTACCTACTCACACTGGCAGAGCCATTCATCAGAGCAGCGTACTCACTCACCTTGTTCAATCATCCATCAGGGCAGCATACCTACTCACCCAGCCAAACCTTAAATGGGCAGCATACCTGCTCACCTTTTCAAATTAACCATCATTCAATTAAGTTCACTTATTGTCAAGCACAGGCCAGCAACTCACTTGATCCCAAACTCAAAGCCATGACCACCTTCACCTGGAGGGGGAACAGAAGAGGGGACAATCCTGTCCCTCTTCTCTGCCCACCAGCCTGAACCCAGGCTGTTCCTCCTCTTGTCCCATAGCCTTCACAATACCGTCCATAAACAACTTCAAATTAATGTTAAACAACTCCAAATCCACATCATTCAAATGCACCCCATCTGATCAAAACCAAACTACGTCACCATCCAAAAAGTCCCTATGTTCAATGGTATACATACCTAAAACCCCTACTTGCCTAACCAACCTCTGATGAACAAACTTCCTAACCCTCTCAATAGTGCGGTAACTAAATGCATTCCTCCAAATCAAATGTGGAACTAACTCTGGCCACGCTACACAAACACCAGGGTGCAAATTCAACAAATCCTGTACAATGATATCTACCAACCGCTTCTTTGAAAGTATTCCCAGATCATTACCTCCCAAATGAACCACTAATATTCGAGGATATCCTACTCTCAACCTTACCTGCTCAAACTCGTGCATCAATCTATCTCATCTAAGCCCTCTAACCCCATGCCAAGTCAATGTCCAAACTAAGTGAGACAAACCCAGGTTTTTACCATCCACCTTAACCGCTGCCCATTTCTCAGCCCAGTGGATATAAGAATGACCTATGATGACAATCTGCTTTCCTAAAAGAAAAGAAAAGAAAATTAACAATATATACAAAGCAACACTTTATCTAATATATGACAGAAATGCATTAGAAGTCCACCTCCTCAGCCGTTTAATAACTTCAAAAGAGCTGTCATCTCTAGCCAAATCTATAGGCCTACCAATGCGAAAGAAATGAGATGCAAACCTCTCTGCTGGAAATCCCATACAAAGAAAGATCCTATTAATGAGATGTACAAACCGACCACTTGTCACCCACTTCCCCATCAGCTGAACAGAAAACCAAATCATACGGACCCCCCCACCTGAATCTGTCTTAATTCCTTGGCCCACCTTACTGGGAAAAGCCCCACATTCCTATCTACACTGAGCATGACCACTAAACATTTCCCCCAGCTGATCTGTCTTAGTCTTTTGCAACCCAATAATAACCAACTGAGAAGCTATCATTACATGCCTCCAAAGTACTGATCCTAACAACTCAGACAATCAAAACACACCAAAATATAACTATACACACAACATAAAGTACAGTTGTGTACACTTACCATAAATGTAGATGTTCGAGTGTATTCACTGTTGCCATCATCACATTTGGGTTATCCCTGCCAGGGTAGTCCTTGGCCGGCCCGAATACCAGAGACTTGGTATTTCTGCGTCATTTGCTGTTGCTTGAGGACCGACGTCAGGTCGTCAGTGGTACAAAGGAAGGTAGCCGACGCCATTATATCAGTTTTTCTTGCCCTAACCTGTCTGAAGCCCCCAATGTAGGAGGCCAATTTCTGGTGGAAGAACCCCACCAGTGGAAAATAAATACCAATATGTCCCTTGTAAGGAAAGGAGAACAAGGAAGAAAGGTAACAAAGGAAAAAAAGGGGGATGGAGGGAGGGAAACCAGGACTGCAACAGTGAATACACTCAAACATCTACATTTATGGTAACGGTACACAACTGTACTATGTTCTTCGTGTTTCACTGTTGCAGTCATCACATTTGGGTAGATTCCCAAAGCTGAGGAAAAGGGTGGAGGCAGTCAAGGAAGCTAGGGACTGGCTAGGATGCCCTGCAAGACTGCAGAGGCAAACCCTGCCTTGGATTTGGAGAAGAGAGGCAAGTGATCATGCTTGGTGAAAGTGTGAACAGATGTCCAGGTGGCAGCCTCCAGGATGTCCCTGGTGGGGACTCCTCTGAGGAAAGCTGCAGAGGTGGAGGCTGCTCTGGTGGAGTGTGTCCTGACCCCCTTGGGGGGAGGCTTACCATGCTGTTTGTAGCAGAAATGAATGCAGTGTGCTATCCATTTGGAAATGGCTTGCTTGGAGATGGCTTTGCCTTCTGTCCCTGTAGCAAAGTTAATCAGGAATTGGTCACACTTCCTGAAGGGTTTAGTCCTGTCCAGATAGTACCTGAGCTGTGTGTGCGCACATCTAGAGAATGCAGAATCCTTTCCCCCTTGTTTTGGGGGTTAGGAAAGAAGGTGGGCAAACGAATGGATTGGTTGAGAGCCACACTGGACACCACCTTGGGCATGAAGGATGGATTAGTTCTGAAGGATACCCTGTCTGCATGGAAGATGATGAAGGGTTCCACAGCCATGAGTGCTTGCAACTCAGAAACTCTTCTGGCTGAAGTGATGGCCAGAAGGAAGGCTGTCTTCCAGGAGAGACATTTTAGCTCTGCATAAGAAGCTGGTTCGAAAGGAGGCAGGGTGAGCTTTTCCAAGACAAAGTTAAGGTCCCAAGCTAGTGTTGGTGCCCTTCTAGGGTCTCAAGTTGCTAGCCCCTCTGAGGAACTGTTTAATCAGAGGGTGTGAGAAAAGAGGCTGCTCAGTGGGAAAATGAGCAGAAATAGCAGAGGCATGAATTTTTATAGAGGAGAAAGAGACAGACTACTGTGCAGTAGGTCAGCTAAGTAATCTAGGATGAGAGGGATGGAGGGCTGTGTCGTATTGGTCCCCTTAGCCTAGCTCCAGGTGCAGAACCTTTTCCATTTATCGGCATAAGACTTTCTGGTACTATGGCATCTGGCCTCTCAGATAATGTCCAGAACCTGTTTACTGAGGATGGCAGATTGGTTAGTGGTTATGGAATAAGCCAAGCTGCCAATGAGGATGCATGAATTTTCCTTTCCTCTGGCTTAGGAGGTTTAGAATCTGAGGAAGATGCCATGGAGGGAGTGGGGACAGGCTGAGCAGCAAGGGGTAGCAGTGCTGTCTGGTCCAGTCTGGGGCTATGAGAATGGTCCTTTGTTTTTACTCCCTTATTTTGAGTAGTACCCTGGGGATGAGAGGTAGGGGAGAAAAGGGATAGACCAAGAGGTTCACCCAGGGGACGGACAGGGCATCCAGTTTCCAAGCCATGCAGTGATGCTCCATGGTGCAGAATTTGCTGAGCTGATGGTTGGTGTGGGAGGCAAAGAGGTTGACCTCCGGGTTCCCCATTTCTGAGTTATTAGGAGGAATGTACTTCTGTTGAGCTGCCACTCATGTGGATCCAAAAGCTTTCTGCTTAATTGGTCTGCCAGGGAGTTGGGAGTGCCTGGTAAGTATTCTGCTAACAGATGTAGTTGCATGGAAGAGGCTGTGAGCCGAAGGGTCATGGCCAGCCTGCACAGAGGGTAGGATTGAGTCCCTACCTGTTTGTTGATGTGCCACATCACAGTGGTGTTGTCGATTTTGATCAGGAGAAGCCCTGGAGAGGGAAGGGGTTTGAAAGCTATCAAGGCCTGCTGCACAGCCATCATCTTTTTGACTGATGTGGAGGGGGATTTGCTGTGGGCTCCATTGGCCCTGTATGCACCTGCCATCCAGGTGTGCACCCCAAGCGTAGTCTGATGCATCTGTGGTGAGGGTCTGGGTGGCGGGGTGTGGGGAGAAGGGCAGTCCCTTGTTGTGGGAGCAGGCTGTTGCCCACCAAAGAAATTCCTTCCTCAGGCAAGGAATAATAGGCAGAAGAGTTTCCAGATCTTGAGAGTGTTGACACCAAAGGCTCTTTAGGTACCATTGAAGTTTCTTCATATGCAGTCTGGCATATGGAATGAGGAGTATGCAAGAGGCCATGAACCCCAGGGCTTGCAGGACAATCCTTGCAGAAAGCTGGGGCCTGGTGGCCAGTTGAGAGAAGTAAGCTGACAGGAAACTTAGTTTCTCTGGTGTAAGGTACGCCATCTGAGATGCTGTGTCCAGACTTGCTCCCAGGAAGATTATTCTTTGTGTGGGTACCTTTTTGGATTTATTTTCATTGATAGTGTACCCTAAGGAGGTTAGTAGGCTCTTTACAAAGGCCAGGTCTTCGAGCAGCTTTTCCTGGCTGTCTACCTGAATAAGGCAGTCATCTAAGTAGGGGTAAATTTGAATATTTCTTTGTCTGCAAAAGGCAATGGCCGGAGCCAGGCATTTTGTGAAAACTCGGGGAGCAGCAGATAAACCAAAGGGAAGTGGAGAGAACTGAAAGTGTTGAGATCCTGCACTCAAGTGAAGATATTTTATGCAGAACTTCCTGATAGGAATTTGGAGGTAGGCCTCTTTTAGGTCCAGGGTGGCTAGCCAAGTGTCCTTGGAGAGCAAGGGTAGCAGCTGCTGGAGGGTGAGCATTTTGAATTTTGGGATCACCAGGAAGGTGTTTAGAATGGATAGACTGAGGATGGGGCACCAGGTGCCCTCTTTTCTGGGCACCAGAAAAAGTCTGGAGTAGAAACTTTGGTCTATCTGCTCTGCAGGAATGTGCTCTACTGCCCTCATGGAGAGCAGGGAAAGGATTTGCTTTTGAGCCTCTGCCCACTGATTTGGTGGTAGATCTGGGAAACCTTTTGGGGTTGGAAGGGTGTGGAAAGAGAATTTGTACCCAAGACACAATGTTCAGAACCCATTCATCCTTGAGAATGGTGGCCCAGGTGCTTGAGTGAAAGGAAAGTTTTCCTCCTAGAAGTATGTGTAGGTGGGCAGAGGCGAGGTTGGGAGAAGGTGAGTCATTGTGAGTTCTTATCATGGGGGTGGCTTAGAACTCCTTGGTTTGGAAGTGGGGGTAGTCCACTGCTTAGACATCTGCATTCCCTGGGGCTGTAGTCTGGGGGGTCTCGTTCCATGGGGCCTAGGCTGGGCCTGTTTACTTGGAGCAGGAAAGGACCAGTGCTTGGAGGGAAAATGCCTGCTGAACCTGTAAGAAATATTTAACTGTGTGCATAGATTTAGCTTTTTCTTCCATCTTTTTTAAAACCTCATCTGCTTTATGCCAAATAAGTTATCTTTATGCAAGGGTGCATCCAACAATTTAGAATTGACATGGTCTGGCAGGGGTTGTTCCTTAAGCCATGCATGTCTTCTAATGACAGATCCAGTGACTGCTGCCCTGCAAGAAGCTTCTAGGGCATCAAAACCAAAGTGCAAAGTGTGTTTAGTTACTTGACTTGCAGAATGCATTAAGTCTTGTAAATCTTTAGATTCTGCCCATGCAGGAAAGGAGGACATTTTTTCTTTAAGGAGTTCCAAGGTATGTTGCTGATATTTAAGCATATGGAACTGACAATTTAGTGCCATGATAGCAAGAGTAGCTGAGGTGTATACCATTTTACCCCATCTGTCCAGTGCTCGGGAATCCTTGTCTGGGGGGGGGGATTCTTAGCAGAGGTTGCTTTAATCCCTTTTGGCCCTTGAGAAATGACCTCAGGGTCAGCTGTAGGATTTTTGAAAAGATATTTGTGTGAGTCAGGGACTTTGTAGTACCTGTCTGGTTTTCTGGGAGCAGGAGGTAGGGCATCAGGAGTCAAGCTGGATTCAAAGAAAACATCATCCACCACATCCAGGACTGGGGGTATGGCTAAGGGTCTGTGTTGTGGAAGATCCAGGAATTCCCCAAGTCTCTTTTCAGACTGAGGAGAGTCTTTACTCTCCCATTGGAAATGCACCCTTAAGGTATGCAGGGCTTCCCCAAAGGAAAAATCCTCTGGGGGAGAGGCTGAAGGAATGGATTCCTCTGCATCAGAATCCTCATATGTGGAGAGGGGCTGCATGTCTTCACAGTCAGATGCATTGGATTCATCTGACTCCTGTTCAGACAAAACTACTGGGGACAGACCTCTTTTCCTTTTTGAGGGGATGGCTTGGCTTCCCCTAATAAGCATGATAAGGTCTTCTGCCATTTTAAGCATTTGAGACTGAGGCAAGGGAGCAGGTGCCTGAGAGTGGGTAGTCAGTTTCTTGGTTGTGGTTCAACCCCTGGGCCTAAGGAACTCGGTTTTCGAAAGAACGGTAGTCGCGAAAGAAGGTGTCGGTTTATGTCAAGAATCGGTAGTGTGAAGGACTTCCTTGGAAGCCGGTGCCTGCACAGTGGCTCTGGACCCATCCAAGGTAGAGAAGACTACAGGATCCTTAGACAAAGAAGAGTTCTGTGGCATACTGGACTCCAAAAGGGTCTCGGTAGCGGCCTGCGAATTAACTGAAGCGGGCATCAGGGGCTGCAAAAGCACCTCACTGAGTTCTGGAGGACTGACAACTAGCTTAACGGAACCGTCGTCGGAAGGTTTGGTCCTGTGCAGTCTGTCTCTGTCTTTATGCTTTTTCAGAAGATCTGCTGTCAGATGGCTTACCAAAGCCATATCAGAATTCGAAGACTGTAAACAAAAATATCTGGCTACAATGAGTACCCGATGAACAGTTCTGGCGTTAAACAAAGCACAGAAGTGATAACGGGGGACGTCATGGTCTGGGCTTAGACAAATGATGTAGTAAGAGTGGAAGTCCGGGTATAGTATTTGCTTTCCACAGGCGAGACAATTATTAACTTTTTCTGACATCGGTTAGTGCAAGAAAAAAGGATCCCCAACAGGGTACTTAGCTTTTGAAGACTTCACTTCAATTCGGAAATGAAAACTCAGGTAGAGGCCAACCGGCACTCGTGCAAACTGCTTCTGCTTCGGGCTCCATGGCAAGAAAGACTGATGTAATGGCACTGGCTGCCTTCCTTTATACGACTGATGACCTGACATCAGTCCTCAAGCAACAGCAACTGATGCAGAAATACTAAGTCTCTGGTATTCGGGCTGGCTGAGAGCTACCTTGGAACAGATAACCCAAATGTGATGACTGCAACAGTGAAACACAAAGAACATCACACATAATGTAATCCGAGGAGTTACCTTCCAATAACACTAAACCTTTCAACAAAACTTTAAACAACACCCTCATCAATGGCCATCTCATATCACTGCATTCCCCATCCTTTTAACATGGTCCCTACTGTCCATGACTTCGTAAAGTCATGTAACCCAGATACCCCCGTGACTATGCTAATTGCAGCCAATTCCACTCTAACCGTTTGTAAGACTTTACCTAAACCCCAAGCTCAAGCTCTGTAATGAAGCAGTAACTCCTCAGACCACACCCCTTCATCTTCTGGTAATTGCAAAACAAACTGATCCAATTCACAAAGGGCCCTACCGTAAGCCTTCCTTGTAGACACAGCCCAAGAATGATGCACCAACCTCCTGGTTACCTTGACCCAAGGTTCCACACCTCCTCTGACAAAAGTACTGGCACTTCCTCTGCCCCTGGAGCCAACAGCCAAAACCTGGAAAATTGAAATCGGGAGAAGCTATCAGCAATGTCATTCCATACCCCAACCATATGCACCCCTGTAAATGAATTAAACTTTGTAAAACCAACTTACGTAGAATCAACAATAACAATTCTGACCTAGCCATCTTCTTCTGCAGAACCCGCACCACTGCCATGTTATCCGAATTGAAAATAACCCATTTCCCCTCATTAGCGATCCTTCCAAACTACTGAAGCTGCCCAAATTGGGATCAACTCTAAGAATGCAACATCTCTTTTCAATTCCTCCTTCCAATGCAGAGGCCATTTAACTGCAAACCACTGTAACCCAAAATAATGCCAATGCCCCCTACTCCATCTGTGAATAACTGAAGTTCCTCTTGCCCCACCTAGTCTGTCTGCCAAAAAGAAATCCCATTGAACTGATCCAAAAAACACAACCAAAGCAACAAATCCTTCCGAACCAACTTGTTCACCCTAACCAGTGGTGTTTACCCTTGCCCCCTTTTAACAAAAATGCCATGGATCTACAAAAAGTACATCCTGGGTGTGCTGCCCGAAATGCAAAAATCAAAAACCCTAATAACTCCATAACTGTCCGGATCCATACCTTATCCTTAGCTACCACCGACCTTATCGTAGCCTTCAGTCTATCCATCTTATCCATAGGCAAGCAAAACAAACCCCATTCTGCATCCACCATTAATCCCAAAAATTCTAACGCTCTTGCTGGACCTTCCAGCTTGTGTTGAGCCAAAGGTACCCCTAGGTCCTCAAACATGCTCATGAATTACCGCAACCCTTCCTGCGCACCTGCTCGTCCTTCCCCAACCAGCAAGAAATTATCTAAGTAATTTACCGCCTTCTGTGTACCAACCCTCTTTTGGCACACCCAATGCAGTACCGTACTGAATTTCTTAAATGTTGCACATGCAACTGAACAACCCATTGGCATAGCTTTATCAAAATAATATTTGTCACCCACTACCATACTCTGTAATGGCCAGTCCTCCTGCCTGATTGACACTGCCTTTCATTTATTACTATTGCTCACCTTTTCTAACCACAGCTCCTTAAAATCCCTAATCACCCTGACAGCATCATCTAAGGAGGCATAACTAACCCTGGCATCCTCACCCACAATGAAATCATTAACAGAGCCCTCCTCAGGATACAATAAATGGTGAATCAACCTGAACTCCCCCACCCATTTCTTTGGTACTAGGCCCAATGGTGAAACCTTAAAATTAACAAAAGGCAAATTATCAAATGGACCCAATAACCTACCAGCCTGACATTCCTTCTCCACCAATCCCCCCAATATATCCTCCTTGCCCCACACTGAGCACAAATTCTTACAAACCACTCCATCTCCAACTACCGTAGATTTAACAGGAAACCCTTGCTGAAACCCATCTAATATCTCATCTTTCAGAGCAAGGTCAGGAAAGCCTTGGATCATGCATTATAAAACCTCCATGTTAATGGGGAAAGGCAACCCCTCCCCTATTCCCCATAAAAAATCCACCTCCCTGGGATCCACAAAAATTACCTCTACCCCTAACTGCCTGAAACCCCTGAACGGAGGGAAAGCTGCCCTCCCCTGTCGCGAAGTTTGGATTCATAGAATTGATCTCACGGCACCTACACTGACTGGCTGGATGATTCACCCCCACACCTTGAACAAGAGTGCTAGAACTTGCACCCTACCCATGAACAACTTCCACTATTAAAGGTCCAACACACACCAACCCCTTCCCCCCTCTATTACACCCCCCCATAACTATTCATCATGGTAGCCAACCAGATGCCAGGAAGACGCATATCCCAATGAAGAGAAGGATCCACTGCTTTCCACTTCAGGAACCTCTGGTCATACCATGACCAAGCATTCCCTGGCCATAACCGCTGAGCCTCCCGAATCATGAGAAAATAACCCAAAAGGGGCAAAGCCAAAGTCCCGTCCATTTCGAGGTGCACCACCATGTAATAAACAAAGCCGACTACCCAATTATCCCAGGTCCTAGGCCGAATTTGACCTACACTTTTCTTACCCAAAGCCACCAACAAATCCTTACTATTGGCCAACTCTGCCTCTATCAATCACTGCACCCCTTCCACATCAATTAACTTGAATACATCCACATATTCCCCTTTCCAAAATTTTTCCTTCACTGAAGATGTAATGTGCGGTGTCAAAAAGGCTGCCCCTGACCCTTTACCCAAGGCCTGTGTGGTTAACCAATCATCTGGGCGAAGGCCAAATTCGGAACTTAACTCAAAACTCAATCCCGTGCTATCCACTGACCCTGCACTACCGCCCCAACTGCTTCTCCCCCATTGGCCCCAGAAATCCCTGTGACCTCCACCGCCGCACACCCCACTGTATTCCATTCTCTATGAAAATCCCTACCCCTAGGCTCCCCATCTTCCCCCATTTACCCCCACATCCTCATTGTCTACTTCACCTGCCAAAACTGTTGATGCAAGATCATTACCTGAACCTCTGTCTGGAGTCCCGCCTGGAAAAAGTTCTTCCGCCTGAGCCACTATGGCCTCCCAACGCTGCCGCAGTTCATGCAAGTTAACCATCTGGAGAGAAGGAAGAAAAAAAACATATTAATAACCAGCAGTTACAGCCATAAGGTCACCCCTCTAAAACCCTCTCCGTTGCCACCAATCAACCTAACCAATAAACCATGTACCACTCTTCTGCCTAACCACTCAGCAGCACCAACATTGTAAGCCTTACCCAACTGAGTGGCATAGGGCCATAACCACATGCTTCCTGCGTCCACCCCCTTCCATTCAATACTTCAGCCTATAACCATCATGTCAGCAAGGTATCAAACCTTGTGCACTACAGTCACAGCAACCTGCAAGCAACCAACAAGTTGTGGGCCAAAGAACCAAAATCCCGGATCAGCTTACCTATCTGTGCATTATTTTTAATTAAAACTTCTCTCTCTTTTTTAATATCCTAGTGACATCATCCCAGTTCACTAACACCCAAGGAACCCTCCCGTTATCCCCCCAACCCCCGAAGGTGCCATGATGGTCTGCCTTATTCTGTTCTTTTCCTCTTCAAACACTCCCTCTTGCGTTGCCCTTATTTAGTTTTTTTTTTTATTTAAGAGAGAGTTTTGTATTTAAGGGAGAGGTCAGGCTGCGGTGGTGCAGCGGTAGCATTGTCGCCTCACAGCAAGAGATTCTCCCATTCAATTCTCGGCTAGAGTGCCTTCTGTGTGGAGTCTGCATGTCCTCCCCGCGGTCGAGTGGTGTTTGAAAGACATGCGTGAATGGGCGTGCCTTCACTGAAGGTTGGGCGTCGACCTTGAACCTCGGCACTGTAAAACTCTACTGCCAATCATTAGCAGACCGGAGTTCCGCTGTGGCGACCCCTAACTGGGAAAAAGCCAGAAGAAGAAGATTTAAAGGAGAGGTCCCGATTCCTTCAGCAACTCCCTTTTTCTTTTTTTATAAAGGCCTAAGCCTATACAGTACACAGCTCTGACAGAGCTGCTCTTCCCACCAGAGGTCACTCTAACTAAAAGCTGAGCTCTCCTGACAATGCACGCTAACGGCTCCTTGCCTCACTGCGCATGCGTGCAAACCTCCGCCACCTGGCTGGCCATTCCTTGGGCTGGGAAAACATCCAGAATTCAGCGAAGACCAGCGACCACAAATGGACCCACCCAGGGCAGAGGCGACCCATCAAGGATCCCTCCAACAAGGAAATGTGCACCCGAGAGCTCCAGGACCGATCCACCTTCACCAGACAATGTGCCATGAGGCCACTAGGGAACGGCAGGGAAGCAATCCAAAACCACCGCAACCTCCAATGACCAAACAAGGATCCCCCAACAGCAAGGAGCAATACCACGTCACAAGACCACCAAGGAAGCAAGAAAACCACCAAACCTCCTCAAATGAAGACCAGCGCCCACCCGAGGTAAGACAGGCACAAACCACCATATTTCCTGCTAAAAGCATGCCCCCATTCACTCAACTCCCACTGCCTTGCTCTCCTCACTCACACACCATGCAGCCCTCACTCACTTGTCAACCTCCCACTCCGTTCACACAGTCATCCCCCCATTCCTCCTGCTCTCTCCTATTCTCCACCAGCCCCACTGCCTCATCATTACTATATATTAAAAAAAAAAAAAAAACACACCACACACACACAAAATCCACCTGAATCCCTCCATTGCAGCAACACACACACACTCCAAGGCCTACCTGCCACTGAAGTACCTACAAAGTCATCCGGATGTGGGTTAGCTTCACCAGCTCATGCCTAAATGTGACACCACTTCCTCTGCTCCCAAATATATAACCCAAGTCCCTCCCTAAACTACCTCACTTCCCCTTAACTTCTCAAACCACTTATTGTCCAAAGTCCCAGTCCCTGCTACCTGACTTAACCACACCAAACCCCCCCTCCCATTCACCAAAGAGGGTCCTGGACAAATTGGATTGTCCCAAACCTCATTTGTTCTTATTCGTTTGAATGGGATGGAGGAAAAAGAAATCTAAAATGAGTGAGAAAGGTTAAAAAAGTCATTTGCATCCACAAAAGAGTATGGAGGAATGTACGGAGCACAGGATGTCACTTGCCATAATATGGCAAGAAAAAAAAGATGTCAAACTTATGCTGCAAGAAAACTTAGTGCAACAAGGACTAAAAGACTACTCTGATGCTATTCAGGGTTTAATAAATGAGAATGAAGAGTTGAAAATTTGAATTTGAAGCTGTGGAAGTGAGATTGGATTACCTAAAGCATAAACCATAGTCATGGAGGAGACAGCAAGAAAAAACAAAGCTGGTGGGAATCCCTAAAAAGTACAAGAAATGGGAATGCAAAGCAGCTGTGTAGAAATTACTGGCAGAGTGGTCAGGGATGGACCCAGTAGAGATCCAAATAGAAAGGGCGCATAGCAAAGTATGGCAACCCCAGCCAATTCTATAATGACTGATTACTGTAAGATTTCCCACCTAGTATTTGAAGGAACAATTGCTATCTCATCTTTGGATGACTTGGAAAAAGCTGATCATGGGGGAGTTGTGAGTTTTTGTTGACTAAAACTATTCCTAAGACTTCTTACTCAGATACTAGGAAAAAAGAGAGGGGCCTTCAATGTGGTGATCTGGCAATGCAAAGAAAGGAATATCAAATGGAGATTACTACAGCTTGCAACACTGCGGATCCACTTGCAAGGACATACTAAATTTTTCACTGTTCTGGAAAGAGTGTTAAACTGGTTAGCAAAGCCAGTCAATAGAAGAAGCAACATGGAGGATATTCAGAAGCAAGATACAACAGTGAAAACTGAAGAGGAGTTGGAAGATGGCAGGGCCATGGCAAGTATGGTGAGAGACTATATTCCACTTTTCATAAAATAGCAAAAATTAACAATATTGCATTGAGTGAGGAAACAAGCTATTCAAAGGGACAAACAGGGACTGTTTGTGGGGCGAGAGAGAGGTCAGTGCTTCTACTGTATTTATTCAGACTATTGCTTGGTCTCATTTGTATGCACAAACCCGAGCATGAGGGAATAATGAATGCATAATTTAAGTACTGTGTTGTTATATCTTGGTCTGGGTTATTACTTCAAGGGACACAAATTACAGTTTAATTTCTTTTCTATTGTAAGTATGTTTGAAATATATGAGGACTGATCACATTAAAGGGTTGGCTTAACAATGAAAGTACTTAATTCACAGACACAACGCACAGAGTTTAATTTTCATTTGGGAAGCATGACTAGGCTTAAAATGTCACCCGGGGTCATTAGCCTAGTAATCATCTATGAGCTACTTTAAAATTTTAGTAGTTGGGAAGTTGGCATAATGGTTAAAATGTTTGCCTTATAGACACAAAGTGCAGGGTTTGATTCTTACATGGGGAAACTCGCTAAGCTTAAAATGCTCCACTAGGACAATCAGCTTAGTATTAATCTATGAACCTATGTACACTGAAATGCTGATTTATTTTTCTGTTTTTTTTTCTATTTTTTAATATTGGCTGAGGGGGTAAGTGCTTCTGTCGCCCTTCAACAGTCAACATTCTTGTTTCATTAGGTTTATTTTATGACTACAGTGTAACAAGTGGTATGGAACTCTACGTTTTCTTTTAAAAGGATATATTAATGAGAAAGGAGTTCATCCTATCGAAAATGGAAGAGTAAAAGACATTTACTTGCAGTTATGCAGGGGGACATGGGTGCTGTTGATCTGTCTGGAGTAAATCACCATAACAAGCCTGGGTGAGAGCTACAAGTAAAAGGGATATATGGGAGTACAGGAATTTGTGCAACATTGTCTTTTATGATAGAATAATCTTGATGTTCTCGACTGCTTATTTGTGAGTTACAGAGCAGAAAGTGGGGGTGGCAGCAGAGCAGGAGCAGCACATTTTAGGGTGAAGAAAGAGTTTTACAGTGTTGGATGCATGTGCCATTACGACAAGATTACTTAGAAAAATGTTTGGCGAGGAAAGCCGGGGGAATGTTGTATTTCCAGAAAGGGGTGGTTTATCGTAATCTGCATGCTCAACATGGATTATAAAAATGGCAGGAACTTCAACAAGAAGGGAGTGCCTTTGGAAGGAGGAAATGAGTAAGTAGTGGTTCCAAGTAGAAAAAGAAAGAGTGAGAAGCATCTTAGTGTTTACATTTGTTAATGGTAACTAAAAGAAGCAAATGAACAGTGAAAGGGGGAGGATGATAGAGACAGAAACAAGTGCTGGGCTTGAAGGTTAAAGGAGGAGATGTATGAAAGTCTTTCGTTTTTTTTTTTTTGCTGGAGTAATGAGACCCTAAAGCAGAGAGAGATGAGGGTATTGTGGAAATGAAGAATGGCAGGAAATAAAATTATATGAATGAGTCAAGCAAGAGATGCTCTAATTTATAGGTCAAGTGAAGAGTTAACAGGGAAAACAGATGGCACAGAGTAGGACTGAAGAATACCAGTCAAACAGGGAGTGCTGATACAACTATGGGGTTAATATTAGGAGAACTGGAGCAGCGGATTGCAGGCACTGTAAGGCAGATACTCTAGTGGCATTTGTGCACTACCATGTTAAAAACAGCAGTTAGGAGGAGAGGGGTACTGTTTTGATTCAGACTGGAGTATACTCTAAGTGAGGAACAGAATTGTGTAATATGTACATAGTTACACTGGGGACATGCTACAATGATGGAGCAGATATGTTATCTTGGATATCAGGATAGTAAAAGCAAAGATGATGAGTAACGGAAGTGCTAATGGTACAGCAGAAAACAGGATTTCACTCTAAGGGAAAGGAACTGGTAGAAAAGTGGAAGAATATATGATATGTCATTAATTTAATGAGTATACAAATCAGCTTTTGGAATGTTAGTGGCCTAGTGGGTAGAGCTAAAAGAAACAGAACGTTAGCATATATCAGGAAAGGGAGTGGCAAGATAACAGCCTTACATGAAATACATTCATTATCAAAACAATGGAGTATTACAAGGCAGGATTCAGAGTGGTAGCCAGTGCCTCTTGAATTAAAAAAAGGCAAAGAGGGGTGGCGCTGTTAATGAAGAAGGATCGTCCCTTTAAGACTGAAGACAGGATACAGGACGGGGAAGGAAGATATGCAGGCGTGAAGGGTACACTAGGAGGAATAAAATATATGTTGGTGACAATGTATATTCCAGTTGGGATCAAAGTGGGAAAGTTAAGAGAGTTTAATTGAATTGGTAATGTTTCAGGAGTATTTTTTATTTTTTTTTGTGGGGATTGGAATGTCACGATAAGGAGAGAAGAAGTAGAGAGGGGTCTAAGAGGAGGGAGAATCAATAAGGAAGGTAGATTCTTGGGAAATTCTGGCAGTACAGTAGGATGGGTAGAGTTTTGGAGGATTGAAGGAGTTTTCAGAGAAAGACAAGAGTTTTACCTGCTACTCAGGAAAACATAATTATTGGTCAAGATTACAAAAAGCTTTTAATTTGAAAGAGAAACAGTCTTTAGTAAAGAAGAATAAGGTATAACGTAGAGCCTGTACATCTTTTGGATCATGCACTGACAGCAGTGTTACAGGGGGAAGAAGGGGAAGACTTGTTGCGACACAGGAGAGTAAAGGCTTTTGTTAGAGAATGGACAAGGAGGAGGAAGAATGTGGCGATTCAGAGGATATAAAAAGGAGAATTCTGCAGGAATTGCAAAAGAGAGGAAAGTAGGAGTACATACCAGGAAAGAATGAAAAATAACTTGCTAGAGGAACTGAAAGGGATGAGACACCATAACGAGAAGGGCTTAGTGCAGAGGGATAAGAAAGAAAGATTAGACAACTAATTCAGCATAAACATGATGAAAGATTGTGGGGAGGGGATAGTGGTAGAAAACATATTTCCTAGGGAATCACACAAGGTGCTAAAACTTCTTGTGAAAAGGTTGAGGCAGCAGGAAGTAGAGAGGGGAGTATTTCTGCTGTATTTAGAGAGAAAGAGAGAGAGAAGATTAGGGATGAAATTGAATAAAATATTACAGGGTTTCAAGCATTATTATTGGTGTTTATACAAAGCAGAATGAGAGACTCTGCATAGGCTGGAGGATGAGTTTGGAATTTTGGAGACAGAAGAAGAGAGGCAGATTGGTGTAGAACATGGTAATGGGCTGGTCTGATAAGAAGAGATTAGGTAATGAAAGTGTGAGAGAGAATGGTAAAAGCGGAAATCACCAGATATGGATGGTTTGCCATTATAATTTTGGAGCATCTGCAAGGCAGAAGTGTTAAGAAGATAGACTGTATTGTTTAAGAGCATATTAGCAGGGGACCCTGCATCACAGAAGCCTTAACTGTAGTTATCCATAAGGAAAGTAAAGAACTACTTAGGCTGGAGTCGATTAGAGCAATATCATTCTTAAAACAATTATAATTGCTCTATGCAGATTTAGGCCAATAGACTGGGGAAAAAGTACCTACAATGATATACTGGGATCAATCAGGTTTGGTAGCCAGACGCAGAAAGCCAGACGACTTGATTCAAGCCTTATTGTTAATGGAATATGTAAAACAAAATGGAGCAGAATTGACACTAATGTCGATGGGGGTCTATATTAGTTAGAAGAAAAGCGCATTCATTGAATAGGTCTTCAGAGAGCACCAGCTGCTGAAATTCACTTCGAACTGCGGACGTTTTCCCACATTTAGCAAACACTTGGCCATCACCTCATCTTTGCCCTTTCCCCTACTGTAGTCTGATCTCAGAGTTGCTATATATAGTCAGGGAAGGTGTGGGGAGCAAAGCCCCCCCCCACTTGAGTGGATTTGATTTAGTCCATTGTGTGTTCCAGACAGCTGGTGGGTGAGTGTTTGTGAACTGTGGGAAACATTCTGCAGTTTGCTAAACTGAATTTCAGCAGCTGGCATTCGCTGAACATGTATTTAATGAATATGTCTTTCATGGAATTAATATAGACCTGTTGACTGATGCTGAAAAACCTTCTGCTATGGTAAGATGGTCTTGTTTAACTTTCTGAAGAGATGTGGGTTGCCACAAGGATAGGCAGAGATGATATGAATATTTATGAGGAGGCTACAGCAAAATTGAAAATAAGGGCGGCACTCTCTGCAGAAATTAAGATACAGAGAGGAACCAGACATGGTGTTTCCTATTTCCCTTACTGCTCGCCATATACCTGGAACCACTAGCAGGCAGAATTAGAAGGCATAAGGTGCAAGGGCATAAATAAGAAGCACAACAGAAGAAACTAATGCTTTATACTGATGATATATTGCTGACTTTGGAGAACTGAAAACAGGATAAGGAAACATATACCAACCAATTAATGCCTTTTGGGAAATTTTAGGATACACGGTTAATTAAAAAAGCAGACTACCAAGGGTGAGACAGGAAAAGGAACAATCATGGTAAAGGTTGGCAAATCAGGTAAAATTAGAAGGTACGAGAAACTTGGGAATTTGGATAGATACCATGAAAGAACAATCAATAAAGATAACTTATAACAAGATAATAAAATCAAAATTGCCAAAATGGAGACTGTTACAACTGCATCTTGACCAAAGATTCTTATGTTTAAAATAATTTATTATACCACAATTTACTAATGCAGGACAAGCATTTTGGGAGTTACCAGATGATACTGTGTTGAAAAAGATTAAACAACTATTTAGGGATTTCATATGGGATGGGGGAAGAGCTTGAGTAGTTTGGGAAATTATGATAGACAGAAGAAAAGAAGGTGGGTCGGAGGTTCCAGACTTTAAAGACGAGTTTGCAGATGGGAATGGTGGCAAATGTCTTGAGGTTAGTGGATAGGGAATACATGGCAGATATTTTCTTTCTACAGAATCAAAGAATTTGTATGCAGAAGACATTATTGACTTGTTAATGGAGACCCCTAAAGACAGGTTAGTATTCAAGTGGTCAAGAGATGTGAAAAAGGTATTTCAGAATACATGGAGGGGGAAAGGAATACAAAAACATGGAAAGATTTTATCTTCACAATAGGAGGAGAAAGGAGGGAGAGGGAGAGGGAAGCTATAATGTGGAGATGGAGAAAGAAGTAAAAGGAGGTAAAGTTTTGGTCGCAGATAGTAACCAAGGATAGAATAAAAGATTGAGAGGTGGTGAAGGTGGAATATGAGCTAGATGACAGGCTGGTATGGGAATATCAGAGTTGTGAATAAATGGAGGAAATTTGAAAGGTCAGGTAAGGCAGTATGGAGAAAAAACAATGATAGTCAAGGAAGTGGAATACAGAAGAACAGATGAGAAGCCTAGTACAGGATTGCTGAGAGTAATGAAGAAATGGTTGGGGAGGAGGGGTCAATCAGAAAAAAAGAGAAAAGGAAAGCCTGGAAAAAGGAGTTAGAGTTGGAGATAAAAGAAAAATGGGAAGGAGTATTGAAAACTCCTAGAGAGGGATCTATGGTAAGGAAATGTAAAATATTTGTACGGACGTGCTTGCATAAATATTTTTATACACCAGAGAGGTTGGCAAAAATGTTTAGAGGGGCATCAGAGGATTGTTGGAGATTTAAGAAAGACAAAGGAATGTGGAGGCATATCTTTTGGGAATGTACCATGCTCGACTTACTTCGAAATAAGACAAGTTAAAATAAAGAAAATCTGGACAGGAGCAAGTCAACCCTCCAGAAAGTTGTTTATGTTAGGATATGAACAGGCACTGTCACCAGGATTACAGAAAGAGGTTGGAAGGTATAAGACAGTACCAAGAAAGCAACTGCCAAAAAAAGTGTGAGAAAGAAGAAAGACCAACTGTAGAGGATGTGGAATGTATTTTAAAACAGTAGGAATGGACAGAGTAAAATCCAGGAGATTTAAGATGACAGGAGAAGGGGGGGGGTCTTAGAATTGGAATCCAAACAACTTTATAGTACTAGGTAAAAGAGGAACATAAGTTGTGATAAATTAGTTTAATATGAGTTTAAGCATTTACAAAAATGAGAGGTGAAAACAAGGAGATGAGATAGGTGGAAAAGAACAGAGAAAGATCATGACCAATACTGGTGTTGGCCAGTGTGGAGGGAGTGTTTTGAAGGGGAAAGAGAGGGGGAAATTCAATTGTAAATAAGTGGAGAGAGAGAGAAGTTGGGACGCTATGACTGCAGGTTCATAGGTTCATAGGTTTATACTAGGCTATCTGCCCTAAGGCATTTATAAGCCTAGCCCAAAGTTTTGTGGCTTACGCCACCCCTTATATGAAAAAATACTGTGCCCATTAGTTTGTTGTGCCTCTGTCCAGCAGTGTCACAGAGATGATTCCTGGGGTAAACCTATGATCTCTCATCCACAGGTCAAGATTTCTCTTGAACAGAGCCAGCGAGGTGCTCTGCCTCACATGGACCGGGATTTTATTCCACAGCATAGGGAGTCTCTGAGTGATAAATCTATCCCTCCAGCATGTCCTATTTATATCCGTGCTAAGGTTTAAGTCGCTTGCTCTAGTGGTTTTGGTAGATTTGGATTTTTTGAGGTGGAGCATGTCCATTAATTCCGGGTTGGACATGGCCTTGTATGTCAGGCACATGTCACCTCTGAGCAGACGGTATGCGACTGAATAGAGCTGGAGTTTCTTCAATCTGGCAGCATATGACAGATTTTGGAGTCCCTTTATCCTTTTGGTGAGGAACTTTTGGGGTCTCTCCAATTGCTGCAGATGTCGGGTGAGATACATCCCGAATGGGGCATTGTACTCGATCATTGGTCTGATAAGTGAAGAGTACAGGGGAACAATGACCTCAATAGATCTGGATGTGAATCCCTTCATGATCAGGTGGGCAATGTAGAAGGTCTTTCTAACCACTTTAGCAACGTGAGTGTCAAAAGAAAGGCCACTGTCAACCTGGGTCCCCAGGTCCCTGATAACCTCTTCTGTGCTTAGTGGATTGCCACCTATATGGTAGCTTGGGGTTACCTTGTTTTTCCCGAAGGGTATGACTATACATTTTTTGGCGTTTAACTTCAGGCCATGGCTCTGGCACCAGCTATCTGTTTCTGTGAGTCCCTTCTGAAGGATATCCGTGTCCGATGCACTTTCCACTATGGCACCCAGTTTGCAGTCGTCTGCAAACTTTGTCAGCCAAAGTCCTCCCATGTTGGCCTGTACTTCTGAGAAGTAGATGCCGAACAATAGGGGGCCAAGGACCGAGCCCTGTGGGACACCACTTGTGACCGGCTTGGAGTCTGACATAGAGCCAGCAACTCTATCCCTGTGGGTTCTGTCCTTAAGCCAGTTTGCAACCCATCTTGTGACATATGGGTTTACATTTAAGCTGGTAAGTTTTTCTACAATACCCGAGTGGGGTATTGTGTCGAAAGCCTTTGCAAGGTCAAGGTAGGCTGTATGGACTGCCTTTCCCTCATCAATGGCCTTGGTGACTGTTTCGAAGAAGTCGACCAAGTTCAAAAGGCATGATCTGCCCTTGACGAAGCCAAACTGGGTCGGATCCAATGTCTGCAAGTCCCCTATATCTTTGTTTATGAGCTCCATTATGATCCTCTCCATAGCTTTGCAGACTAGGCTTGTTAAGCTTATGGGGCGGTAATTACCAGGGTCTGTAGAGGCACCGCCTTTGTGGAGTGGGACCACAGTTGCCGTACGCCACTCCTTGGGCACTTATCCTGTGGTAAGGCTGAGATTAAACAGCTGCCTTATGTGCAGGTTTAATTCCTCATTTAGCTCATGTAGCACACAGCCGGGGACACCATCCGGTCCCATTGATGCTGTGTTTTTAGCTTTAGAGAGAGCAGCTTTCACCTGCGCATTTGAGATGTCTGGGAGGCTACACGCCGCTGGGATAGTTATCTCTCCTTTAGTGGGGGAGAGGGGGGTGAAGTTTGCACTGAACCTGTCTGCCAGTATGTTGGCAATGTCTGTGGGTTCAGTGATTTTTGTATCATTTTGGACTAATTCTGAGCATATCTGGGAGTTTCCACCCAGGTTCCTAACATAGCTGAAAAAGGCCTTATGATTGTCCTTTGAATCCATGGCAATTTTTCTCTCAAAATTGGCCTTAGTTGATTTTATGAGTGCTCGTATTTTTTTACTAATAATGATCAGGGGTGACTTCCCTTTTATGGATTTTGTTCCATCATATAATAGCTTTCTCCTCTTATTGTAAAGTTTGTTAATGGCTGGGGTAATAGGTGGATCCTATTAGTTGTTGTTTTTGTTATTATTGTTCCTTTATTTCACTTTATGTTACTTTGTTTTATATTTAAAGGCTGGTATTCAAATTACTTAGATGTTTTAATGGAAAGTAAGAAATAGAGTTGGGAAGGTTGTTTGTTGCTGTTGTAAAGACTTTTTATGGCTGTGAATGTTAGAAGTATAAATTGCATTATTTAACTGGTCTGTAAAAGGGAATTTGATGAGGGAAGCTGGAAGCAATTACTAAAAAAAGAGAGAGAAAGAGTTGTGAAATACAGAGGATTGTAGGGGAGAAAAATATGAATTATAGTTTTAGCACCCAAAATAATATTATCCACAACTTAATATTGTAACCTATGGCCATAGGCTGTTCCATTTGTTAGGGTACTTTGGGATAAAACATTGAGATTTTCAGGGTAATCACCAGAAGATAAGAGTGTACCATGATTAAGGTTTGCTCAGTTCTCATCCTGCAAAACTGATTTAACAAAAAAGTTAAAATGCAAAAACAAAAATGTGAATAAATGTCTGTAGACATGAATATCCCAAGTACAAAAAGAACTCACTATTTTCATGTACATGACACATTTATTAGGAAAGATTATTTCTGCTGAGACAAGAATACTTTTATAAATTCATATGCTCGACTGTTAAGCTTACAACTTTTTGTCCCTCAAAAAACACAGTTATTGTACCCCATGATGACATTTTATGCTTATTCTGACTGCAAGAGGAAACTGCCAGTCCTGAGGATGCTGGTCTCAAAACTGTACGGCATCAGTGTCAGTACTTGAAATTATTTCAATGGCTAAGACTTTGATGTAATTTCTGACAAACCTTTCCATTAGGATTGATGTTGCCACCACACAGTGATGCCAATTATGGCTATGATACCTTTAGTGCCTTTGCAGCACTGATGACAATGTTGACAACCAGGTCGTTTGACAAGGAAGACAGCACCAACATGACCAGGAGTATTCAGCGACACCAAGCCACTAATTTATGTTTGACAGATGCCAAAGCATTAATCATTACTGCTGTGGCACCCTCCATAAACACATCTCATTTTGGCACTATCTACAATATCACTGGACAAGCCCTTGCCCAAGTTGTCAGCCCTACTGCCTGTCAAAGCAGGAGAGAGAGGCCCAAGGCCTTCTGTAGACAACAACAATGGGTTATTCAGACTCTCTTCCTCATTTCAGGTTCTCTGGAAGCTGTGATGTAAAAGGAAGCACACAGCTTACCTGTGGAATCTCCTACAGTGGATTTTGATGATGAAGAGGATACAGATTCCCCAGCTTCTCCACAAAGACCCCAAATATGAGTAGGTCCTAAAGATGATAAAGCAGAGGGCATATGGCTTAATAATCTGGTATCCTCCCCACACAGAACACTGACAAAGGCCTTTTGGTCTATAACTAATCCTGGGTAGTTCCTCCACTGGTGAACATTCTCAAGATTACCACCAATGCGAGTTCCAAGATGGCAGCATCAGTGGAAGAGCTAAAAAAATGGAGCTCTAGGCAGTGAACAAATTAAATTAGCAAAGCCCTCCAACTACTGTAAATTAATATAAATTGTTAGCCAAAAAGAGTCTATGATGTCCAAAAGGTCAAAAGAAAAAGTGAAGTAAAATGAACAGAAACTATGAAGGAGAGTGAAAGCAGTGTGGTGTAGTACAGCTGGAAAAAGCAGGTTGCAGTGGTAGCAGAAGAGATAAACTCTTCAATCACCCTAAAGAGAAAGATTTACCAAATGTATGTTGAGATTTTCAAAATAACTGATTCACTGTTGGAATATATAGAAACAAAAAAAACAGAAGGTTGCAGGAAATAAAAGATGTTTTAACCAGGCATTCAGAAAATATAGTGCATATGCAACCAGCTGAAAAGGAGATACAAGAAAAATGGTAAAACAAAAATTAAAATGTGAAACTGGCTAAACTTGAGGCTATGTCATGCAGAAACAACTTGAAGTTTAAATTAGTACCAAAAAAACTAAATGGAAGGACTGTAAAGACAGTATGAGAAAATGCCTCAGCACATGGGCTGGACTTTCTATTGATGACATTAAAATACTTATAGCAAATATAGTAAATATCCCCACTGTGTGACCAAGCAAGCAGCCAACATCTGTAATGATTAAACCACAGATATATCATCTAAATCAGGACACTATTTCTAATTTGTGAAGGAGGGAACAATTTTAAAGGTTAGAGAGATGTGTTTACATGGATTATGACTTTACTAACAAACAAAAGGAAATCTTTTCTTCCTTCTGTAAAAGTCTCTACAAAGAAATGAAACATTGTTTTAAGTTAGTGTGTCCTGCTTTACTTTGAGTCTTCTTTCCAACAAAACCTACATAGACCCTCAGCAGGAAAAGAGAAAACAGCACCTGGATTCTGAAGAAAGTGGCAAGGCAGACGCAACCAGTCAACAGCTGCAGAAAAGCCAGTGATGGACACTTCAAGGGAGGGTTGTCTGCAAAGTCGTTTCCTTTTTTCCAACAGGAAATGATGGATAAAACAAGGAGTTAAATAGTTTTCAAGAGAAAGTGGAAGACTCCATTAAACAAAATGAACATGGATACTATTTAAATAAAGATACATGTTTATATGGCAAAGAATGTGATAGAAAAGCGTGAAATGCATTCTGAATGACACTTTACAAATCAGTCAAATCAGCAAATACCTGACAGAAAATAACACCATGATTAGTATAATAAAGAGTACATACTTAATATGTTATGTATTTCTTGGGGAGGAAGAGGTTTGTAGGTTTGAAAAAACAAATCAATCAGATTAATCTGAGACAATACTAAATAATTTTAAATATAAATAAAACACACAAATGTATAAAGTGTACCTACCCTACATACATACATACATACATACAGGAGCACAAAAACTAACTGCTTATAACAATCAGACGAATGTAAATTAAGCAGAATATAACGATCTTTACTGACAATTTTCAGCTTACTGGTATAGAATATAAACGGGATTGCCAGTATGAGAAAAAGCAAGAGAAGGTACTGATCTATACTTATAATGGAAATGCACTAGTAATAATGCTATGGTAAATAAACCGGAAGCATATAGAATAAAAACCTTTTGCAAAGAAAAGTATTAAGTAGGGTTTCTGTGCTAGAATAGAAGGAGTTAGAAAAGAAGAGGTATTAATATTAAAAAGTGATTTGTTAAGGTCTTGAAAGTGCACCTCAGCTTTACAGCGTGCAGTGCATAAACTCCCAAACAGCATTTTCCCCCACCAGAAAACATTTTCAGCATCTCTCCGTTACTTAAAATTAATTTTAAAATAGAAGGTTCCCTTGCACCATCACTGAGAAAAAAACAAGGAACTTTAACCTCAATGACACAGGCACAGGAAAAGCATCTCTTGAATCCATAGATTATAATGGAAGCACCTCTGCGCATGCACAAAGGGACCCCATTAAAGTCTATGAATGTAGCATACGTTACTCTATGGTAATGTCATAACATGAGAAGCTAAATTTTTTGGGGCCATGGCTTAAAGTATACAAAGCTTTTGATTAAAAAAATGGCTTATTTAATAATAAAAATAAGGAAGGGCAAGCAGGAAAATACATTACAGCAGACCCATCAAATGCTGTGATGTATATAGAGACATCAACAAATCACATTAATTAAAAAGGGTATAGCAGTAAACGGTTCATATCACGTTATCGAAAGCCGATAACACTGAATGCCACAATGTCGAACCCTATGCAGCGAACACTAAAAACAGCGAAACTGCAGAACATCGAATTCTTTCCTAGGGAAAGAATTTGGTTGTCCGTTTCTGTGGCTTCGCTATATTAAGCACTGAGGTGGAAAGTTATGGGGGTTCAGGTAAGTGTGTGATTGTGTGGATGTTAGGTTTAGGGCACAGGTTACGTGAGTTAGGGTGCTGGTGAGTGTGCGATAGTGACAGAGTTTAGGGTTAGGGGCGGGTTAAGTGAGTTAGGGTTAGGGCGCGGGTAAGGTGAGTGTGCGATAGTGACAGACCTTGGGGTTGGGTTAAGGTACGTGGATAGATAGTAGTGTTTGTATAGTTTAGTGTAGGGTTTGATGTATGATTTTAAGTGTAAGTGTGTGGATTGCTGTTTTTTTGGTGTGCCTGTGTTGTGTGAATGTGTTTCAGAATAGCAAATTTTTTCCCTGGGAAAAAATTTGCTGTTGTGAACGTTCGCTATGGTGTGCTTTAGATTATTTAGGTTCGATTACATGGTGTTCGGTGTTTTCGGCTTTCGATGACGTGATATAAACGTGGAGTAAAGATTGAGGAACAAATGAAGGGCAGGCAGAGAAGATTTATAGTGGCAAGAAGTTGCTGGCAGCATGCAAGTCTGGCAGATGGCTTAGAGGATTAAGAAGCTGTTAATGAGCTGTTTCCTATGGTCCAGTGGTGCAAGGTTTGATTCGCTCAGCTTCACTGCCTAACTATGGGACTAAGCAATTTACTCAGCCAGACAATGCTCCCAGGCAGAGTTTGAAAAAGGTCCACAGAGATAAGTGCTCTACCCTGGAAAACAAATACAAATGAAATAAAATCAATATGAATTAAACTGGCTGCACTATATATTCCATAGTCAGGTGGGATATAAACAACATTGCAGAAGAAATTATGGACATTCAAAGATGTATGATAGTAGCAAATGATTGGAATACTATAGGAAAATAAGGAAGATATTTTGGGAGATACCACAGAATACTAACTGAGACTAGAGACATAGAGAAATATGAGCATGTATTTGGGTTTACTGCTATAAAGAAAATAAAGCAGAAAAAAGTGTAATGTACACATTTTTCAGCAAAATATGGTCCCTGGGCAAAATTAAACAGATTTTACATATCAAAAGAATACAGTAATATGGTCTGAACCACAAAAAACACACCCAGTGATGATGTCAGACCACACACACCTTTACAAATTACATTTTGTAATCAAGTATATTATGATATTACAGTATACAACATAAATGAAATGTAGAACTCAAGAATAACACACAGTAAATGGTATACAACTTCCTTGGTTAGCAGAAGTACAAAGAAGGGTATTATCATCAAAACTAAGGGAAGCAAAAATTAAAGAAGCAATGAGAAATCAGAACACAGGGAAAACCAATGCTGGTGATAGATTTCCAGTATAAGTATAGAAAAATAAGGAGTTGGAGATAATAAATGTCTAGCTACCACTTTTTAACAATATTTTTCTGGGTGGGGATGATCCTTTGGTGTGGAAAGAAGCAGTGGTGGTAAATTATATCAAAGGAGAGGAAAGATCCTCTTGATCCATGGTCATATGATTACAAAGTGCTTGTGACAATTTCGGCAAAAAAGAATGGATGACAAATATATTGCCAGGAATAATCAACCTGGCTCAATGTGAATTTATAGGAGGTAGACAAACATATGACAATATTAACAGAACCCTTGGAACATACTGAGACAGTTTCCGACCTTTTTGGGATACAGAATTAATGAAGCAAAACAAAAACAACAGCTGTAAATTATGTAGCCACATACAAATTGGTTCAGCAATATCTATATTTATGGGGACACGACAAAATGAAGTTCATAGGAGTATGGATTAAGTGGGGCAGCTAAGGATATGTGGGAAGAGACTAAACAAAAGACAATACAAAAACTGAGAAAATGGAAGCTCTGTTATATGGATATTGATAGCAAGATACAAACAGTTAAAATGTTTTTAGTCCCTTTAGTCTTGTACACTGGTCAGGCATATTTTTATCAACCAGAGAAGTTGTGGACAGCGATTAATAAAGAGCTGAAGGATTTTACCTGGGAGGGGAAGACGGTGACAGTCTAGTAGGATAAGTTTATTCTTCCAACAGAACAGGGTAGGTTGGGATTACATGAGTTGAAGGGGTATTTCACAGCAACACAGCTTAGGCTCCTATATATAGCACAAGCAGAAAACAATTTCAAGTGGAAAGAGATGATGATATAACAGGGGGGAAGCTCGAGTAACAGGGAGAGACTGGGATTTAGGATGCAGACCTTTAAGGAGAACAACAATAATCATACATAATATTATATTCATAAAGTAGCAGAAGGTCTTCTAAGATCTAAGCCAACATGGGAATGGAGAAAGTAGATTCTGCCGATACAGATGACTGCAATTAGGGATACAGACAATAGGCAAGAGGGGCTGGTAAGTATTGGAGAAAACTGGCAAAGGAACCAAGGTATTGGGAACAAATAACTAGAGAGGGAAAAGTGACAGAATGAGGTGATGCAAAGAACTTATTTGGGCTGCAGGCTAAAGATTGCCTTCTATATCAAGGACTGATATCAGAGTACAGGCAAAGACACGCACTGTAGAATTTTTAGTAGAATCTAGAACAGAAGTTGCCATTAAGAAAGGAATTAGTACAGCATATAAAATACTGCATGACAACTATAAGAATAAATCAGAAGAGGTTAGGAAGGACTGGGAAGAGAGATTAGATAAGCAATACACAAAGAAACAATGGGAGGTATATACATATTTATTTATTTATTTATTTAATTTAGTTATTTCCAGTTTGATTACTGGGGAAGTCCAGTGGGCCCAAATGTGCCCGTTTTCAGTGGAGGCCTGGGGAGAAAAGCTCCATAATGCAATAAAGAATACGAAAGTATAAAAGATACAGTATATAGTACAGTTTACAGATATGTACATTCAATGTCAAGCAACAAAGTTCACTGTGATAGATCTAAGGGTTGTACTGTACAGATTCATTTGAACATACATTCTTTCATTTGAAGTGTGGAAATGTTTTACATGCACTCATTTAAAGTAAGTATGGAAACACTTTACATGCACTCATTTAGAGTAAGAAGCTATTTACAAAGTTGAAATTGTGTGCGAGTAGCTATAAGAGTTGCAGAGAGCTTGAATCCACTCTAAGAAATAGTTATGGGAGTTATAGAGAGGTTAGGAACCCAGGAGAAAAAACTCCTTGGGCATTTCCTTAATAGAATTAGGTAGGGTGAAAGCAGGCACATTTCCATTTGGATGACAGGTATGAGAAAAGCTGGGTTTTGAAGTTTTCCAAGTTTGATATTGTCCTTAGTGTGGAAGGGAGAGAATTCCATTTCTTGCCTAGTGAGAAAGAGAGGAGAAGTTGGCCAGCAGGTTGTTTAGGTTTGTGGACAGTAATTAAGTTTTGGTGCTCAGATCTGAGAGTTCTATTAGGGGTGTAGGGGGGAAGGATGTTTGTTAGGGCCGGATATTTTGTTGGGTGAAATACAAGTCTGTGAGCAGTGGTAAGTTGGAGGTAGCCTAGGTAGTTAGTGAGTTCTATCCAGTTCAGAGATTGAAGGGTAGGGCAATGATGGGTGGAATTTTTGAATTTGGAGGCAAATTTAGAGATCTTATTATAGCAGTTTTGTAGTTTAGAGGTGATGGAAGAGGTCAGGTTAGTTAGAAGAGGGGCTCCATATAATAAGGATGGGAGAAGGTAGGCAGTGGTCAGGGTATGCCTAGTAGAGTTGGAGAGAAAGAGATTGTTCCTGTAAAGCATACCTAACTTTTGGTGGGTTTTCTTTATATTTTGTTGAATGTGGATATCGAACTTGAGGTGTTTGTCAATAGTAATACCAAGAAGTTTTGCAAGAGGGACTACTTCTATAGGTGAGCTGGTTTGGCTAAGGACTTTGAATGCATTTTTGTCATAAGAGAAAGTCCTACAGGGAGGGAATAGTAGAATTTTTGATTTATTTCCATCGAGTGAGAGGTGGTTTTGACGCATCTAATTCTCAGTGGTTGAAAACACAGTTTGGGTTTTAGTCAGCAGTTCAGGAAGGTTAGAGGCAGCACAGACTAAAGTTGAGTCATCTGCATATTGAATAAATTTTGCATCAGGAATAGCAGTGTGAAAGTTATTGATGAAGATGTTGAAAAGCATATGTCCAAGGATAGACCCCTGTGGTACGCCGGTTGGAGTAGTTAAGAAGGCAGAGGTGGTGTTCTTCCATTTAACTGCTTGAGATCTACTGGACAGGTAACTTGAGAACCAGGATAAAGTATTTGGTGAGAGATGTAGTTTGGAGAGATGATAGAGAAGGTGATTATGGGAAACAGTATCAAATGCTTTAGAAAGATCGAAAAGAACTGTGGATACTAAGTGTCCTGAATCTTGGGCTTGATTGACCATTTTAATAAGAAGAGTAGTGCGGTTATAGTGCTATGGCCTGGGAGGAAGCCATGCTGGGTAGGTGTAAGGAGTTGGTTTTGGGTCAGGAAAGGCATAAGTTGGAAGTGGATATATTTTTCTCGGATTTTGGAGATTGGTGAGAGCAGAGCAATGGGGCGGAAGTTTGAGATGTTGGTGTTTTTGCTTCCTATGGGAAAAGGAAGAATATAGGCTGTACGCCAGAGTTTGAGAACATATGATTCCTTTATGGATCTGTTTATTATGATGCTGATTGGGAGTGCTATACCATCAGCAGCACATTTTAGGAAGGAGGAGGGAATATTATCAGGGGCGTTGGAGCAAGGTTTTAGTTTGGCCAGAAGTCTTTTTATAAAATTAGTAGAGACAGGTTTGAGCTCGAACATAAGGGGAAGGTTATTAGGGGCTTAGAAGGAGAAGAATGAGGGACAGGTGGGTTATTGTTGGGAAAAGTTTTGGTCAAGTCAGCAATATTTTCTATAAAAAAGTGAGTTAAACTGTGAGCTTAATTCGAGGTCAGATATACTTGGGTCAGGACAGGGGTTATTCTTGGAGTTTGGATTGAGAAGTGAATTAATGGAATTCCAGAACTGTTTGGGGGGGTTTATTATTACTGGACTGGAGCTTACTATAGTAGGATTTTTTGTCCTTAGTGATTAGTTGTTTTGCAAGGTTGTGGAGTTGTGAGTATTGGAGCAGGGTATTGGGTGTTTTATTGTTTTGGTAAAGCTTCCAGGATTTGTCCCTTTGATGCATTATTTGTTTTGTTTCTTTGGATAGCCAAGGAGGAGTATTAGTTTTTAGCAGAAATTTATTAGAATTTAGTAAAAAAAAAAAAAAAAATATATATATATAAATATATATATATAAAAATATAAATATACACACACACACATATATATATATTACACACATATGTATATATATATATATATATATATATATATATATATATATATATATATATATATATATATATATATATATATATATATATATATATTACATATATATATATATATATATATATATATATATATATATATATATATATATAAACACATATATATATATATATATATATATATATATACACACACACACACACACACACACACACACACACACACACACACACACACACACATACATACATCTCCCAAATATGCAACAAAATCTAGAAGATTTCAGATCTCTGCCTGGAAGTGGTTACATAGGTATTTTTATATCCCAGGCAGACTTCAAAAAACTTTTCCTCAGGTAGACAACAAACGTTGCAAATGTGATGAGGCAGAAAATTACAAATGTGTACACTTACCATAAATGTAGATGTTCGAGTGTATTCACTGTTGCAGTCATTACATTTGGGTTATCTGCTTGCAGTAGCCCTCAGTAGGCCTGTAACAAAGTCTTGGGTCCTGCGCCGGTTGCTGTCCCTTCTTCCATTATGTCAGGTTGTCAGGGATATAAAACATGCAGCCGATGCCATTACATCAGTTTTTCTTGGTCCAGATGTCAAGTGCCCCCCTAATGGGAAGCAATCAAATCCATAAATACAAGGATATACCTCCAACAAAAAGGTAAATACACCAAAAAGCTTTTAGAGCATAGTAAGTTAGAGTAGAGGTATAGCCAAAAGAAGAAAGGGGACTGGAGGGAGGGTAACCAGGACTGCAACAGTGAATACACTCGAACATCTATATTTATGGTAAGTGTACACAACTGTACTATGTTCTTAGTGTTTCACTGTTGCAGTCATTACATTTGAGTAGATTCCCAAAGCTAAGGTTGGGAGGAGGAATTTAAATAGAATTCGGACCAGCTATAAGGCCCTGCAAGACTCCAGTGGCAAAACCAGCTCTGGATTTAGAGAAAATAGGCAAATGATGATGCTTGGTGAAAGTATGTACAGAACTCCAGGTAGCAGCTTCTAGGATGTCCCTAGTAGGGACGCCCCTGAGAAAGGCTGTAGGGGTAGATGCAGCCCTGGTTGAATGGGGTCTGATGCCCTGTGGGATACGTTTTCCATGGTGCTTATAGCAGAAATGAATGCAGTGGCCTATCCATTTTGAAATGGTTTGCTTTGAAATAGCTTTCCCCTCTGTCCCTGCAGCAAATGTCACCAGCAGTTGTTCAGATTTCCTTTGAGGTTTAGTCCTGTCCAAGTAAAATCTAAGTTGTCTGTGTACATCTAAAGAGTGCAATATCCATTCCCCTTTGTTCTGTGGGTTAGGAAAGAAGGTAGGCAAATGAATGGACTGATTAAGAGCCACACTGAATACCACCTTGGGCATGAAGGAGGGATTGGTTCTGAGGGACACCCTGTCCGCATGAAAGATGATGAAAGGTTCCACTGCCATAAGGGCCTGTAATTCAGATACCCTTCTTGTAGAAGTGATTGCTAAAAGGAAAGCTGTTTTCCGGGAAAGAACTTTTAAATCTGCAGTAGCAGCTGTCTCAAAAGGAGGAGGAGTGAGTTTATCCAAGACAAAGTTAAGATCCCAGGCTAGAGTAGGAGCTCTCCTGGGTGGCCTTAAATTTTTGGCCCCTCTGAATAACTGCTTGAGCAGTGGGTGAGAGAAGAGGGGAGGCTCTGTGCTATAATGAGCTGAAATGGCTGAGGCATGAATTTTGATGGGGGAAAAAGGCAAGCCCTTATGAAGCATCTCAGTCAAGTATTGTAGAATCCGAGGTAAATTGGGCACTGCTGCGTTCATTCCTTGAGATTGGTTCCAGGCACAGAATCTTTTCCATTTTGCAGCATAAGATTTTCTACTGCTAGGCCTCCTTGCCTCTAAAATGATATCCATCACTGATTTACTGAGGGATGGTAAAGGAGAGATTAGGTAATTAGCCAGGCTGCTAGGTTCAGGGTTTGCAGCTGACTGTGCAGAATCTGGTTCTCCTGCTGAGACAGCAGGGAAGGAGTCCGAGGCAGGTGCCATGGAGCCAAGTGTGACACACTTCGCAAGTGTGGGTACCAGTGTTGGCGAGGCCAGTCTGATGCAATTAAAATTGTCCTTGGCTTGTCCCATTTGATCTTTAATAGTACCTTGGAGAACAGAGGCAGAGGAGGAAAGGCATAAACTGATAGGTTTTTCCAGCTGAAGGATACAGCATCCACTTTCCAAGCTAGCTTGTGGGGAATCCTTGTGCAAAATGTGTCCAGTTGATAGTTCTGGGGGGAGGCAAACAGGTCTATATGGCAAACAGGTCTATATCTGGGCTCCCCCATTTGCTTGTCAACATGTTGAAAATCCTTGGTTACAGTTTCCACTCGTGTGGGTCCATGAGGTTTCTGCTTAGTCCGTCTGCCAGTGTATTTAGTTTTCCTGGCAGGAACTGAGCTTGTAAATTCACTTGTTAGCTCAAGGCTGTGTTCCACAAGGTCATGGCTAGTCTGCAGAGGGAGTAATAATGTGTACCCCCCTGCTTGTTTATGCACCACATGACAGTGGTGGTGTCCGTCTTTACCATTAATTGTCCTTAACGAATGTGGTCCTTGATGGCTGTCAGAGCATTCTGTACAGCTAACATTTCCTTTTGATTTATGTGCAGGTGCATTTGGGTTCCATTTGCCCTGAATGCACTTCCCTGCCAGGTGAGCCCCCCATGCATAGTCTGATGCATCTGTTGTTAAGGTTTGGGTGGCAGGGGGTAATGTGAATGGTAGTCCCCTGTTTTGGTGGCAGGCCTCTACCCACCGAAGGAACTCTAGGCGTAGGCAAGGTATGACAGGAATCCTTGCTTCTTATCTTGTGAATGTTGACACCATAGGCTTTTGAGATACCATTGTAGTTTCCTCATATGCAGCCTTGCATATGGAATTAGAAGAATGCAGGAGGCCATAAACCCAAGGCTTGCAGTATTTGCCTTGCTGATAGCTGGGTTTTTGTGGCCACTTGTCTGAAGTAAGTTGTCAAATTAATCTGTTTCTCTGGCGTGAGGAAAGCCATCTGGGAAGTTGTATTCAAGCTTGCTCCCAGGAATATCATTTGTTGACAGGGTACCAGGTGGGATTTCTTTTCATTTATGGTGAACTCCAGACAAGTCAGTACACTTTGAACAAAGGCCAGATGATTCAAAATGTCCTCGCTTTCTGCCGGAATTAGACAATCGTCCAGGTATGGGTATATCTGAATATTTCTTTGCTTGCAAAATACAATGACTGGAGCTAAGCACTTTGTGAATACCCTGGGCACAGTAGATAAGCCAAAGGGCAGCGTAGAGAACTGATGTAGCCTGCTTTGAAGCATAGGTATCTTCTGCAAGACTCCCTGATAGGCATGTGCAGGTATGCTTCTTTTAAGTCTAGTGCTGCCAACCATGCATCCTTGCCTAGCATAGAAAGCAGCTGGTAAAGAGTCAGCATTTTGAATTTTGGAATCACCAGAAAGGTGTTTAGAATAGAAAGGTCCAGGATGGGACACCATGTATTGCCTTTTCTGGGTACCAGGAAAAGTCTCGAATAGAAACCTTGTCCCTTTTCCTTTTCTGGTACAAACTGAATAGCCCCCATGTTTAAGAGAGAGAGTACTTGATTTTGGGCCTCTGCCCACTGATTTGGGGTAGATCTGGCCACCCGCTTGGTGTTGGTAATGTGTGGAAATGAAATCTGTATCCTTGGGACACTATATTTAAAACCCATTTATCCTGGGTAATGAGTTCCCAGTTTTTGGCCTGCAGACCAATCTTTCCGCCTAAAGGAGCATTCAGTTGGGAAGAGCTTGGAAGCCTTAAAAGCAAGTCATTGAGACAGTTTTCCATGGGAGGGGGGAATCTTACTACTCCCAGGTTTGGGTGCAGAAACCCCCTACTGCCTAGTCTTGTGTGTGCCTTGGGACTGAAACCTGGGGTTTCTGCTGTCTCTGGGTTTGGCTTGAGAAGACCTGGAAGGGTCTGGAAAGGACCTATTTTTAGAGGGCCAGTGCCTACTAAATCTAGGAGGCTGAACTTGTAAGAAATGTTTAACAGTTTGCATGGATTTAGCTTTATCTTCCATCTTTTTTAAGAACTTCCTCAGCCTTGTTGCCAAACAGGCGGTCCTGATTTAAGGGAGCATCCAACAATTTAGCTTTAACATGATCAGGCAAACCTTGCTCCTTAAGCCAAGCATGCTTTCTGAGCACAGACTCAGTAACAGCAGCCCTGCAAGAGGCCTCTAATGAATCAAATCCACATTGCAAAGTATGTTTTCCAACCTGTTCAGCAGAATGCATTAAATCCTGTAATTCTTTATTTTCAGCACAGTCAGGAATTAACATAATTTTCTGTTTAAGCAATCCAATAACATGTTGTTGATACTTTAACATATGAAACTGGCAATTTAAAGCCCTGGCCAAGGTTGCAGAAGTGTAAACCTTCTTACCCCATCTATCCAGCGCCCTGGAGTTTCTATCAGAGGGGGTAGGATTTTTAGCAGTAGAAGCCTTAATGCCAATGGGTCCCTGTGAAATAGTCTCTGGATCCACAATAGGATTTTTAAAAAGGAACTTGTGAGAATCAGGAGCCCTGTAATATTTGTCAGGTTTTCTGGGAGCAGGAGGCAAAGAATCAGGAGCCAAACTAAATTCTGAAAAGGCTTCATCAACAATGTCTAGTACAGGAGGTATAGCTAAAGGCCTATGCTGAGGCAGGAGTAAGAAATCCCTAAGCCTCTTTTTTGAATCAGAAAAATCCTGGCTTTCCCAATGGAAATGCTCCCTTAGAGTATGTAAGGCCTCACCAAAAGAAAAATCCTCTGGAGGGGAAGCAGAGGGAATAGAGTCCAATGCAACAGAATCCTCATAAGTAGATAAGGGCAAATCCAAATTATTAGAAGAATCAGAAAAATCAGAATCCTGTTCAGAAGATTCATAAACAACTTCAGTCCTAGGTCTCTTAGGAGGGGGAGGTTGGCTTCCCTTGATTAGCGTTATAAGATCTTCAGCCATTCTTATAATTTGCTTTTTAGGTATAGAGGCCTGAGCATGTGGCCTGGGCATTGGTTTCTTAGGCATAGTTTGAGATTTTAGCCTAAATTAAGGAGGCGGTTTAATATGCAAGTCCGTAGGCCTGAATACACCCTCAGAAGCCGGTGCCTGCACAGTGGCTCCGGACCCATCCAACGTAGAGACATCCGCAGGTTCCACAATTGAAGCAGCTCGCGGCATACCAGACTCCGAATGGGTCTCAGTAGAGGCCTGCAAGTCCGAAGTAGCGGGTACCAAGGGCTGCAAAAGCACCTCACTGAGTACCGGTGAACTGGCGACTGGCTTAGGAGAAGCGTCGTCGGCAGCTTTGGACCTCGGCGGCCTCTGTCTTTATCTTTGTGCTTTTTCGGAATCCCGGTAGTCAGATGGCTAACCGACGACATTTCTGGATAATTAAACCGAGAACTGAAATATTTAGAAGTGAAAATATACCAACGATGGATAGTGCGCTGATTAAATAAAAGCACAAAACCGACAGCAAGGTATGTCATGGTCAGGGCCTAGGCAAGGAATACAGTACGAATGAAAATCTCTGTGAGGTATTTGCTTTCCACAAGTAATGCAATTATTAACTTTTACTGACATCGGTAAGGAGCAAGAAAAAGTTTCCCCAATGGGGTACTTAGCTTTAGTTGAAGACATCGGTTCTGAAACTCGAAAACAAAAATTTCAGGAGTCAGCCGACTGGCACTTGCAAACTGCTTCTGCTTCAGGCACTGCACAGCAAGAGAGACTGATGTAATGGTGTCGGCTGCATGTTTTATACCCCTGACATCATGGAAGAAGGGCCAGCAAGACTTTGTTAATCAGGCCGACTGAGGGCTACTGCAAGTAGATAACCCAAATGTAGACTGCAACAGTGAAACACGAAGAACATCAGGTAACTGGGAATATATTTTCTGGGAGTGTAATGAGTTGGTAGACTTTAAAAATTCCCTGCAGACTGCTGGAGATACTGGGTGAGCAAGCTGGAGTGACTGGGGAAATTATTTTTTAAGCTGTGATTCAGAGTCTGAATTGCCTAGACATAGTAAGGCCTTGCTGAGTCTAATTATTATGGCTGACAGAAACACAATTACTAGAAAATGGAAATCAAAGTCTAAACCAAGTTTACTAGAAGTAGTGAAGACAGTAACAGAGTTAAACAACTGGAACTGGGCTCTTTAGTAAAGGGTAGGAGCAAATTACATAAGATAAAATGGGAAATGTGGGATCAACACACGCAGAGAAAGAAAAGTTTAAAAGAAGTCAGGCTTTGAGTGAAGTATGTAATGGTTGACTAACAATGACTGGACATGTTAAATGTGATATATAATACTTACAGCTACAGTTGTGTCTCACTGTTTGGAATGTACAATGTTTACAACCAAGACTGTGTCTCTTTGGTTTCATATTTATATATATGCAACATGCCTTGAGGCATTTGGGTTTCTACTAGCATGAACATCACTAATATTTAGTAGTACCTACAAAGGAGCTCAAGCTAGGGGGAAGTGTGGTGGTGAGCTATCTGAAGTGTTTAACCTTACAACAGGAACTAGAGAAGGTTGTCCACTTTCACCATTACTCTTTGCTTTATAGTTATATCCATTAGCCAGGGATATAAGACAATCAAACATAATTGGATATAAATGGAGAAGTCCTAACAAGAAAATAGCTCTTTTTGAAGAAGATAAAATGTGTTAGCATTCCAGAACAGGATATAAAAGTTACATTTGATAAAGAAATATTTCAATAGCATAGCAGGATATAAAGTAAATAAAGCAAAGGCTACAGTAATGAACTATGCTCCAACACATGGCTTGGTACAAAGTTTCTCCTTTTCACGGGGCCATGACAAGATGAGATACTTTGGGATTTGTTTGAAAACAGATGTTCAGCAAGCAGCTAAGGATTTGTTTGAAAACAGATGTTCAGCAAGCAGCTAAGGAAATGTGAGAAGACACTACTCAAAAGATTATAAGAAAGATAAGGCTAAGGAACTGATTATTTACGGATATAGAGAACAGGGCACACATAAGTAAGATGTTTTGGTCCCACTGGTTCTTTATATAGATCAGGCTTGTATACATCAAAGAAGAGACCAGATATGGAAGAATATGAAAAAAATGAAATTGAGTTTCCTTAGGATAACATATGGCAAAGAGTGCAAAGGGAAAAACTAATACTGACAAAGGACTAGGTTGGTTTGGGGCTTCCAGATTATGAGGCATATTACAAGGTCAAGCAACTTAGCTACAAATATCTGATTCAGGATATGCATTATATGCCCAAATGGAAGCACACGATAGGCATAGTGCCCAATGACGTGACAAGTGTATTACACATGGGCATTTGGGCAGATCTAGGAAATTAATATAAAGAGCATTATATATAGCCTGTTTTAGAGAGAGAGGGGGAGAGAGAGAGATGTTGAGCAAGTCTTTAGGTTAAAGGAAAAATTAGATCCTTGAAAAATACAATAATGTCAATAAGTTAAATTAATATAGTAATAAAAAAGACATAGGAGAGAATGTCAAGAGAGTGTTTGGAGAAGAAAGAACAAAAGACTTGAGATTTTGGGAGCAGATGATAAAAGGAGATAAGGTATGAAAATGGGGTGAAGCTAGGCAAGTTTTTAGATTATGGAACTCAGATCAACTTGCATATACAGGTCTAATATTAGAGCTCAAGGAAGATATGCAGAGGCTGGGAATTACTTTTGTTAAACCACAAATAGATTTTATAATTGAAACTACAAAAGAAATGGCAGACCTGAAAGAAAGAGTAACACATAGAGCATATAAGACAATATTACAGTTAAGACAATACAGTAAAATTGTAAAAATAGCATGAAGAAAAGGATTAAATAAAAATATTACAGATAAGCAGATGAGGGAAAAATGTCATAATCCTAGACATACAACTAAATAAAGAAAATTTAGAATGTTTGCATGGAACAGGCAAGTAAAAACTATGGGTAATGCTAGAAGTCAATCTCAAAATGCACTCACTCGAGGCACTCCTTAAAATGGATAACATTGATATCTGTGCAGTGACTGAGACCTAGTTCAAGGCTCCAGAGAGCACCCCTGCACTGCCAGGCTATAACTCATACCACACTTCGGCCATGTAACCTGGACCGAAACACCAAAGGCGGAGGTGTGTCCATACTCATTAAGGATATCCACACCTCCAGGTTAGTTGCTCAGCATAATGCATCCAAGGTTATCCAAGTCCAACTAACTTTGGGCAAAACTGCAATCCAAATTGTAGCTTGCTACAGATCCCCCACCATGCCCCAGGATTCCCACTCCTCTTTTCTTGATGTACTGGAAAATATTAGGGTTCAACCAAACACACTAATAATGGGTGACTTCAACTACCCCACCATTAACTGGGAAAACTACTTGTGTACCAACACCTTAGCTCAACGCTTTCTGGAATTCATAAAGTCCAATGCCCTGGATCAACTTATCCACATGCCCACCAGAGGCAACAATATCCTAGACCTAGTCATTACCAACATGAGTGACCAGTGTTCCACACCTGGTCAACTTCTCGTTGGTCCGATCCGACCAAAAGCTAACCACCCTTGATATCCACACCCCCCCCCCATTAAGGAAACCATGGTAAACAATTTCTCCAAAGCCAACTTCATGCTTCTTAACACAGACGTGGTGAACTTCATGACACCCATGCAGATGGACAATACAGTTACAACTGCTGAATCCTACACAAATGCACTGTATTAGCACTTACACGAGTGCATGGATCATGCTATCCCAAACAGAACCAAGACGCTATCCTCCAAAAAAAGGAAGCCAATCTGGTGGTCCCCTGCCATAAACAAACTGTACAACAGAAGGAAGAAACTGTTGCAAAAGACAGTAAAATCCCATGAGTAGAGGAGCTCCCTGGTCAGCCTCAGTAAGAAGCTGAGATCCCTTATAAGATCCTCCAAAGCTAGCTACGAAAACAAAATCGCCACTTATTCTAAGGACAACCACAAAGCATTCTATAGCTATGTCAAGAATCTCGATGGCAACACCCAGATCTGCTCTGAGTTACAGCACAAAGGCACGAAAATTACAGAACCAACTGATATTGCCAACATCCAGGCAGATAGGTTCAGTGCTAACTTTACCCCCCCACCCCCTATAGGGCCCATATCTATACAGGAAGAATACAGAGTCCCTGTAATCACAACTACACAGGTAAAAGCTGCACTCTCTAAAGCCAAAAGCACAGCATCCATGGGAGCGGACAACATCCCAGGCTGCGTTTTACACGAACTTCAGAATGAACTGGCTCCCCATTTAAGCACCATGTTCAAGAATAGCCTTGCATCAGGCTTTGTGCCCACTGAATGGCACACAGCAACAGTTATCCCACTCTACAAAGGGGAAGCCACCACTGATCCTGGGCACTATTGACCTATTAGACTGACAAGCCTGGTCTGCAAGGCCATGGAACGTATCATCATGGAACTCATAAACAAAGACATTGGTAACCTCCAAACTCTGGATCCCACCCAGTTTGGGTTTGTGAAAGGCAGATCATGCCTCCTGAAACTGATTGACTTCTTTGAGGCAGTCGCCAAAGCCGTAGATGAGGGTAAGGTGGTTCACTTAGCCTATCTTGACCTCGCCAAGGCTTTCGACACCATCCCCCATTCTGGAATTATAGAACTCACTAAACTAGGTATAAATCCCTATGTCACAAGATCGGTTGCCAACTGGCTCACTGACAGAACCCACACTGCAAAAGTTGCAGACTCCAAATCGGACCTCAAAGCAGTGACAACTGGAGTGCCACAGGGTTCGTCCTGGGACCTCTCCTGTTTGGTATCTACTTCTCTGAAGTACAGGCTAACACAGAAGGCCTCTGGCTAACGAAGTTCGCAGATGACTGCAAACTAGGAGCCATAGTCAAGTCCCCAAATGATGAGGACATCCTACAGAAGGGCCTTGCTGAGACAGATGCCTGGTGTCAGAGCCATGGCCTCAAGCTCAATGCCAAAAAGTGCAGTGACATCCCCTTTGGTAAAAGCTCTGTACCCATGAACTACCACATAGGCAGCAATCTACTTAACACCGAATGTGTGATAAGAGACCTTGGGACCCAGGTGGACAGTAGTCTCTCCTTTGATAGTCGCATCGCCACAGTAGTCAGGAAGTCCTTCTACGTGGCACACCTCATCATAAAAGGCTTCTCATCCAGGAAAAAAAGAGATCATTGTTCCCCTCTACTCGACACTCATTAGACCCATTATAGAGTACAACGCCCCTTTTGGAATGTACCTCACAAGACATCTGCAGCAGCTGGAAAGGCCACAGAAGTACCTCACAAAGAGGATTACTGGTCTCAAACAATGCCCTACACTGACCGCCACAAAAAACTCCAGCTTTACTCCGTAGCATATCACCTACTCCGAGGTGATCTCTGCCTAACATATAAAGCTATGTCAAACCCAGAGCTGTTGGACATGCTACACCTAAAGAAATCCCAATCCCTCCGAGCTACATGCTCTAGGGACCTAAACCTTGTCACCACAATAAACAGGAGGGATAGATTCCTGTCCCAGAGACTTCCCATACTCTGGAACAGGCTACCTATCTATGTCAAGCAAAGTTCTTCATTAGCACTCCAAGTAAAATCTTGATGAGTGGATGGGAAATCTGAAATACACCCCAGGGATCACTTCTGTGTCTCTGCTCGACAGTGACACAGGAAAATAACTTTATTGGGTGGCGTAAGTCAGGGAACCTTGTTGGCTAGGCTTATGTAGGCCCTGGGGCTGATAGCCTAGTACCTACCTATGAACCTATGAAATATATTTCTATATCTCTGAGATTTGAAAAATGTTCCTGCATATAATAGGCATAGATTGAAAAGGCTATGGTTCAGAAGGAGATTCTTGTGAACATATATTTTGTACATGTAAAGAGTTGCTCCAGTACAAGAGTGGCCTGAATAATATGCTAGGATACTTGGAAGAGACTTTAACCTCAGTATAGAGATGTTTTTGTTGAGGAGTGTAAAATAATATGTAGTTAAGAAGTGAAAAACTTTTGCTATCTTTAATACTGACAATGGTTAGCAGAAACAAAACGTCATACTAAGAATATGAACCGTTTGGGATCTTAGCACAAATAGGATGTTGACAAGTGACAAAGTATCCAAGATATAAAATAGACTCCAGTACAAGTTGAGAAGTTACTGATCCAGTTGTTAAGACTTGTAGCATAAAATACTATGGTCACTTGTTTGTTTGTCTTTTGGCTTTTCCCGGTAAGGGGTTGCCACAGCGGAACTCCGGTCTGTTAATGATTGGCAGTCAATTTTTACGAAATGCCGAGGTGCCAGCTCGACGGCCAACCTTCAACGAAGGCACGCCCATTTACACACGCATGTCTTTCAAACACTATCCAACCGCGGGGAGGACGTGCAGACTCCACACAGAAGGCACTCCCAAGCCCAGCCGAGAATCGAACAGGAGAACCTCTTGCTGTGAGGTAACAACGCTACCGCCGTACCACCGCGGCATACATAAAAATACTATGGTCACTAATTAATATAAAATAATATGGTCACAAATTAATTCCGGATCCACAGTTATTCTTTGAATGTTTAACTATTTTAATGAGCAATGCTAAATCAAACGTAGTTAAAAATGAATACAATAGCTGATTGTGATACTTGGGATTGCATGCTTAACAAAGCCAAATTATTGATAACTGGATGTATGTACTGACCGTCTTCAATGAGGCTGCTTTTTCAGTACTGCATAAACATAGAAATATAAAATTGTTTTATTAGCAGTCAGTGCTGAAATAAGTGTACCATGCATGAGTGTTTCACAGTATGGTATACTGAAAAATGTTTAAGTATATACATTACTTAAAAGATGGAGCTTATGAAAGCTCCGATGTGGTGGCTCCCGTGCCAAAGAAAGCTAACCATATCCTCTGGCCTTTGAGAAAGAGAGCGGGATTTCTGGTCAATTCTTCCCAAATGAGATACACTACTTTCCTCAAAAAGGCTGCAACTTCCTACAGCAGTGTGGACCAGCCCTTCCGATAAGGAATCCAGAATTCGTATATCCTTTACTTCCTCTTTAAAGGTGTTAAGCTTATTTGGCTTATATGGTGGATTTTCAAAGAGAGATCTCTGATGAAACGCAGCAAATATATAAAGCAGTTGACAGATTGTCCCAAACAGAAACTTCATTTCCAACTATCAGCTGTCCTAGCAGTGACCATCCTCTTGATGTGAATTGTTTACAATACTACTGATGGTTTGGTAAGATACCTGTAAGATTTATTTATTTATTTATTGCATCTGTTTATTGGGAAAGTCCACTGGGCCTAGGAGAGCCCATTTTCAGTGAAGGCCCAGGAAGAAAAGCTCAACATACAAATTATACAGAAAATACAATTTCATTTGCATAAATAGGTAGAAGGCAATACAGTAACAATAAAAGCATGGATTTTAAAATAAAACAGTATAATGTACATGTCAGAGTTAAAGCTGCATTAACAATAATTGATGAGGACAATAGCAGTGCAAAAGACAGGGAGGAATAGGTTCAGGCGGGGTAGTAAGGTACATATATAGAGAGAGGATGAGTATCAAGGTTAGGTAAGGTAACAGGGTTAGGCACAGATAGGATAGTTAAGAGTGCCGACTGGCTAGAAAAAGAGGATGGGAAAGAAGTGGGAGTAGAGTAAGGGTGGTTGTGTCTAGCCAGAGTTATTTTTGGCACGGGCACAGCCAGTAAGAGGAGAGATGTTGTCTAAGAGACCTTTTAAAGATTGCAGGGCTACTGATGGAGGTTATTGTGGATGGGAGGGAGTTCCAGAGTTTGGAAACAGTAAAGGAATAGATCATTTGACCGGCTGAGAGTTGGGGTTTGTCTACTTTGAGCAGGGTATTTTCTGATCTAATGGGGTCTATTTGGTTGGTACAAGGACAGGAGGGAGGAGAAAGAGGGGCATGTTGTGAGTTTGCATATTATTTTATGTGCAGTAGTTAAGTGTAGGTAGTTGAAATAGAGTGGTAGTTCAAGCCAGTTTAGTTGCTGTAAAGAGGAGCAGTGATGTGCTGAGGATCTAGCATTTGTTGCGAATCTGGTGACCTTATTGTAACATGAGTCTAGCTTGGTTTTGAGGGATGAGTGGATATTTGGATAGGGGCACCATATGGCAGGGATGGAAGTAGGAAGGCTGAGGCTACAGCCTTTTTTGCACTATGCTTAAGGTAATAGTTGTGCCTGTGGAGGGTGCCCAGTTTTTTGATGATGTTGAGAATGTGGAGGTCAAATATTAGGTTTTCGTCAATGGTGACTCAAACAGTTTGATGCTAGAGACTACTTCGATGGTGGTATTATTCTGGGAGTGGTTAGGGAATTTGGTCCTATTTAGGGGAGGTTGTTTTTTTGGGAGTGAATAGAATCAGTTTTGTCTTGTTTGGGTTGAAAGCAAGGTGGTGGTTTGACATCCAGTTTTCAGTAGATGTAAAGGCTTGTTGGGTTAGTAGTTGTACCTCAGAAGGGGTTTTAGCAGTGCAGATGATTGTAGAATCATTTGCATATTGGATCATGGTGCCATGAGTAAGGGACTTATGGAAGTTATTGATAAATATATTAAACAGAGGGCCCAATATGGAACCTTGGGGTACACCTGTAGTGATGTTGAGGAAGGGAGAACAGGATTGCTGCCACTTTGTTGATTGATATGTGCCAGAGAGATAGTTTGAGAACCAGTTTAGGGTTGGAGGGGAGACACCTAGATTGCTGAGTTTAGAGAGTAGAAAAGGGTGAAATATGGTGTCGAAGGCTTTTGAAAAGTGGAGACGATTAGATTGGCATCACGTGCTCGATTTACAGTATCCAAAAAGGAAATGAGAGCTGCCTTTGTGCTATGGCCTGGCTTAAAGCCATGTTGGGTCAGGGTGAGAAGTTGGTTATTAACCAAGTGGCTAAATAGTTGAATATGCACATATTTTTCTAATATTTTAGAAATGGGAGAGAGGATAGCGATGGGCCGGAAGTTAGAGATGTCTGAATTTTTGCCGCCTTTATGGAGAGGAAGAATGTATGCTTTCTTCCAGATATTTGGGACGTGGGATTCTTGAATAAACTAATGGGGTAGGCGATGGAGCTTGCGGATATTTTTAGGAATTCAGAGGGTAGGTTATCAGGACGTGCAAGGTTTTAGTTTTAGAAGGAGTTTCATTATGGTGCATGTAGGAACACTACAGAAAGAAAAATTAGGTAGACAGGAAGGTCTTAAATGAGTAGGTGGTTGGTTTGGTGAGTTAGTGTTTATAGGATGAAAGGTGGTGGTCAACTTAGCTATGGTTTCAATGAAGTATGAGTTAAAGAGAGAGGCTATATCAGAGGGTGTTTTATCTGGGTGTGGGCAAGGATTGCTGGTAGAGCCGGGGTGAATTAGGGAGTTGATTGCTCCCCAGAAATTCTGAGGGTTTAGTCTGTGCTGGTCCTGTAGTCCATGGAAATATTTTTTTTGTTCTTAGTGACCTGTTTGGCCTGATTACGTAGTTGCTTATATAGTGCAAGGTCAGGTGGGTTATGTTTTTGCCAGGCTTTCCACACTTTGTCTCTAGTAGACATGATTTGCTTGGTGGATTTGGTAAATCATGTGGCATGATTAGACTTGACTCATTTTAGTCGGGGTGGGGCCACACTATCTAGGATTTTGAGAAATGCTGAATTGAAGGATTCAACTGCTTCATTCAGGGGGGAGGTTCTTAATGGTGACCAGTTGGTATGCTGTAAAATTTCATTTAGGGTTTCTGGTGAGAAGTGTGATAGGTCTCTGGTTTGATCCAGAAAGGCAGTTTGATGGCATAAACTGGTCAAGTTAATGGACTTTGCCAAGGACACTAAGGCATCCTTTATGAATTTCTCCCATTCAGAGGCCTTTGTATATTTGGAACAGAAGTCAAGGCACACCTAGAAAATATGCAGAAGGACAGAAAGACCCTCACAAATGTATACATATTGCATTTCAGCCACTTCAATGTTCCTTTTCAAGGCAACAGGAGAGCTAATGCCAAGTGTACCCCAGGGATCGGTCTTGGGGCCTCTACTGTTTAGGATATACTTTTCTGAGATGCAAGCCAAAACCAGTGGTCTGTGGCTGACCAAGTTTGCAGATGACTGCAAGCTGGGTGCCATCTTAAATTCCCCTAGTGATGTGAACATCCACCAAGATGACCTTACCCAAACTAATGACTGGTGCCAGAAGCATGACCTCAAACTGAATGCCAAGAAATGCATCATTATCCCATTTGGGGAAAATGCTGTCCCCACTAATTAGCACGTTAATAACAATGTCCTAAGCAGTCGTAAAGGATTTGGGCAGCCAGGTTGACAGCAACCCGACTTTTGACCACCATGTTGTCTTCGTTGTACGGAAGGCTTTCTACATGGCCCACCTCATAAGTAAGGGTATTTCATCCAGGAACAAGGAGGTCATAACATCCCTGTACTCCTCCCTTATCAGACCCATTATCGAGTACAATGCCCCTTTTAGCATGTACCTTGCCAAGCACATAGAGCAGCTGGAAAGACCACAGAGGTTCCTGACCAGAAAAAAAAACAGGGTCTCGAACACCTGTCCTATACAGATAGGCTAAAAGCCCTGCCCTGCCCCTCTTCTCAGTCTCGTACACACTGCTCAGAGGTGACCTGTGTCTGACATACAAGGCCATCTCAGACCCAGCCTTGATGGAGTTGCTGCATATCCATAAGTCAAAATTCACTCAGGTAACCTGCACCCAAGGCCTAAACCTGATCTGTGACATTAGTAGAACTTGTTGGCATGATAGATTTGTGTCCCAGAGACTCCCCCATCTGTGAAATAGACTCCCTCTCCATGTTAAACAGAGTACCTTTCCAGCCCTCTTTAAGAGGAACCTGGATTGGATGCGAAACAGAAAATACACCTCTGGGATCCCACCTGTTTCCCTGTTGGACAGGGGAAAAGTACAGTTTTGTACCTACCACAAATGTAGATGTTCGAGTGTTCACCCTGCTGCAGTCATCACACTTGGGTTATCCTGCCATCAGGTGGTCCCGCAGTCGGCCTGAGTTCCAAAGTCTTGGTCCAGCGTCGGTTGCTGTCACTTCTTCCCTGATGTCAGTGCACCAGGGGTATATAAGAGGCATCGACGCCATTTTCTTCAGTTTTTCTTGCCCGAGATGTCAGGTGCCCCCAACAGGTAGGCAAAATATATATATATATTATATATATATATATATATATATATATATATATATATATAACTAGATAAAAATAAAACAATACCTTTAGGCACAAGCAAATACACCACAGAGGTTGTATAGGATAGAGTGGTATAGATAAGTTCAGCTAGTTCAGAGGGGATGGAGGGAGGGTAACCTGGACTGCAGCAGGGTGAACACTCTAACATCCACATTTATGGTAGGTACAAAACTGTACTATGTTCATCGTGTTACCCTGCTGCAGTCATCACACTTGGGTTGATTCTCAAAGCTAAGGATGGGAGGTGGAGTTAAACAGGGTTAGAAGGAGCTAGTAGGCCCTGCAAAACTGCTGTGGCAAAACCAGCTCTAGTCTTAGAATACAGAGGTAAGTGATGGTGTTTGGTGAAGGTGTGCACTGAACTCCAAGTTGCAGCTTCCAGAATATCCTTGGTTGGCACTCCCCTGAGAAAGGCTGCTGATGTAGCTGCAGCCCTGGTGGAGTGGGACCTAATGTTAACAGGTATCAGTTTCCCATGATGCGTGTAGCAGAAACGTATGCAATGCCCTATCCATTTAGAAATGGTCTGTTTTGAGATAGCTTTTCCTTGTGATCCTGTAGCGTAGGCTACGAAGAGCTAGTCAGATTTTCTGAAAGCCTTAGTTTTATCCAAATAGTAATGTAATTGCCTGTGAATTTCCAAAGAGTGCAGGAGTCTTTCTCCTTTGTTCTGGGGATATGGGAAAAAAGTGGGCAAATGAATGGTTTGGTTTATGGCCACACTGGATACCACCTTTGGCATAAAGGAAGGGTTAGTTCATAGAGAGAGACTGTCTTGATGAAAAATGAGGAAAGGCTCCACTGCCATTAGTACCTGTAGCTCTGAGACTCTTCTAGCTGAGGTTATTGCTAGTAGCAGGACAGTTTTCCATGAAAGAAATTTTAAATCAGCTGAAAAATCTGGCTCAAAGGGCGGCAGTGTAAGCTTTTCCAGAACAAAGTTGAGATCCCAAGTAGGTGTTGGTGCTCTCCTTGGCGGTCTTATGTTCTTAGCCCCTCTAAGGTACTGTCTTAGGAGTGGATGTGAGAATAAAGGAGGATCTGTGTTGTAATGAGCTGAAAATGCTGAGGCGTGGATCTTAATAGATGAAAAGGAAAGACCTTTGTACATCTCAGTTAAATATTGTAGAATCTGAGGAATGTTTGGATCAAGGGGATTCAAAATCTTCTCCATTTGTCTGAATAGGTTTTCCTGGTGCTGGGCCTCCTGGCCTCCAGAAGGGTCTATATTATATCCTCGAACGCTTAAAAAAGCGAACGCTGATTGATCAAACTTATTTTCGCGAAACTGCAAAATATCGAAGCAGCAGAAACTTGATTTTTTTCCTAGGGAAAGAATTTGGTTGTCCGTTTCTGTTGCTTCAGTATTTTCAGTGTTATGGTGGAAAGTTACCGGTCAGATTCAGGTAAGTGTGCGATTGTGTGGATGTGAGTGTTAGGGTGATTTAGGTGAGTTAGGGTTAGGGCTCGGGTTAGGTGTGTGTGTGATTGAGTGGACATGAGGGTTAGGGCGGATTTAAGTGGGTTAGGGTTAGGCAGCGAGTGAGGTGAGTGTGCAATAGTGATGGACCTTAGGGTTACGGTTGGGGTTAAGGTAAGTGGGTAGTTAGTGATGTGTGCATAGTTTAGTGTAGGGTTAGGTATCAGATTTTAGGTGTATGTGTGTGGATTTCTGTTTGTTTGGTGTGCTTGTGTTGTGTGTATGTATTTTGGATCAGTGATTTTTTTCCCTGGGAAAAAAATCACTGATCTGACAGTTCGAGATTGTAAGCTTTCACTTAAATTAGATCGATCAATCAGCATTCGCTTTTTTAAGCATTTGATGATATAATATAGACCCCTCCAGAATGACATCCATAACTGCTTTGGATAGAGGTGTTGGCTGGTTGTTTAGGTAATTTGCCATGCAGCCAGGTTTAAAGTCTTGAGCTGGCTGTGTAGAATTTGATTGTCTCGCTGGGTGAGCAGGTGAGGAATTTGTGGTACAATCCATGGTAGGCCGTGGGCCATGTTCCTTAAAATTGGATACCAATGCTGGCGTGGCCAGTCTGGTGCAATGAGTATCATTTGTGGCCTCTCTAATCTGACTTTCAGCAGTACCTTTGCTAGAAGAGGCAGTGGAGGAAAGGCATACACTGTTAATGGTTTCCAACTGAATGAGAGGGCATCCACTTTCCAAGCTTGTGGATGGAATGTCCTTGTGCAAAATTTTTGAAGTTGGTAGTTTTGGGGGCTTGCAAACAGATCTATGTCTGGGCGTCCCCATTTTTGAGCCATCATTGCAAATACTTGTGGATCTAGTTTCCACTCGAGTGGATCCATGATGTTTCTGCTTAGGTCGTCTGCCAATGTGTTTTTCTTTCCTGGCAGGAATTGTGCTTGTAATTGAACCTGGTAAGACAGTGCAGTGTTCCACAAGGTCATTGCTTGCTTACATAGAGGGTAGGAATGTGTGCCCCCTTGCTTGTTTATGTACCACATTACTGTGGTATTGTCAGTCTTTATTATTAGTTGTCCTGGGTGTAAGAGGTCCTTGAAAGCTGTTAGGGCATTCTGTACTGCTAGCATTTCTTTTTGATTGATATGCAGATGCCTCTGATCTGTAGTCTATTTGCCCTGAATGCACTGTCCTGCCATGTGTGCTCCCCAAGCATAGTCAGATGCATCTGTTGTCATAGTTTGCTTGGCTGTGGGTAAGGTGAAAGGCCGACCCTTGTTGAGGTGACATGCCTGTGCCCACCATAGAAACTCCTGTTGAAGGCAGGGAATGAGTGGTATCATTGTTTCCAAGCTGTGGCTGTGCTGAGTCCATACGCTTTTCAGGTACCATTGTAATTTCCTCATATGCAGTTTTGCAAATGGTATTAGTAGTATGCAAGATGCCATGAATCCCAAGGCCTGCAGAATTTTTCTTGCAGGGAGTTGGGTCTTTGTTGCCATTATTTTTAAATATTGAGTCAGCTGTTGTTGCTTGTCTGGTGTGAAATAACCATCTGGGCCGTTGTATTCAAGCTGGCACCCAGGAATATTATGTTTTGTGAGGGCACTAGTTTTGATTTCTTTTCGTTTACTGTGTACCCTAGGCAACTTAGAAGGTGTTTGACAAATGCCAGATGCTTTAAAAGAATGTCCTTGCTTTCTGCTTGAATAAGGCAGTCGTCCAGGTATGGGTATATTTGAATTCCTCTTTGTCTGCAGTATGCAATTACTGGTGCCAGGCATTTTGTGAAGACCCTGGGTGCAGTAGATAAGCCAAAGGGCAGTGCAGAGAATTGATAATGCGTTGAACCTGCAATGAAGCGGAGGTATCTTCTGCAATTTTGTCTGATAGGGACATGCAGATATGCCTCCTGGAGGTCCAACGTTACTAGCCAAGCATTCTTGCCCAGCATGGGAAGAAGCTGCTGTAGTGTTAGCATCTTGAATTTTGGTACTTGCAGATAGGTGTTCAGAGTTGAAAGATCCAGAATGGGTCTCCGTGCTTTGTCCTTTCTTGGGACTAGAAAGAGTCTTGAGTAAAATCCTTGTCCTTGCTCCTGTGTAGGTACCTGTTGAATGGCTCTCATGTCCATGAGAGCTGTAATTTGTTTTTGTGCCTCTGCCCATTGATTTGGTGGCAGGTTTGGCATTCCTTTTATCCTTGGTAAGGTATGAAAGTGGAATCTGTATCCTTGAGAGACAATGTTTAGGATCCATTTGTCTTTTGTGATGATGTGCCAGTTGTCTGCAAAAAATGTTAATTTTCCTCCCAAGGGGGCTGCCAGGAGAGATTTGCTTGTTAGTTTGAGGACTGAGTTGTGTTTGTCTTCTGGTAGCCTGGGGCCTGTCTTCTCCTCCTTTCTGGGTAACAGTACCCCATTGGCAAGGTTTGTAAGGGCCTTGTGACTGACCTCTGCCCCTTGGGCATCTGTATTTGCCTCTCTGTGATGTGTCAGAAGCTGGAAAGGACCAGTTTTTCGTGGGCCAATTTCTGCTGAAACGAGGGGGTTGTACCTGCAAAAAATCCTTGACCGTCTGCATAGACTTTGCCTTATCCTTCATTTTCTTTAAAACCTCTTCTGCTTTGACACCAAATAATACATCCTGCTGTAAAGGTGCATCCAATAATTTTGCTTTAACATGATCAGGAAGGGTTTGTTCTTTTAACCAAGCATGTCTACGTATGACAGAGCCAGTAACAGCTGCTCTACAGGAAGCTTCCAATGAATCAAATCCACATTGTAAAGTATGTTTGCCCACCTGTTCAGCTGCATGCAACAGATCCTGCATTTCCTTGAATTCAAACTGTTCAGTATGGGTGCTCATTTTTTGTTTTAATTGAGACATTAGGAATTGCTGATATTTCAGCATGTAGAACTGACAATTTAATGCTCTCATAGCCAGAGTTGCTGAGGTGTATATTTTCTTTCCCCATCTATCTAGGGCTCTGGAATCCCTTTCTGAGGGCACAGGATTTTTAGCCATAGAAACTTTAGCTCCCTTAGGACCCTGGGAAATTGTTTCTAGATCGGCCACAGGGCTTTTATAAAGGAATTTGTGTGAGTCAGGTACTCTGTAGTATCTGTCTGGTTTGGCTGGAGCAGGAGGTAGAGAGTCTGGATTTAAACTAGACTCCAAGTAAACATCATCCACAATATCCAAAACTGGAGGGATAGCCAGAGGTCTGTGTTGGGGTAGTAAAAGGAACTCTCAGAGCCTTTTCTTAGAATCAGAGTAGTTCTGGCCTTCCCAGTGGAAATGTTCCCTCATGGTATGTAAAGTTTCCTCAAAGGAGTAGTCTTCAGAGGGAGATGCTGAGGGAATAGTGTCTTCAGCATCAGAGTCTTCATAAGGTGGAAAAGTGTAATCCTGCTCCTCAGAAGAATCTGAGGAAATTGAAACCTGGTCAGAGGAATCATAATCCTCCTCTTGTCTTGGTCTTTTATCAGGAGGGGGATGGAAACACCTGATTAGAGTAATCAAATCTCCAGCCATCTTAAGCATCTGTTTCTTAGGCATGGGGCCTTGAACTGTAGACTGATGTACAGTCTTCTTTGGTTTTAAAGGAGTTTTAAGCTTAGCATAAGATTTAATGGTGAGTGTAGTCGGTCTGAAGATACCTTCTGCAACTGAAGGTGTTTCCAATGTACTGGGGTCTACTTCTGCTCCAGTGTCGGAAGGGTCTAATGAAGATGGCTGCGTCGGCCTAGTAGACTCCGCTTGAGAATCTGCAGCTGTCTGGGGTTTCAGTTCTGTGGTCGTCAGGGGCTGCGTAGGTGCCTCACTGAAAACCGGAGAACCGGCGACAGGCCTAGCAGAGGCCTCTGTGTCCGGCTTGTTCCTAGGCTGCCTGTCCTTATCCTTGCGTTTTTTATGCATGCCAGTCGTTGGCTGCTCCGACAGCATGATATAATTAAATTTCCTAACAAAATAATGTCGTGCGAAGTCAAAACGGCGTTTGATTGTTCGTTTATTAAACCTAGTACAAAACCGACAACCTGTGACGTTGTGGTTTGGGCCTAGGCAAGGTATACAAAAGGAATGGAAGTCCTTATGAGGTATTTGCTTCCCACAAGAAATGCAATTGTTAACTTTTTCTGACATTGGACTGAGGCAAGAAAAGGTTTCCCAATGGGGTACTTAGCTTTATTGAAGACTTCGGCCTGAAATTCGAATCGAAAATCTCAGGTGTCAGCCGACCGGCACTTGCGAACTGCTTCTGCTTCAGGCACTGTGCAGCAAGAAAGACTGAAGAAAATGGCGTCGGATGCGTCTTATATACCCCTGGTGCACTGACGTCAGGGAAGAAGTGACAGCAGCCAACGCCGGATCAAGACTTTGGAACTCAGGCTGACTGCGGGACCGCCTGATGGCAGGATAACCCAAGTGTGATGACTGCAGCAGAGTAACACGATGAACATCAGGTGCTGATTTTGTGGGAACAAAGGCGAAATTCTTGGCTAGGATTATAAGGGCCTCCAGACCAATAGCCAAGTATCATCCTATGAACCTATGTGTTTAATGTTTGGCATCAAGGAAAGAAAGCAAAGAACTCGGTAATTTCCAGAAAAGTTACAGTACAGCAGGAAAAGATCCCAGGAAATTAGGCAGCCACGGTCAATCCATGAGTGGTCAACAGCATTGGTGCTACTGTTTTTCTCCTGGTGAGATAAGAAACAGAAGCATTGTATTCCAGCAGCATGAAGCTGTGGTGAGACCAGCATTAGTTGTAGCCCAGTCAGTTGAATCTCCTCTTTTCATCCTTCTTGACACAGCTCATTCTTTCTTTTCAGTATGTACTGCATGATTTGCTGCTGTCTAACCTAACTTCAGAATATCTCTCCAGTACTTAATCCATAAATCATCATGGTCTACTAACTAGTTTCCCCTCAAGTGTTTGTCAGTGCCCTATATAGCCACAGACACCTTGAGTAACATTTTTCCTGTAAAAGCACCCTTGAAGTTCCACCAATACCTAGACGCACACAGGGCAACTAGTTTGCACTGACAAGCACTGTCCCCAAAGCTGCAAAAGAGATAGTCCTGACATTACTTTATATTCTCAGTGCAACTGAGAATTAATTAAAAAAAGAGCCTGTTGCCATGGATATGAACTTTACCACTATTGCCATTACCAGCTTGGTGGATATGAACATCCTGAGGCAATGTAGAAATTGCCTCATGTTTACACATAATCAGTTAATTCTCAAACTGATATGGTATGTGAGAGATGTATTTACACAATGTCTTGGAAGACAAAGCTCTCACATAAAGGCACTGCTAATGTCAATCAGGTAGTAAACATGCTGCACTCATCACACACAGTTCAAAGCAGACACATAGACCCACATATGCTGAAGCACTTAAATGTAACCTTCCTTAACTTCAAAGACCTCCTAGATGAAGTACACGTAACAAATACCCTCACCAGCCCCAAATGCACTCTTTCAAGACAACTCTCACATCAACACATACAGCCACATCTCATGGAGTCTCTACTTCTAAACCCATAAGGCAAGCCACCACACAATCCAACATTCTGGTCATTGGAAACTCCACTGCGAGACACAATGATGTCCCTCTCACCAGGCTGAGTAAGGAGAAAGTTATGGTCAGTTGCTTAACAGGGGCCAGAATCAACCACATTAAGCACACACTCCAGTCACCGGACCACAAGTACCAGTATGCCTCAGTCATAGTCCATGTGGGTTTAAATGACCACAGGCACACCTTCTTAGACTATATGAAGACAGAAATCATGGAGCTTTTGGAATGTGTGTCCCAGACTGGTATGAGCCTAGCACTGAGGAGCATTTTACCTTCTCCAGGGATGATGCCACAATACAAACAGATGACGGCCTTTAATTGGCTTAGTTTCTGGTGCCATTCTAAGGTGTTGCAATATATGTCAGCATGGAATGAGAAGATCTACAGACCATGCTGCTTTGCCAGGGATGGTCTACACCTCTCCCCTTTAGGCTTTTGAGTATTATATAAAAACACTGCATTCCCCCATACTGCCTTTTTTGGGCAATGAGAAACTGAAAGTACTTCTGACATAGCAAAAATGAAGAAAATCTAAAGGTGTTCGTGATCAATGCTAGGAGTCTAAACAAACTCCAGTCCCTACAAGCTATCCTCACCCTACAGAATATGGACTGTGTGTGGCCACTGAGACATGGTTTAAATGCATGGACAGTACACCACACACCAGCAGTGCAAGACAATGCCTTCCACACATTTAGATCAGCTTCTTCACAGACAGGGACTAAAGGTGGAGGTGTCTTGATTTACACCAAAAATAAATATACCTCAAGGCTAGTCAAGCAGGACGATGCACTTGGGTTGCTACACATTCAAATCAGCATAGGCAAAATCTCATACCACTTCCTTGCAAGCTATACGTCCCCCTCTATAACCCAGGAAACCCATAACATTTATTTAAATTTATTGGAAACACTCACCATCCAACCTAATACCATATTCCCGAATGACTTTAATTACCCCACTGTTAACTGGTAATGATATACAACACCAAATGTACAAGCACAAAAATTCCTGCATTTTGTTAACAAACTCCCTGGACCAGATTTGTCAATAGTCTGACTAGGGGTGAAAGCATACTGGATTCTGGTCCTCCCTAATATGGGAGAGTGCTGCATACCCTTCTAGTGTAACATCTTCTCTAATAAGGTCAGACCACAAAATGGTCTTCTTTGAAGTAAAAATAAAATCTGGAGCCCCAGCTAACAGGAATATTCAGGAACTACTCAAAGGCTAAATTTCCTGCTATTAAGTGATAACCTGGCAAAATTCAAGTCTCCCATAAACACTGAGAATACTGCTGCCTATACGGAACTGTTCAAAGAAACCCTATACAACCATGTTAATAGCTGCAGAGAGGCAGCTGTACCTACTGGGAATAAGTACAAAACTCAAAAAATTCCAATCTGAAGGAATCACAACATCAATAGGCTGCATAACAGAAGGAAGAAACTCATGGGGAAAAAATTAGGAGTTGTAGCATCCAAAAGACTAAAAGATCTCAAACTAAACAAACAACTCAGAGGACAAAGCCACATTTGAAGCAAATTTGGCCTCACAAGCCAAGGACAACCACAAGGAATTCTTCATCTATGTCTGGAACCTCAAAGGCAATAGAAAATTGTGTGCAGAGCCCGTTGTTAATGGAGCCACCTATACTGAGCCAGAAGATATAGCAAATCTACCGGCTGACAAATTGCTCCAACTTCACCCCTCTCATCCCCTCAAACTTACCTCAGGAAATACCATGAAATATAACTCCCCCTGTTATCACTAGAGACAGCATTAAGGACTTGTTCTCCAAGGCCAAGAATAATGCATCAATGGGCCCAGACAATATCTCAGGATGCCTTCTAAATAGCATGAAACATGACCTATCAGGCCCTCTGGAACTGCTATATAACTAACCTTAAAAACAGGCTTTGTGCCTCACAAATGGAGAACAGCAGCAGTGATCTCTCTGCACAAAGGTGGGCATTCTACATACAGACCCACAAGTCTCATTACTCTCACATACAAAGCCATGGAAAGAATTATCATGGAAATGATCAATAATGACACAGGAAACCTACGGACACTGGACCCAACCCAATCTGGTTTTGTCAAGGGCAGGTCATGCTTACTCAACCTGGTGGACTTCTTTGAGAAGGTCACCAAAGCAACAGAGAAGGGTAAAATAGATCACACTGCCTATCTTGATCTGGACAAGGCATTTGACAATGCCCAACTTTGGCACTGTTGACAAACTCAAGAGGTTAGATACAAACTCTTATGTCACCGGGTGGAGAGCCAACTTGGCTCACAGGACCCTGGAAGTTAGACCTGAAGAGGCCAGTCACAAGTGGAATCTCTCAAGGATCAGTCCTGGGACCACTCCTTTTTGGCATTTACTTCTCTGAAATGAAGGCCAATGTCAGTAGCCTATGGCTGACTATATTTGCAGATGACTGCAAATTAGGAGCAGTCATAGAATCCTCCACTGACACAAATGTTCTCCACGAAGGGTTGACACAGACAACTAACTGGCGTCAGAGCCATGAACTAAAACTAAATGGCAAGAAATGCATATCATCCTTCAGGAAGTCATTGACCGCTGGTCGCCATCACATGAAAACACACCCGTAAGAGTTGACTCAGTAGTCAGGGACATGGGGGTACTCACAAACAGTAATCTTGCCTTTGACCATCATATGTCTACAGTAGTGAGGAAATCATTCTATGCTGAGCAACTTATAAACAAAGGTGTGGTATCTAGGTCTAAGAAAGTCATTGTTCCACTACAATTGGCATTCATCAGACCTATCATTGAGTACAATGCCCCCTCTGGTATGTACCTAACCAGGCACATCCAACAACTGCAATGTTCAGAAAGGCTCATCATTAAAAGAATACACAGCGTAAGTAACATGCCCAATGTTGACTGCCTCAAGGCCCTATCCCTATATTCCATCTCCTACAGGCTGTTCAGGGGAGATCTTTGCATGGCATACAGGGCACTATCAGACCCCACTCTGATGGACATTCTGCATAACCACAAAACAAATTGTACCAAAATTATCCATTCTAAAGACTTAAACCTGGTCTGTGATATAAACAGGACTTGCTGGAACGGGTATGTATCCCAGAGACTACCCCCTCTCTGGAACAGACTCACCCTCCAGGTGAAGCAAAGTTCCTCCCCAACCCAATTCAACTGTAACTTAGACAATTGGATGGGGAACAGTAAATTCATGTAGAAAACACCAAAAGCCAGCAAGATGGTATCACCATTTATTCAGAGGCACAAAAAGGACAAAACATGTCCAATTCAAAAACTCATACTAGTTTCGGCACCAGCCTTCATCAGTGAGTGAAAATCATTCAAAAATACATGGTCAACGTCAGTTTAAATATGTGAATAAACCAATGACAGTGTAAAGATTTGCATCAAGCTCTCAAATAGGATTTAAAGCAACATGACACTGCTCAAAAAGGAAAATTCATATAGATCCCCATACAATACAAGTATAGTAAATATAGTTCTAATAATGAACTATAATATCATCAAACAAATAATTACATATTGTCATATGTATGATTTAGTCTTGAATTGCAAAGGGAAAAATATATATAAATAGAAAAATGACCAAATAATAAAATGGTTTATAAATGGTCATTGAGACCTGGGGGAAAAAGAGCTCCTAAGTGTGTAATCCAGTATTTTTCCTTGTGGCTCAAAATACCTTGCCATCCTGTTTGGTTTTGCCTATTCCCTGTAATTTTATCAATGATTGTAAACATAAACTTGGCACTGGGATGTTGAACTGTATGTAAGTAGAGGGCATTAGATGCTTTGTGGTTCCGTATATCGCTACGATGTTCCCCAATTCTGATACGTAATGAACGTGAAGTTTTGCCAACATAGAATGATTTACATTGGCACGTGGCCAAATAGATAACCCAGCTAGTGGAACAGTTGCCAAAAATCTTGATGTCATATACTTTGCTAGTATTGGAGCTCGTAAATTGTTTGAGCTGGTTAACATAAACACAAGAAACGCAATGTCCACACCTGAAAGTTCCCAATAGTTCATCCCCCAATATGGTAAGTTGTTTAAATTTAGCTGCCCCACTTTCTCTATGTTTGTAATGAGAAAATAGAGTGCCTAATGTTTTGCCACGTCTGAATGAAAATGAACATTGCTTATCTAGTATTCCCCTCAAAAAATCATTAGCTAATAAGATATTCCAATTTTGGTTCACGGCTTGTCTGACCGTCTGATGATTTTTGCCCAATGTGGTGATTAGTCTCACCTTAGAGTTGTTAATGTTATGACTTTTGTCCCTGTATTCCAACAGTGTCTTTCTATCTTGATTGTCTGAATATGTCCTAGCTAAATCTATATCAGAAATGCTATAACCCCGGTCCAAAAATCTGGTGAGTAAATCAGTTTTGGCTATAGAGTAATCATGTAAGCATGAATTAATTCTCCGAATTCTAAGATATTGAGATTTGGGGATGTTCCGGATGGTGTGGCGTGGATGCATGCTATGTGCATGTAACAGGGTATTAAACTGAGGGTATTTTCGAAAGATTTTGGTGTTGAGTGTGTTATCAATATTACGATATACCGTAACATCCAAAAAAGTGATAACATCTCTATGAAATGTGATTGAAAATTCAATACCCCAGATGTTATTATTCAGATGTTCCAAAAATTCCTGTAGATAGTTCGCATCTGCACGCCACACCATCCAACAATCATCTAAATATCTTCTCCATATGTCTATTTCCACAAGGTATAAATTGTGTAAAGGGTTATAAATCAGGCATTCTTCAAGGTAGGCCATGAAAAGATCTGCATAGATAGGGGCAAAAGAAGCCCCCATGGTGTAGTTGCCAATAGCAATCACCCTGGAAATAGAACACATTTTGTTTAATACATGTTCTGTGAGACAGATAAGTAGAGTATTGAAACCCGGAGAATATAATTCTGACTTAACAAGCCAATATTCCACAGCCTGAAGCCCTGCCCAATGTGGAATGCTAGTGTAGAGGGATTTAACATCCAGAGTGCACATTATCCAATGGGGTTCCAGTTGGCAGTCTTCAATAATTTGTAAAAATTGCGTAGTGTCCTGAATTCTTGCTCTAACCAAGGACAACAGTGGTTTTAGGAATTGGGTTAGAAAAGCAGACAGGGGTTCTGTGAGAGAACCATGACCAGAAACTATAGGCCTTCCTGGTGGATGTGTCAGGGATTTGTGTATTTTGGGTAATAGATACAAGATTTGTTTAGCCGGTTCCTTAACCTGTAGATGTTGGACCGTTTTGTTTGTGAGAATACCCTCCTCCAATGCAGTTTGTAAAAAGATATCTATCTCTTTTTTGAATGTCATGGTTGGATCAATATCCATTTTCATGTAACATTGTTTGTCAGATAGTTGTCGTAAACCCTCATTTATATAGAAGTCCATATTTAAGATCACCACTGCACCCCCCTTGTCAGCTTGAACAATTGCTATGTTATGATTGTTCCTAAGTTCTGATAAAGCCACTCTTTCGGTGGAACTAATATTGTCCCTACCAGTAGCAACCTCAAAAAGGGGGAAGTGTAAATCCTTTAACACCGCTTGTTGAAATATCGCTACATTCTTATTCATAGGTGGCTGAAATGTTGATTTGTGGAAGGTAAAGTCAGTAGATCTTTGAGCATTGGAACTATCCTGTTCTGAAAAAAACAGTTTAAGGTTGAGTCTACGACAAAAATCAATAACATCTAGTGAGGTTTGGTATTCATCACAAAAAAAGCTAGGAACAAAATTTAACCCTTTATTAAGCACTTGTTTTTGTTCTGATGTTAATACATGATCCGATAGATTCAACACATTTTGAAAACCTTGTGTATCTACTTGAGTAGTGCCTGAATTAGCCCTGTCATGGAATCTGTAGATATATTTGTTTCTATGTTTCCTCCCCCCTCTGGATTTCCTACCATGTCTAAAGGGTAATGGGTGTTGGTTTTCTTTTTGAGTGGAGAATTGACAGTGTTAACATATTCACCGTCGGTAGTGGATGACTCCTCCCCTGAGGTACTGGTTTGAAAGTGATCTCTGTTCTTTAATATAGATCTAGGCCTTTTTCTGGACCTACCCCTGTCCATGGTGGATATATTATCTTGAAACCTCACAGATCGTTGCACTTGAAATGGATGTCCTTCATAGTCATTGCTATCCCTGTTAAATTTCTTTATTTTCCTCTCCCTGATAACTTTATCATAGGATGTTAGTTCCTTGGACAACTTGTCTATATGTTCAAAATATTTAGGACTTGATTCATATTTTTTACATGTATTTGCCAGATTTTTAACTTCCGAAAGACATATATCTATTGTTCTTTCATAATAAGAAGCTAAAATTTTCACAAAAACCATGGATCCTTCTTTAAGTGCCGCATCCCATTCTTCATTAAGCCTCTCTTCAGATCTGCTTACAAGTGGGTGCAATTTTATCCGTAGTCCCCTAGGTGCAATGTTTTTATGTAAGTAGGCTTTAAATAGACGGAGATGCCAAATATTGGCTCTTAGTCCTTTCAAGCCTTTTTCCAAATCCCGAAAACAGAACTCACAATTATCTGTGGGATTTGTAACAGGTTGAATGGGGTTGCTGCTTGGGGCTTGGTTAACACCAAAAATAGCCAAGTCTTCCCTATCAGCACACAACCCCTCCAATATTTTATCTAGATCCATGTTGAATGACAAATGTCCAAGGAACAAACAAAAATGTAGTACTAAAAAAATTGTTATAATACTATAAAGAAACAGCAAGAACCATGGAAGGGATGGACAGGGGCAGGACCAAAAACACCCAGAACGAGGTATCAACAAAACTGGGTTGTTTGACTATCCCTGAGATCAATTTCAAATCAGTATAACACTCAAAGTATATCCCTTAAGGAATCAACCCAAATTATATAACTTGCTAGTATCCAACCATTGCCTTGTTTGTCACAAAAATGGCATAAATGTAATATGACAATTACAAGATTTGTAACAAAACATAACTAGGAACCTAGATCAAATGTTGTCTTGTACATATTAATAGAATGCAGCATATATATAATGTTGGCCACTGACAACTTTTGTGAACATGTAAACTCTGTCCACCACATGTAGTCCACTATATGTCAAAAAAACAGATTCAAACCCTTGTTCATCTTTAACTAAAACATAGCCTACAAACAATGTAGTAGACAAGATATCAATACGGTTCAACCAATGTACATCAAAAAGTGGTACTACATGTATGAACAAAACCTGCTTAGCTTGTAATCTATATACACACAGATAAAGTATGTTATAGTCAGAGGCCAATATAGAATGTTAAGCTAACATGAGGGTCCCCTTGATAGTGATCACTAAATAAACTGATATTATATCTTGTTATGTATCAAATCCAATAGCACAGCACTATATATACTGTTCAAAACAAAATGTACATAATATTAAACTCCCATCTATGTATAGGCCAAACCACAGTTGTTATGAACATTCGTGTTAATCAACTATATTATTAAATAAAGAAAATATTAAGAGTGTATTTGCAAAAAGGTTATTGGACCACAAACACAATTATAAAATGTTAATCAACCAAGGTTTGCTTGGTACCAAAACGGAGATGTTGTTAGGAACCACCAAGTAATTTGTTTTTTAAAGGTGTTATCAAAATTGTAAGTTCCAGTTAAATGTGTCAACGGCCCAGAATTACACAACATTAACCCTATACATAACCAGTTGACTCAAAATAATGTCGGACGTTCAGTCCGTACACTAATCATGCCACAATGCGATGTAACACCCCTGGTCAACTGAGAATGAGTAGAACAATGTTAAAAAACAGTTTCCCTGAATACTAATCATTGATCGTGATGAGTAACAGCCATCGCTTGATAAGATATAGTTTAAAGCATTAATACAAGTACATAGTTTGTATAAAGTTATTAAAACAAGCAAAACATGTCCTTATAGTCCCAAACAGACAGTTAGATGAAATGTCATATACGCCAAACATTAACATATGTACATAGTTTCTATCAAGTTATTAAAGAAAGCCAAACATGTACTTATAGTCCCAAACAGACAGTTTGATGAAATATCATTTGCGCCGTGGATCCTTATAGTATGTTGAATTGTTGACAAATCCCGATGTAGAAAAAATAAATAAGAAACCAGTCTAAATGCAGTGTATCAAAATGGAGTCCAACCCTAACACGGTGACAAAAATCTAGGACCAAAACTCGTGAGCATGACAAACACAAAGTTTTAGAAACCATACACTGCAATTCCGTTTCCACTAGTCCAAGTTTTCATATATATTTGACGGATAAATGGCCAACAGTCAAAGATATACGAACAGAATCCAGTTGAAAAATGGCGAAGCCTTGAATCGAGGCCCAATGCTCCCTTACACAGCTCCGTATATAACACAACACCCAGAGAACAGTAAATTCATCCCTGGCTTGGCACCTATGCCTCTAATGGACACGGCCTGTAAATGGTTCATCTCCCAGACCCCTGCCCATAAATGTTTCATCTCCTAAGCCCCTGTGTACACTTATCAGAGGTACCAGAACTTGTCAGAGATTTGGGATGCATAGCTAGGCTTAAAAAAACCCTAGTGGTTGTTAGCCTAGTACACACCTCTGATCCTATAAATCCCTCCCCCAAGTATTAAAAGGAAGGTCCTGATGGGGCTTGCTAAGGCCAAAAGCACACCATCAAAGAGCCCCGACAATATTCCAGAATGCCTCCTGGATAGCCTGAAACATGACCTATCAGGACCACTTTTGAGTCTATTTTCAATTATAGTCTCAGAACAGGTTTTATACCACAAGAATGGAGGAATACAACAGTTTTCCCACTTCACAAGGGTGGACCGTCAACCAGCTCTAGAAACTACAGACTTATTAGTCTAACTACTCTAATATGCAAAGCCATGAATTAATTATCATGGAAATGATCAACAAAGGCATTGGCAACCTTCAAACACTGGACCCAACCCAGTTTAGCTTTCTCAAGGCAAAGTCATGTGTCTACAAAACCTGGTGGGCTTCTTTGAGACGGTCACCAAGGCAATGAATGAGGGAAAAAATGGTGCATACTGCCTACCTGGACATAGATAAGGTGCTTAATACAATACCCCACTTGGGATTAGTTGACAAACTCAACTAACTGTGGATAAGCCCCTACATAACTCAATGGATTGCCAGATGGCTCACAGACAGAACACAGAAGTCAGGATTGGTGATACCACCTCCACTAAGAGACTGGTCACCAGCAAGGTACCTCGGGGCTCTGTGTTGTGACCACTCTAATTTAGCATCTACTTCTCAGAGGTAAAGTAGAATGTTAAGGACCTTTGGCTGTCCAATTCACAGATGACTGCAAATTGTGAGCTATCATAGATCCCCCCATGACACAGACATCTTACTAGAGGGTTTAACACAGACAAATGACTGCTGCCAAAGTCATACACTAAAACTCAATGCCAAAAAAAATGCATTATAGTGCCTCTTGGGAAAACTGCCACCCAAGCTAATTACTCCATCAGTAAGACACTCCTAAGAGTTGAACTGGTAGGCAGGAATCTGGGAACATATGTAGGCAGTAATCTGGCCTTTGACCAACATGTGGTCAAGGTAGTAAAAAAATTTTCTGTGATCGCCAAACTTGGAAATAAGGGCATGACATTCATGGCCAAGGAAGTCATATTGCCACTTTATTCATCCCTCTAGTATAATGCTACCTTCAGCATGTACCCTACCAGACATATGAAACAGGTGGAGTGCCCATTAAGGTTCCTTACTGGGAAAATCCAGGTTTACACACATTTTCCTGTACGAATCACCTTAAAGCCCTCGCTCTCTATACTCTTGTCTCCTACAGGTTATCAACAGGTGATCTGTGCCTGGCACACAAAGCATCATCACATGCAGCTCTGATGGTCTTTTTGCACATTCATAAAATGAACATCATAAGAACAACTAGATCCAAAGATTAAAATTTGTGACATAAATAAGACATGTTGGAGAGACACTTGTGTCTCAGAGGATCCCCATGTTCTGGAACAAGCTCCCCATCCATGTGAAGCAGAGTCCATCCCCAACCTATTCACGCAGAACCTTGACTAATGGATGGTAAATCAGAAATTCACCTTGGGTCTGGCTCCCCATGTCTTTGATAAATACAGGCAGAAAATAATACCCAAAGTAACATACCCCCCGACATAACTTCTAGAAACTTCCTAATATACAACCTCCTGCCCATGATGCATACAGACATAATTGGGTTGGACTGCATGGCTGGTTTAAGGCCCTGGTGGTTACTAGCCTATTATATGCCCATGAACCTATAAAGAATTGGGACATAATCTATCTAAAGTAACCCTAGTCAGATGTTCTTCTGAACTGCAATAAGATTTAGTATACCAAGTACTACAAGTCTCTTCCATTTGTTCCAAGGCTCATTGTAACAGACCACTAGCTACCACGGTAGCCTTCTTTAGAAACTCAGCTCTTAAGATTTGTGTAACAGCTACTGGTCTTCTCTCAATACTTCTGCAATGCACTACAACCTGGATTTGATGTCTTGGTCTACGTCTTCCTTGGTGCAGTATGTTCTTATAAGGCAAGCCACTGAGGACTATCTAACATAGCTGTCCTGCTCTTACACAGAATAGATCTCTTCTTATATTATGGGAAGGTTATACATTTACCACAACAATGGATCTGAAAAGCAGGTCCATCCTATGGGACATACCTACTTAATTTCCCCCAAGTCGATGAAATAGTTTTTGAGTATTAGTTTCACTGTGCATAGTGGCTCAATGACCCAGCTATGGGCCACATAAGATACCAGCTTCCTTTGTTCTTGCCATAAAGGCTTTGCTCACATAAAACCCATTCAGTGCTCTTTGTTAATTAATTGTTCTATTTTTTCTAATCATCTAATGCTTATATGATGTTTACTCCACTGCCTAGCTACCCTATTATGGAAAAATCCCTTTCCTGTTTGTGTTATAATTCTCTAATTGTATACAGTATTTTCTATTTCTTGTCCCTTTGTTATGATCTGTAAACACTATACCTAATATTGTTTTCAGGTTTTCTTCTTTAAGGCATTTAAATGCCCAAATCAAGTCTCCATTTTTTAGTCTGTAGATGAATACATTTTAATGCAATCAGTCTTTCAGTGTAGTTCTTATTAGTAATGCAATTCATGCAGCTAACCTCAGATCTGGAGAGGCAAGGCACACAGGTGCATAATGGGATGAGGGGTCTAGGCAACATGGGAAATTTTTACCTGTCAAGTGGTTCTGATGCTTGATGGCCTTAGTCCTGACATTACATAGGATTGTCCAATCATCTAGATCCATTACTAAGGTAAGTATGTAGCTTTGATTAATTAGAAAAAATAAACCAACAACAACTAATAAATAAAATAAAATAATATAAATAAAATAATATAATAATAAAGAAGTGCTCAGGTTCGATTCTCAGCTGGGGTGCCTTCTGTGTGGAATTTGCATGTCCTCCCTGTTGTCACATGAATTTCCTCCTGGTGCTCCAGTTTCCTCCCACATTCAAAAGACATGCATTAGGTGGATCGGACGTTCTAAATTGGCCACAGGTGAGAATGTGTGTGTGAGTAAGTGGTACGAGTGAACTACTGTGGCAAGGCTAGCCACCCGGCAGTGTAAATCTTGGCTCAAGATGATTGTCACTGCAACAAAAGTGCTGTTATCCAGGCAATGTGGCATTACAGGCAGACTCTGAGCAAGAAATTCAGCAAAGGATAGGTGAATGGAATGCAAAAGTGAAAGCACACGGATTAAACTGAGCACAGATAAGAAAACTGTAATGGCAGCAAACAGGGGTAATCAGGAAGAAGATAGAAGGGAAACAGTGGAACACATTAACAAGCTTCAAGAATCTGGGAGGTGTGGTTGAGGAGAAGGAAAGTCTGAATGAGGAGGTGAAAGCTAGAATCAGAGGGGCTACAGCCAACTGGCACAGTGCGTCAGGGGTGTTTTGTGTGACAGAAGAATGCCAAAGAATCTGTTATACAAACAGTGGTGCAGCTAGTACTACAGTATAGTACAGAGACAGGGGCAGTCAAGGCAGAACACTTGAGGAAGCTAAAGGTGATGAAGTGCCTGAGATGGACAGTAGAATGTACACTAAAGGACTGATGAAGAAATAAGGAAATCAGAGCAGAAGCCCAAGTAGCTCCAACTGCAGAGAAGTTCAAACAAAACAGATTACAGTGGTTTGGGCACATAGGTTCATAGATAGGTACTAGGCTATAGGCCCAAAGGCTTACGTAAGCCTAGCCAGCAAGGTACCATAGCTTACGCCACCCAAGAAAGTTATTTTCCTGTGCCACTATCCAGCAGAGACACAGAAGTGATCCCCGGGTTGTATTTCCTATTTCCCATCCACTCATCAAGATTTTTCTTGAAGAGTGCTAATGAAGAACTTTGTTCGACATAGATGGGTAGCTTGTTCCAGAGTATAGGAAGTCTCTGGGAAAGGAATCTATCCCTCCAATGTGTCCTGTTTATTGTGGTGACAAGGTTTAGGTCCCTAGAGCATGTAGCTTGGAGGGATTGGGATTTCTTTAGGTGTAGCATGTGCAGGAATACACAAGACAATACAGTGAAGAAGATTTGGGACAGACAGGAAGAAGGCAAGCGGAAACAAGGATGTTTGTCAATGAGATGGATGGATTGTGTGACAGAAGGTAGAAGAGTGGCACTGAATTGAGAGAAAGATGATGACTGTTGACACGACACCCTGACTGCATGTATAAAATAGGAAAAAGGGGTTTGATGATGAGAATGATGGTGTTGATAGATGCATACATCATCTTACACTGCAGAAGTGAATACATTTTATAGTCAATGGTGCCTCTCTATCATAAACCCTGCTCCTTACCTCTGCAGTACAATCTCTACATAACCCCAGCACATTCTATACACAGAAACATGCATGCATATATATGTACAGCTATTACACACACACACATTTTATATATATATATATATATATATATATATATATATATATATATATATATATATATATATATATATATATATATATATATATATATATATATATATATATACACACACACACACACACACACACACACACACACACACACATACATATATGTGAGTGCGCATGCGTGAGCGTGTGTGAGAATTAAGGCATCAAGGTTATTCTGTCAGCGGAGTGCAGTGTGTGTGGTAATCAGTCTGAATGGATCTTTGGTCAAGTGTGTGTAATGTTGCTAGGAGGAAGTTATGCTGGGTAAGGTAAATGGTTTGTGAATGTGAAGCTGAAAGTGTCAGATTATCAAAACTTCCAGCATTAGTATATGTTGGTGTGTGTGTCTGCTGGTTATGGTTAAAGGACTAGGGTACGGGACAATTTTAGTGTTGTACTTGTTAACTGTGCGACTGTGTGTGTGTGTGTGTGTGTGTGAGAGAGACAAAGCGAGCGAGCAGAAGGTAAGTGTGCATAGTGTGTGTGCACACAAGTGTTTATGAATTAAGAGTGTTAGGCTGAGGTAATGAGACAGCTTTAGTGTTGTGTATGTACGGTAAAGACATCCTGCCAACCTACTAAAGGGCATTAGCCTTAACACTACCCCTACCCTTAACTCGAACCCCAAACCTTGCCTTATAAATCCCTTTCCGCAACACAACCACTATTCAGACAAATTCTGCATGAAAGTAGTGGCAAGATGTTGGTTATCAGATCACAAAAGGAAACGGTTTTCTTTTTTTTTTTTTTTTTTTCTGTTCATTGTTTTGGGATTTTTTTTTAACTGCTAGAATTGATTGTGTTTGACAGTTTTGAATTTCTAAAGTAATTTTATATGTGTGTGCGGGCTCGCGCAAGCGCGCATGTATATAGGTCTCATGCAGCTGCTCAAACATTATTTGTCTGAGTGCAGAAAAGACATCAAAAAAGATCAAATACTTAATATAGAAGACCACTGTACAATGAGGACTGCAAGTTTGCACTTTCCCTACTGCAGCGCAATCTCAAAGTTGGTAAATAGAAGTAGCAAGGGGCTGTCAGATGCAGGGCGGCTGCCTCTTGCAAAACAGACATTTTAAAAGACTTTGGTTTTTATTTATTTATTTTTTTAAGTTGTGTTTGATTACTACAGTTTTGAACACATTTGTTTGAGTACTCTGTCCTCGATGTTTTATGTTTCGAGGATCTATAGCAGTACAGCACACGTGTTTGTGTAACGTACACATATAAAATGTTCATACAAGTTCTTCTTTTAATGTACCAATGAACAATGTCAGTATGTTGCTATATAATCTGAACAGATAAACTCACAATAATCAGAAAAAAACTACATCTAATAAGAAAATGACCAATCAAAAGTTGTCATTTGTGTACAAAAATGATTTCTAAAAATACAATTCAAACGGATTTCTTATTCTTCCCATGTGAGAAATAAGGCAGACAAGATATCTCCTCAATTAATGTGTCTAAGTAAATAATCATATTAACTGAAAACATGCAATTAAAGTTGCCAACCATACCTCTCAACCTGCAGATACTAGAAATAGAAACTAAAGACCTTGAAACGTAGGTAGATCCTGATAGAAATATAGCCATCTTATTAGCATAATATCTGACTATCAGATAGCACATAACTTTTTCAGATTCCAGTACAAATGTGGGATACTACTCAAACATTTTTAAAAAAACAAACACTGACAAAAATGATGGAAAATATAAACACATTATCAAAGAGACGGTGTAAAATCTGTAGACTTTTAAAATATTTCTACCACACAAGGTCATTTATTCTGCTTCAGAAAATGGGAGATGCAAGATGTGTGTCCTTTCTTTAAATTATTACTGCCACTAGTATATTGGTCATGTAGTGTGTTTTTTTTGTGTACTAAACAACTTCAAAAATCACACGTAATGAGGATGATTCAGAAACCTGTGTGAAGGGGTAAATCAAGCCTGAAAACAGGGACATACTTCCAAAAATAGGGACATCTTGAATAACAGTAAATCAGTCCTGAAAACAGACAAAAAGTATCCAACTGCAGGAAAATCTCTCTCTGCCTAAAATACTGATCCCATAACATTTTTTTTGCTGTTCTGTCAGGTAGCTAGCATATGTAAAAGTCAAACATCTGCTTGTTTAAACATTCATATTAATCTACAGGGCAGAGAGGTATAATAACTGTATAAAAGACCAACCTGTCAAACATTAGTGCATGCATGTAACACACAAGCTGGAACTAGACATAAAAAAAAAGCTGTTACATATAACAGGTGGGCATAATAACTTCTTAACAGAATGACACTTTCTAGATTATCTTTAAATGTAATTTGTCGCAGAAATATATACATAGGATCATAGAAAGTTACTAGGCTACTGGCCCGGCGGCCCTTAGAATTCTAAGAATTTAGCCCATGTTCAAACAAGTCAGCACCTGATGCCCCTGTCCAGCAGGGACACAGGTGGAATCCCAGGGGGTTATTTTCTGTTCCCCATCTGGAATCCCAGGGGTGTATTTTCTGTTCCCCATCCAGTTATCCAGGTTGCACTTAAAAAGGGTTAATGAGGTACTCTGCTTGACATGGTGAGGGAGTCTATTCCATGGAATGGGAGAGTTTCTGGGACACAAATCTGTCCTGCCAACAAGTCCAATTGATGTCACAGATCAGGCTGAGGTCGTGTGTGTGGGTTATTCAAGTGGAGCTTGACTTGCGGATATGCAGTAGTCGCATCAAGGTGGGGTCGGAGATTGCTTTGTATGCCAGACAGAGGTCACCTCTGAGGAGTCTGTATGAGACTTGAGTAGAGGGACAGGGCTTTTAACCTATCTATGTAGGGAAGATGTTTGAGGCCCTGGATTCACTTGGTGAGGAACCTCTGTGGTCTCGCCAGCTGCTGCATGTGATTTGTGAGGTACATGCCGAAACAAGCATTGTACTCAATAATGGGTCTTATAAGGAAGAATATATTAAAAAAATGTAGAGTGAAAATAGATATAATACAGCAGACACATTTGAAAAGAACTGAGCATGTGAATTTGATAAAGAAAGGTTTTCAGGATGGTTATTCAGCAGAATATCTGGGACAAAGGAAAAGGGGAGTACTTACATTAACTGCAAGAGAAGCTCCAACAGTGATAGAAGAGGATAAAAAAAGATAATAATGGTAGATTCGTAGTACTAAGGAGCTACTGCCAAGGGAGGAGAATTATACTGGCATGTATTTATATTCCATCTAAAACTGCTATAATGCAATTTAAGAAAATTTTGGGAGAAATAATCAGTTTTCAGCAGGGAATATTACTTGTAGGTGCAGGCTGGAATTTGATCTGCAGCAGTGAGGATGTATCTGGGGGGCTCAGAAGGGAAAATATAACAAAACAAGGCAGATTTATGAAGAAATTTATGAAAATATTTCACATGGAAGATGTGGCTTCAGTAGTAGTAGGAGTTTGGAGTGAATTTACATATTCCCCAAGATACAAAAACTAGGCTAGGCTAGACAAAACTTATATTCCACAAGAACAAGTGCATTTAATTGAAAGTTTTGACACGTGTCCAACAACTATTTCAGCTCAACTACCAATAATAACTAAAATAAAAATGAGGCACTGGCGGATTCCCACCTATCTGTTGAAAAGAGAGGAATTTAAGGAATGATTAGTGGAAATTATTCACAAGTTATTAGAGAGAACAAACATTTCTTCTGAAAATATAACTAGGGAGTGGGATAAAATTAAAGTGGAGTTTAAAAATAGGGTGGAAATAAAAGAAAGCTTTGGTTAAGAAGTAAGATGATTTTATTTAGAAGGACTGACAAAGGTTAAAGTATTGCAGAATAGCGGAAATCTCACAGAACAAGAGGAGCAACTGCAGAATGCTAGACAGAAAATAAAGGATTACCTCAATAATACACATGAGTTTAGAAAGACTGCTGTTAAGCAACTGTTTTTTGATAACTCCAGAGCACAAAAACTTTTATCACAACTACTTAGACAACAGACAGTAGAAAGGATTGTTGCCGAGCTTACGGAGCCTATAACAAAGAAGATAACAAGAGATCCTATAGAGGTACTTGAAATATTTCGGAAATTTTACGAAAATCTGTATAAAGCACAGAAATATGAAAAACAAGAAAAGGTACAAATGGAAATGTTTATGGAAAATTAAATATGCCAAGGTTAGAGGTCGATTAGGCTCAATTACTAACAGGATAAGAGATGACATAAAAATGATGACTTGTAACTAATCCAAAGGAAAGTTCCCAGGAACAGATAGTATTCCTGGGGAAGTCTGGAAGCTAGGATGGAAAAAATTGCTAAAGATCTGGAAGGTTTTGTTGCACAGTATTTTAAGAGGAGGATTAGCAGTAACATCCTGGAAGAAAGTGGTGGTGGCTTTCTTTAGTTATGTTAGGAACCTGGGTGGTAATTCGCAGATATGCTCAGAATTAGTCCAAAATGACAAAAAATACACTGAACCCACAGACATTGCCAACATCCTAGCTGACAGGTTCAGCACAAACTTCTCCCCCCCTCCCCACCAAAAGGGCAAATATCTATCCCAGCAGAGTGCTGCCCCCCTGACATCTCAGATGCTCAGGTAAGAGCCGCCCTCTCCAAAGCAAAAAACACAGCATCAATGGGACCAGACGGTGTCCCGGGCTGTGTCCTACATGAACTCCAAGAAGAGCTAAACCCAAACATAAAACTACTGTTCAATCTCAGCCTTACTACAGGATATTTGCCCAAAGAGTGGCATACAGCAACAGTGGTCGCTCTCCATAAAGGTGGTGCCTCAACGGATCCTGGAAACTATCGCTCCATAAGCCTGACTAGCTTGGTCTGCAAAGCTATGGAAAGGATCATCATGAACCTCATAAATAAATATATTGGGGACCTACAGACACTGGATCCTACCCAGTTCGGCTTTGTTAAGGGCAGATCCTGCCTCTTAAACCTGGTTGATTTCTTTGAAACAGTCACCAAGGCCATTGACGAGGGGAAGGTGGTCCACACAGTCTACCTGGACCTCGCAAAAGCCTTTGATACAATACCCCATTCGGGCATTATAGATAAGCTCACCAGCTTAAATATAACCCCTATGTCACTAGATGGATTGCAAACTGGCTCAAGGGCAGAACCCACATGGTTAGAATTGCTGGAGCCATGTCAGACTCCAAACCAGTTACAAGTGGTGTCCCACAAGGCTCAGTGGTGTCCCACAAGGCTCAGTCCTGGGACCTCTCTTGTTCGGTATATATTTCTCAGAGGTACAGGCCAACACGGAAGGACTGTGGCTGACCAAGTTCGCAGATGACTGCAAACTGGGCACCATAATCGACTCTCCAGCTGACACAAGCATCCTCCAAAAGGGCCTCATAGAAACAGACAACTGGTGCCAGAGCCATGGCCTCAAGCTAAATGCCAAAAAGTGTATAGTCATCCCCTTTGGCAAAAACAAAGTGCCCACAAATTACCACATAGGTGGTAATCCATTAAGTACAGAAGAAGTAATTAGGGACCTGGGGACCCAAGTTGATAGCAATCTCTCATTTGACAACAACGTGGCCAAAGTGGTTAGAAAAACATTTTATATAGCCCACCTAATCATGAAGGGATTCACATCTAGATCAGTGGAGGTCATCGTGCCTCTTTACTCATCCCTCATCAGACCATAATTGATTACAATGCCCCTTTTGGGATGTACCTTACCAGACACCTGCAGCAACTGGAAAGACCCCAAAAGTACCTCACCAAGAGGATCAAAGGGCTCAAACAGATGCCATATGATGCCCGGTTAAAGAAACTCTAGCTCTACTCAGTGGCATACCGCCTGTTCAGAGGCGATCTGTGCCTGACGTATAAAGCCATGTCCAACTCGGAAGTAATGGACATGCTGCACCTCAGAAAATCCAAATCCCATCGAGCTACGTGCTCGAGAGACTTGAACCATAGCACTGAAATAAATAGGACATGCTGGAGGGACAGATTCATAACCCAGAGGCTCCCTTCTCTCTGGAATAAAATCCCAGTCCAGGTTAGGCAGAGTCCCTCACTGACTCTCTTCAAGAGGAATCTTGATGAGTGGATGGGAGATCGTAGGTTTACCCCGGGTATCACTTCTGTGTCACTGTTAGACAGAGGCACAGTATACTAACCTCGAAAAAGGGCATAGCAAAATAAATTTAAAATGGGTGGCGAAAGCCAAACACATTCTGGCTAGGCTTATAAACGCCCTAGGGCAGATAGCCTAATATGAACCTATGAACCTATAAGTACCTTAAGATGGTAAAGACACATCAGGTGCTGCTTATAGCACAAGGTTGCTATAATTACCTACCTTGTATTCCCCTAGACCTTTACAAACGTGGGAACTGGATTATCCCCGCTGCGCTCGGGCTCGCTCCGTGCTCCACCCTGCCCCGTATCCCACCAGCCCCCAGTACCCCTACATTTATAGTTACGTAGCCACACCTCCTCATTACCCTCTAGCCATTCATTTTCACTGTTATACTTATCTCCCTCCCCCATCCTCATACACATACTCAATCGTCATACATCCCGCATAGATTAACGCTCTGTGATTTCTAAAATAATGAAATCTGCTCCTGCCATCAAAAATATGGTAAAAATAAAAACTATGTGCTTTCTATTACCACTGTTAGCTAGTTTATATCTAATTAGCAAATACGAAGACCAACCATACATAGGATACCACTACCCTAGACAGCAGACGAGAACCTCAGGATCCCCACTCTCTATTAAAGTTAATAACCAACAGCCTTGCTGTATAAAATCTAATACCATCTATTACCACCGAATCAAAATAAACCAAAACCATCCCAAAACCAAGCAAACCCAGAAACTACTACAGAAACTTTTAAGACTTTTATAATATTTTAGTAAAAATATCACCAGTGATTGAGACATCCACCCTAATTCTGGCCCAACATCAATAAACAACCCTGACTGCCCTGCATCTTCCCCAACGACATCCCATTCTCTACAAATTTACCTCCTAAATATCAGAAGTGTCAATAAGAAGGTACATAATTTGCACACTCTCCTAGATACTCACCTACCAGATATAATATGTTTAACTGAAACCTGGCTAAAACCAGAGATCAAAGATAATGAGCTCATCCCACCTGGGTACAATATACATAGGATTGACAGAAACAAAAAAAGGGTGGTGGCGTTGATGCACTCTATAAAAGTAACCTTAACATTACTATCAACTCTACCCAACCACCCCAAATCTCTAATGCTGAAATACTTGCCTTGAAATTGCAACTGAATAAAGAAAAAAGCATAAATTTAGTTGTTATGTATATCCCTCCTGGGAATAATAAAAATACTTTGGAGAACATACTGAGCTGGCTAACTAATAACTACCCACAAGAAACTATAATAATGAGTGATGTTAACATTGACTGGAACCTATGTTCTTCAGAAAATAACCCCACACACATTAACCTTTATGGATTCTCACAAATTATAACCACCTCCACTAGAATAGGAAACTCCAACCAAACAGAAAGTATTCTCGATTGGATCCTTATAAACAGTCACCCCCACATGTACAAGTCCGGGACCCTACCAAATGACATTAGTGATCACCTTATAACATATATTACTAAAAATAAACCAGGTTACTCCACAGTCCCAGTATATAGGTCAGTTAGAAACAAAAAAAAGTTTGACCTCACAAAATTTAAGAATGAGCTGAAATCCTGTAGTTGGGCAACACTCAAGTATCTCCCCCTAGAAGAGGCAGTAGATTACTTTAACACCACTTTCCTAACCATACTAGATACTCACGCTCCTAAAAGACTCATCAAAACTAAAACTAAGATTGCACCGTGGCTCACAATAGACTCTAAACTTAAAATTAAACTCAGAAATAAGGCCTGGGAAACCTGGCGTACAACCAAATCTATCTTAGACCGCACTAAATTCCAACAGCTAAGAAATGTAACTAAAAAAGCCATATTAGCTGACAAAAAAAACTATTACTGCCAACTACAGAATAAACACCAAAATAACCCTCAAAAATTTTGGGCAGGCTTAAATAACCTTCTCCACCCAGGCAAGTCGTCCACTCCGACCCCAGAAGTAGTAATGGATAAAGACCCTGAAGAAATAGCCAATACCTTCAATACTTTCTTTACGAATATTATCCAAACCTTAGCCAACCAACTATCCACCAACAACTTATCGGTAATTGAGAATATCCTAGAACCTATAAATACCTTCAACCTAAAAACCATCCCCACATCCTCAATAAGATCCCTACTACAAAAACTTAAGCCAACTACCCTCTCAGCAGACCTCCTCCCAGCAGAATACCTACAAAAAGCTGCAGATGTCATAGCCTACCCTGTTTCTATCCTTATCAATCGGACCTTTACCGAGTCTATAATACCGTCTATATGGAAAATATCCCATGTTATTCCACTTCATAAAGGGGGGTCCTCCACAGAACTATCTAACTACAGGCCCATAGCTATAATGTCCCCTTTAGCCAAAGTTATGGAAAAATGTATGCATAAACAACTCCTTCAATATCTTATCCAAAACAAACTACTAACTAGTTCTCAGCACGGCTTCAGACCCAACCACAGCACAACGGCCCTCCTCTCCTTTACAGACACAATAAATCATAACCGTAATGACAAAAAAGTGTCATCAGCCCTCTTTCTGGATCTATCAAAGGCATTTGATATGGTCAACCACCAACTACTTCTGGACACCTTAAAAAATCTTTACCTAGATAACTTCACTCTAGACTGGTTCAATGCCTACCTCTCTGGTAGGAAACAAGCAGTACTTTGGCAGAATAAACTCTCCAATTTGCTACCTAACACCATTGGGGTTCCTCAAGGGTCCATATTAGGTCCACTTCTCTTCTCAGTCTTCATTAATGATCTCCATAAAGCCATTCCTGAGGCCATCTGTATTCAATATGCGGACGATTCGACACTAGTATGCTCTGACATATCTCCTGACAGACTATTAACCAAAACTCAAAGCTGCTTTACCAAAGTGGAAAACTGGCTATCTGGTCGTCAGTTAATCCTAAATCCAAAAAAAACTAAATTATTGCTCTTTCAGCCAACCCACAAACTTCACCTTATAGACTTTTCTATAACATCAAATAATGGTACGATTATCTCCCCAGACCCTCACACGAAACTACTAGGAGTCACCATTGATAATAAACTCAGATTTGACACACATATTAATTTAGCCATTAAAACAGTGAACAAAAAACTAGGATCACTATATAGAATCAAAAATTTTCTAACCCCAACGGCAAAAGTGACCATTGCCCGGACACATTTGCTCTCCACCCTTCTTTATGCATCCACAATTTTCACCAACCTGAACAAAACCAACTTAAATAAACTCTCCTGCTCTTACAATCATATTGCAAGATTTGCAACAGGAACTCCATATAGAACTCATCACTGTATCAACCTAAAAAACCTAGGATGGATAGAACTCCCAAACCTTGTAAAAATGACCCAACTTACTGAGGCATTTAAAATACTCAAACACCCTGACAAATGTCCTTCACTTGAGAACTTAGTCTTACCATATACCAACCTAAACAGTCTACGCTCTTCTAACAGGCCACTCTTGAAAATGGTTAAATCTTTCAACGCAGGAGGGGATGCACTATTTACAAACGTCGTTGGAAAAGTTTGGAACTCACTTCCTTTTAGTATTCTCACAATTACTTGTCTACCCCAATTTAAAAAACAACTTTTCCACCACTTCCAGTCGCACTGGCTATGCCAATGCTCATTTCCTGATTAACCCTACCCAGGATACTAATTGTCTTCAATTTCTCGCTCTAACCTAAATCCTCTTTTATTCTTCCTGTAACAAAACTCTCACAATAGACCACTATCCAGTGTCTACTAGTTTCTCACAGGAATAGTCGTCTTCTTACCTACATCTTATGATTGCGTTTTTTTGTTATTTTATCAGTAGAATGTATTAAAGGAAATTACCTATAGAACTTATATTAGTATAATTACTACATTGTTTTATTTGTTCCTATAACATAATGACATGTATTCGTGTAATCATCCACAATATCTAATATGTATATTACTTAACTCACAATTGCTGTTTTTTGTCTGATTTTGGAGCTTTTCTCCCCGGGCCTCCGCTGAAAATGGACATGTATTCAGTCGGATTTCTCCCGGTAAACAAATGTAAAATAAAATAAAATAATAAAATTATATAGGCCCATGTCAATTGTAAACCACAATAATAAAGTGTTTACATCTATAATGGCTAAAATAATGGCAAATGTGATACCAAAATTGACAGATATGGATCAGTGTGGTTTTGTGGAGGGGAAGAAACATTTGACAACATTAACAGAACAATGATGATCCAGAGGGAAGTAGAATGTAAGAAAAAAAAAAAACCCACTGTGGTTGGTGGGTCTTGATGCAGAGAAAGTATTCGACAGAGTAAGCTGGGATTTTATGAAGAGGGCAAAGGAAGCATTTGCATTCCCTGATAGAATCATAACGTTGATTAGGAGGGTGTATGAGAGATCAGAGGCAAAAATTAAAGTGGGTGGGCTCCTCTCTGATAATTTCTATTTGAACAGAAGAACCAAGCAGGGGGTTTCCTCTTTTCCCTTTGCTATTTGAGTTACATTTAGAACCACTGGCAAAGAAAATAAGGGACACAGAAATTCAAAAATATAATGTAGTCAAGAAAAGGTGGCTTTATTTACAGATTATATTATTTTATACCTGATAACCCCCCCCCCCCCGCAAAAAAAGACATTTCAGTGTTGTTGAACATTGTGAGACAGTTTTCAAGTCTTTTCAGGATACAAAATTAATAAAGGAAAAACAAAGGCAATAGCTGTAAACTATATACCCAGACACAATTTGGTTCATCAATATCCATATTTATGGGGACATGAAAAAATGAATTACTAGGAGTATGGATTAAAAAGGATTCTGGTGTGGCAGCTAAAACATGTGGGAAAAGACTAAAGAAAAGATAATATAAAAACTGAGAAATTGGAAGCTCTGTTTTATGGATATGGATAGCAAGATACAAGCAGTTAAAATGTTTTTAGTCCCTTTAGTTTTACACACAAGTCAGGTATATATTTTTAATCAACCAGAGGAAAAGTTGTGGATAGCTATTAATAAAGAGCTAAATGATTGTATCTGGGAATGGAAGAAAGCAAGAGTCAAGTGGGAATAAGCTTCTTCCAATAGAACAAGGTGGTTTGGGATTACCTGATTTGAAGGGGGTATTTCAGAGCTACACGGTTAAGGCTCCTATACATAGTACAAGCAGAAAGCTATAATTCAAAGTCCAAAGGGATAATGACAAAATGGGAGGGGGGGGGCTCAAGAAACAAGGTGAGGCTGAGATTTTGTATACACATCCTTAAGGTGAACAATAACCATACAGGATATTATATTCATAAAGCAGCAGAACGTATACTAAGAACTAAGCCAACACAGGAATGAAGAAAATAGATTCTGCTGATAGGGATGACTGCAATTAGGGATACAGACAATAAGCTGGTATTTATTGGAGATAACTGGCAAAGGAACAAAGGTAGTGTGGACAAATAATTAGAGAAGGAAAGGTAACAGAATGGGAAGAGGCCAAGAATTTATTTGGACAGCAGGCTAGAGATTGCCTTCCCTATCAAGGATTGATAGAGTATAGGCAAAGAGAAATAAACAGGGGGACCCTAAGTGAAGGACCAGCACTGGTAGAATTTTTACTAGAACCGAGAACATAAGCTGCAGTTAAAAAAGGGATAATTAGTAGAGCATTAAAATATTGCATGATAACTAAGAATAAATTAGAGAAGGTTAAAAAGGATTGGGAAGAGATTGGATAAGCAATTCATAAAAAAAAACAATGGGGGGGGGGTATGTATGTCTCCCAAATATACAACAAAGTCTAGAAAATTTAGGATCTTTGCTTGGAAGTGATGACATAGGTATTTTTATACCCAAAGTAGACTCCAAAGACGTTTTCCTCAGGTAGATAGCAAATGCTGGAGTTGTGGAGGAGCAAAAGAAGTAACTGGGAACATTTGTTTGTAGTATAAAGAGTTGGTAAACTTAAAATTCCCTGCAGAGTACTCCATCAGAAATACTGGATGAGCAAACTGGTATAACTAAGGAAATTATTTTTGAGCTATGATACAAAAATCGGAATTGCCCACACATAGTAAGGTCTTGCTGAGTCTAATTATGGTGTTTGCAAAAAAAGCAATTACTATGAAATGGAAATCAAAGTTTATACCAACTCTACTAGAAGCAGTGAATATAGTAACAGAGACAAAAACAACTGGAAATGGGATCTTTAGAAAAGGGTAGGAGCAAATAGAAAACCATGGGAATTATGGAAAAAATACAAGCAGAATAACATTTTGGAGGAATGGGGTTTAAAAGAAGGCAGAATTTGAATGAGCTATGTAATGTTTGACTAACAATGACTAGATAGATAAGTGATGTATAAATGTTTGCAATTAAAATGTGATGATGTGAGGTGGTGCCAGCTATGCCAGAGAAAACAGGGCAGTACATGTGCAACATATGCCAGCATAGCTATTTGGAGTTTTGCAAAAATTGTATGTCATTTGAATAACAAACTGATTTGAACAGATGTGTTAAATTATATTTATAAAGCTGCTTGTGGTAAAAATGTATCAGCAGTGGGTTCTGCTGGACAAAAAAAGAAATATACATGTATGTCAGACTGTATTTTAATGGATGAAATGTATACATTAACAGAGGATGCTGGAAGGGAAGGGGTTAAGCTCAGCTCAGCTAATCTTTAGAAAAATACCTTGAAATTAAATGACATGGTAAAGGCCATAAAGATTTTATTTCACAGGTCTGAATACAGTTAGAGAAGCAATGTCTGGGATGGGATCTTGTTCTTATTGTCCTTAGTGGTGAACCAACTGCTACCCTGGGGTGCCAGAAAATGGCTGGTTAGTCTCTGCAGGAAGGATGGAAGGGTTGAAATTGTTTTACAGTCTCCAGATGCTGAAATAAGCCATAGTAAAGTGCTAGGTGAGTATTGTGACACATATGTGCCAGATTCTGGTTCAGATTCTAGTGCAACTAAATACCAACCCCAGGACCCTTAGATCATCCAATAAACTTATACTCAAGGTTACAAAGTCCCATAATTACTTTGGTGACCCTCTTTTACCCTTCAAAGTAGCCAAACAGTGGAACCTATTACCCCACAATATCTTAAAAAACACAGATCATCCCAGCTTCAAAAAACTCCTAAAGGAATACCTTACTCAACAATGGCTATGCTCCTGTAATACTCCTGGCTAGTTTCTAATGCCTTCAATCAAATATTTTCTATTCTGCTATCTTCTTGTCTTACTTCTACCAAATGAAAATATTACAATGTTTTTTAGTTATATATCTAATGAGTTTCATATTAGTGTCTGTAATAAAGCTTAAGAAATGTAATGTTTTCCCTTTTACATTCACTTTTTTGTAAACTGCAATTGTTGGCAACTGTCAAACTTTTTGTATATTGTTTGTAAATCTTTTAAAAATGTTTGTAATCTTTTTGTACTGTTGTTATGAAGTTTATCTCCCTGGGTCTCTGCTGAAAATGGGCTACTTGCCCAGCTGGACTCTACCCGGTTAACAAATGTAAAATAAAATAAATAGGTTTCTAGTCAGAGGGAGTAGCGTGGGAACCACAGAATCAAGTGACCAGATGTGATGTCATTCTGTAGCCAGCACTGAAACTGTATTTAGATGTTAGTGAGAAATGCAATAGTGACACTCGGCACTCTTGTTTCAGAACGGAGACCACTCACCCACTTCATCTTGCCTTGCTTTAGCAAGTACCCAGGGAATAGTAATTCTTCAGTCAGTGAGGACACTATAGTGAGGCTAGTTAAATATTGTTTTTCTGTATCTGTCTGAATCATTCCATCTGTATTATTTGTCATATTTCCTGTGAATTAAAACTCTGATGTTTATTATAGCTAGATATTCAATGTTTTCTATGTTATTATTTATTACTGAAGATATCTAAATCTTTCAGTGTGTCTGGTCTTTTTAGAAAATAGTTCAACCTTTGAGAGTAACTGCATTTATTTGGTGGCACTGTGGCTTCATGCTCCTGAAAGTCTTGCTGCTTGGTTAATGCTACCATTTCTACTAGTGATTAGGTACACTGGTAAGAGCCTTAAAGTAGCTGGATGCTGGCTATGAATCCACCTTATAGTCCGAGTGGAGGTGGTATAGCTGGTAAATGTGCCAGCCTTTCCCAGTTGTGTGTGAAAATCAAATCTCAGTGTGTGTGTGTGTGTGTGTGTGTGTGTGTGTGTGTGTGTGTGTGTGTGTGTGTGTGTGTGTGTGTGTGTGTGTGCGCCAGCTACTTGGAACAGGGACAAAGAGCATGGATTTCTGCAGTGAGAATGGTGGAGTCTTATTTGGGGCCTGGAGAGGAAAACCCAGTCCCAGGACTGGAGTGTGCTCCATGTGTGCTCTTAAGGGAAATTGTGTTTGGTATAGAGAGCTACATTTGAGCATGCTGTGTGTATTCATTTTTGTTATGTTCCCCACTGGTGTCAGTGGTGAGGACTGAGGCTGAGGCTCCTTGATTACTTGCCCAGAGGAGGGGTGTCGTACATTGGAGAGCAGTGGTGTGGATAGTAATTGACCTTCTGTAGCCTGTAAGCAGTTGTCACTAAAAGTGTGTGTACTCTCAGCAGCCACAAGGTAAACATACATAGTTTAATTTTTCACAACAGTTTTATTTATTTTTGTTAGTTTAGTCATGGGTGGCCGCGGTGGTGCAGCGGTTAGCATTACTGTCTCACAGCAAGAGGTTCTCTGGTTCAATTCTTGGCTGGGGTAACTTCTGTGTGGAGTCTGCATGTCCTCCCTGTGGCCGTGTGGGTTTCCTCTGGCTGCTCCCGTTTCCTCTCACATCCCAAAGACATGCAGTAGGTGGACTGGCCTTAGGTGTGAGTGTGTGCATGTGTGTATGCCTTCTGTAGTAGGTTGGGTGCCGGGCTGGCAACTCGACACCGTAAAACTCCACTGCCAATCGTGAACAGACAGATGATCCGCTGTGGCGACCCCTAACCGGGAAAAGCCGAAAGAAGAAGTTTAGTTTAGTCAGGGAAAGCAGGTAAAGATGTCAGCAGAGGATTATGCCAAGCTGACAGTGAGTCGGTTGTCTAAGGTGTGCAAATCCAAAGGACTGCTGTGTGCCAACCTGACTAAAGAGGAAATTACTTCAGCTTTAGTTGCAGCTACAGCACAGACCAGCAACTAGGAGGACAACCAGTCTAGTGGGATGTGCAGCCCATTGAAACAGAACAGTTCACCTTTTCATCATTGGATTTAAAAGCCCAACTGGAGGGACTTGAACTGGAGGCAAAACTCATGGAATTAAAATCAGCAAAAAGACTGCAGTGTTTGAATGTCAAAGAAAATGAGACATTGTGCATTTGGAGGCCAAAGAAAATGAAAAGCAGCATCACCATGAGAGTGACATGCTGACTCTTCGACAGGAACATGGAGGTAATGGGGAAGGGAATAACCAAATCCCAGAAGTAACAAAGGTCAGTAAATTTCTTCCACAGTATAAAGAAGGTGATATATGAATAAAACTATCAAAATTATTTGAGAGAGTATGTAGACAATGTGATGCTGGCCAACGACTGTGGGTACGGTTCCTGACCAAAGTCAAACTACTGTTTCTAAATTAATTTCTTTCACAGTATAAAGAAGGTGATATATGAATAAAACTATCAAAATTAATTGAGAGAGTATGTAGACAATGTGATGCTGGCCAAGGACTGTGAGTACGGTTCCTGACCAAAGTCAAACTACTGTTTCTAAATTGTCTTACACTAGCTGTTTAAATTATGATGACGTTAAACAGTGTTTATTGGAATGTCTTAACACCTGAAGCTTACAGAAAAAAGTTTTGTGAGCAGACATAAGAAAGTGTACGTGATTATATTGCTGAGCTAAGCATTTATTGTCATAGGTAGGCGACTGGGTGTCAGGGCACCACTTTTGAAAGGCTGACAGACCTTCTGGTGAGGAAACGAGCCCTAGACACATTGACTGAGGACACGAGAATATGGTTGGCAGACCAGGAGTGTAACTCTGCAGATGATCTGGGAAGAAAAGGGGATCTCTACTTAGCAAGCAGGGCACCACTGCACAAGAAGGGGATACCCAGTACTGCACATGGATATAAGGGAACCCATGGTGGGCAGCCTAAACCAACCCAATATATTTCTCCAGTAGCAAGGGAAGCCGCTAGTTCAGGTACACAGCCAGGATCAAGGTTTAGATGTTTTAAATATAACCAGAGGGGCCATGTAGCCCACAAATGTCCACTGAAGCAAGGTGAGGAATGAAAGGTGGGGGAGCCAGCAAGTGGGAATAACAGCATGCCAGTGATAAGTTGTCTGGAGACAACAGGGGTACCAAACTATCACCAAAGTTTGTATCCAATCTTAGTGAATGGAAAACAGGCCACTGCTAAGAGAGAGATGACCTCTGACATAACCACTGTGAAACTTGCAGTAAACAGGAGCAGTACTTACTTGGGCAGTCCATGCCAGTCAGAGCTTTAGGAGAGAACCCTTTCCAAATACCTCTGGCCAGGGTTCACCTTGACTGGAAGGGGGAAAGGAAGCAAGTAGGTGTGTTTGAGGATATCCCTGCTAATGTCTTAACAGGGAATGACTGTGATAATGCAGTACCTTGTGTGCATGCAGTTACACACTTGGAGACAGGCAGGTGGGTCGGGTAGCCTGGGGGAGACCCAGACAGACCCAACACCTGAAGCCAGGGCTGCTGATCTGGCTATTTCAGGGGGGAAGCTATCCTGTAGCAATGAGCCTAAAGGCAAGCCACAGCTGCTGATAGATACTGATGTTTCCTTGGACGGGGTAACTGCAAGGGCAGAGGTGAGTGGTACTACTCAGGCTGACAGTGAGTTGACATTGTCAGAAGATACCAAACTTCCTGTGGAAGGGGTGCTGGGAAGGGTCATAAAGGTAGAGTTGAGACAGGCTCAGCTCTTGGACCCTAGAATACGAGACTTGAGGGAGGTAGCTAAAGAATTACCTGATTCTCAAGAAAAAGAAGAGTCTGTTTACTGGAACAAAGGGTTACTGGCACTTCAAGCCATAGCCCATGACTTTCCTTCTGCAGGTCATATGGGAAAAGTGTACAAACAGACGTATTATGGAGAAAATGTATTGGCCTGGAATTGCAAGGGGATCTAACAGGTACTGCAGAACTTGTGAGCAGTGCTAAAAAGTAGGCAAGGCAGAAGACAAGGTCAAAGGCCCATTGATGCTTTCGCCTGTGATTGAGCAGCCATTTCAGAGTGTAGCTATGGATATTGTGGGGTCTCTGAATACTGCCAGTTCCACAGGGAAGAAATATATCCTAGTAATAGTAGATTATGATACTAGATACCCTGAGGTGGTGGCTCTGTCCTCCATCGAGGCAGAGAAGGTGTCAAATGCTCCATTAGAGAGTAGATTTTCCGAGAGAAATACTGACTGACAGAGGTGTCAGTTTCACATCAGACCTGCTGACTTGTCTATGGGAGCAATGTGGGGTGAAGCAACTAAAGACCACCCTCTACCAGCCCCAGACTAATGGTCTTGTGGAGAAGTTAAACTCTACATTAAAGAGCATGCTAAGGACATTTGCAGACCAGTTTAAGAGATAATGTGACAAATATTTGCCCATCTGCTGTTTGCATACAGAGGGGTACACCAGGAATCCACAGTTTATTTCATCCTTTGAGTTACTGTATGGGCATAGGCTGAGGGGGCCCTTGAATTTGATTTGTGATGAGTGTGAGGGTGACTTTGAATACCACAAGGAGTCTGTTGTGGCATGTGTCCTAAATCTCAGGACAAGGCTTAGGGAGCTCATGGGCCTGGCCCAAGAGAACCTGGCAGGAGCCCAACAGCAAAAAAAAAAAAGGTCTAGTATGACAGGAATGTTCGAGCCCAATAGTATACTGTAGGACAGCAGGTTATGGTGCTCATTCCTGTCAGACACAATAAGCTGCAGGCAGCTTGGGAAGGACCCTTCAAAGTGGTAAGGAAAGTCAGTGATGTTAACTACATAACAGCACTGCTAGGCAGGGGCACAAACTGTACCACATTAACACAATGAAGCCTTACCATGATAGGGAGGCCCTGGTGCTGAGTATTTGCAGTGGATGGCAGGAGGAGTCTGAGGGGATCTGGTGACTGATCTCCTCAGGGAGGCTCGGACTGACCTCAGTGGAAGGGGTAGAAGTGTCCCAGAGTCTATCCCTACCCAGGTTCAAGAAATCTGAGCAGTGTTACAGGAGCTTGGGGGCATATTCACTGGGAAACTTGAATGCACCCACCGGGTGCAGCACCATAGTGGGGTCAGCAATGTCAATGCAGATGGGTTCCCAAGACAGGGTATGGGGTAAAGTATTCCCAGACAAGCTTATTTCTCTCAAGGAACATTTCTCCAGGGTCACTTGAAAAACTAACTTGAGTCTTCAAATGGGGGAAGAGATATGATGATGTGAGGTATTGCTAGCTGTACCAGAGAGAGTAGGGCAGTGCATGTGTAACCTATGTCAGCATAGCCAGACAGAGTTTTGTAACTGATTTGTACAAATGACTGTTAAAAATGTATCAACAGTGGGTCCTGCTGGACAGAAAAAGAAATGTACATGTATATCAGACTGTACTTTAACTGATGAAATGTATACATGTTAACAGAGAATGCTTTAAGGGAAGTGGACAGCCCAGCTAACCTGTAGAAAAATAGCTTGAAGGTAAATTACTTAGTTTAGGCCATAAAGATTTTATTTCACAGGTCTGAAAGCAGCGAGAGATGCAATGTCTAGGCTGGGATTCTCCTCTTATTGTCCTTAGTGGGGAACCAATTGCTATCCTGGGGTGCCAGAGAATGGCTGGTTAGTCTCTGAAGGAAGGATGAAGGGGATGGAATTGTTTTAGTCTCCAGATGCCAAAATAATCCATAGCAAATTCTAAGTATATATTGTGACACATCTGTGCCAGATTCTGGCTCAAGTTTCTAGACAGAGGGGGAAGTGAGGGAACCACAGAATCAAGTGACCAGATGTGATGTCATTCTGTAGTCAGCACTGAAACTGTATTTCCATATTACTGAGATGCGAAAGCTACACTCAGCACTCTGTTTTGGAACTGACAAGACCACTCACCCACTTCATCTTGCCTTGTTTTTAGTAAGTAACCAGGGAACAGTAATTATTCAGTCAGTCAGGAAAATATAGTGAGACTAGTTAAATGTTGTTTTTCTGTATCTGTCTGAATCTTTTGTGTGTTATTTTTCATATTTCATGTGAATTAAAACTCTGGTGTTTATTGTAAATAGATATTCAGTATTTTCATGTTTTCTACTTTATTATTAAATATATCTGAACCTTTCATTGTGGCTGGTCTTTTAGAAAATAGTTTAACCTTTAACCTTTGAGAGTAACTGCATTTAAAACTCTGGTGTTTATTGTAAATAGATATTCAGTATTTTCATGTTTTCTACTTTACTATTAAATATATCTGAACCTTTCATTGTGGCTGGTCTTTTAGAAAATAGTTTAACCTTTAACCTTTGAGAGTAACTGCATTTATTTGGTGGCACTGTGGCTTCATGCTTCTGAAAGTCTTGCTGCTTAGTTAATACCACCATTTGTAGAAGTATTAACTTTACTAAGAGCAATTAAAGTAGCTGGCTGGTGGCCATGAATCTAACTTACAGTCTGGGTGGGGGTTGTATAGCCAGTAAATCTGTGCCAGCCTTTCCCAGGTGTGTGTGTGTGTGTGTGTGTGTGTGTGTGTGTGTGTGTGTGTGTGTGAAAATCAAATCTTAAAGACTGTGTATGTGTCCGATACTTGGAACAGGGACACAAAGCATTTGTGCAGTGAGAAAGGTGAAGTCCTATTTGGGGCCTAGACAGGAGAACCCAGCCCCAGGACTGGAGTATGCTGCCTGTGCACTTTTAAGGATTGTGCTTGGTGCAGAGAGCTGCATCTGAAACTACTATGTGTATCCATTTTTTTAAGTGAATGTTCCTCACCAGTGTCAGTCGTGCGGACTGACGTTCTTTGGTTACTTGCCCAGTGTAGGGATGTCACAATGTCAATATGGTTTGTTTTCATTTATATAAAATGTATGATTGTCTATGTCATATGTGAATTTAATAAAGATGTTTATTTATTTTTTTAAACAAGAAAAGAGAGGTATAATGATGTGGGGAGGGTGTTTTACCTTAAGGGGGAAAGTGCCTGCCCTTTAGTCATGAATTATATCCTTATAATTTAAGAAACAAACTGAGAGTCATCTTGGAGTACACAGTATATTCAAGGAACCCATATTTTTGAAAACCTTGGAGAACATATTCATCATTTCTACCTGCTTTCCTTACAGTATTCATAATGAAAGGCAAGACAGTATGCCACTGTAAAGGTGGATAGAACGAGTCATATGAAAAAACACAGATGGAAGGTGAGGTGTCAGAGGCACAATGAAAAAACTAGAGGGAGGAGGAGTCCATGGCTTTGGCCAGCTAAGAACTTGGTTATATTCAACTGGACGTATAAGAGAATTTAAGTACCTTTATCTGCACTTTTTTTAAAAAAAAATACAGTATTTAATTTGATTTAAACTGTGTATGAAGGAGTGTTGAAGGAATATTTAACTGAAGTTATTCTGCTCTTCAGTAACTTGAACTGAAGCTAGTGTTGGCTGAATTTTGTTATTTGCTAGTAATTACAGGTGTGGGGGTAGCCACATTCTTTGATTTCCTGTCCTTGCATATTTAACTGGTGCATGTGAAATAATTCCTGCTTTAAAACCTCAGCTTTGGCCAGCTAAGAACTTGGTTATATTCAACTGGACGTATAAGAGAATTTAAGTACCTTTATCTGCACTTTTTTTATAAAAATACAGTATTTAATTTGATTTAAACTGTGTATGAAGGAGTGTTGAAGGAATATTTAACTGAAGTTATTCTGCTCTTCAGTAACTTGAACTGAAGCTAGTGTTGGCTGAATTTTGTTATTTGCTAGTAATTACAGATGTGGGGGTAGCCACATTCTTTGATTTCCTGTCCTTGCATATTTAACTGGTGCATGTGAAATAATTCCTGCTTTAAAACCTCAGCTTTGGCCAGCTAAGAACTTGGTTATATTCAACTGGACGTATAAGAGAATTTAAGTACCTTTATCTGCACTTTTTAAAAAAAAAATACAGTATTTAATTTGATTTAAACTGTGTATGAAGGAGTGTTGAAGGAATATTTAACTGAAGTTATTCTGCTCTTCAGTAACTTGAACTGAAGCTAGTGTTGACTGAATTTTGTTATTTGCTAGTAATTACAGGTGTGGGGGTAGCCACATTCTTTGATTTCCTGTCCTTGCATATTTAACTGGTGCATGTGAAATAATTCCTGCTTTAAAACCTCAGCTTTGGCCAGCTAAGAACTTGGTTATATTCAACTGGACGTATAAGAGAATTTAAGTACCTTTATCTGCACTTTTAAAAAAAAATACAGTATTTAATTTGATTTAAACTGTGTATGAAGGAGTGTTGAAGGAATATTTAACTGAAGTTATTCTGCTCTTCAGTTATTCCCACCCACTCACCCTGTTTTTGTTTTGGTGTTAATCTTAGTGGCATTGAAACTGCCCGCCCCTCAGCCTGCCTCTGGGCCCATCTCATTTGCTCACTCACCTGAGTGCAGTGAGATCATATTCTGATTTCAGGCACTCCTACTGTGTACAAAGAGAGCATCTGGGAAATAGAAAAAAAAATTAAGCTTATTTCCTGCCTTTCTTGTTAAGTGGTATAGACTATTTGTAGGCTTCTGAGCCCCCAAGCCCTTCTGTGTTTGAGGGAAGTCTTCTAGCTTGTTTTTTTTCTTATAACTAGCCAGTTTTCTAGTTTCAGCACTCAAATCTGTTTCTTTGATCTCAGCACTTGTTCAGAAAAAAAAAAATAAAAAAATTTCATCTGCTTTTACTGTACTTGTGTTTCTATGTACTTCATTTTATTTTTGCATCATCTTAAAAATACTCAATTGTATTTATTACTGCTTGGTGTAACTCATTCTAAGCCTTTTGGTTTAAACACTTGGGCTTCGGACCAGTTAGTTGTTTTGCACTGAGAGGGTTTGTGGTCTGCACTGTTGTGGCAGAACAGGTAGCTTACATCCTTCTAGGTTGAGAACTGCTGATTGAGGGCTCAGTGTCTGTTATTCTAAAAGTGTATTAATTCTGGTTTAAGCACTTGGGCTTTCAAGCCAGTTATTTTACATTAAGAGGGTTCGTGGTCTGCACTCTTGTGGGAGGAGAGGCTGGACTCTGCCCTTCTGAGCTGGGAATTTATGGTTAAAGGCTTATAGTGCATGCATATCTGAACTGTTTCTTACTGAAGTTGGTGCGCCTTGTTTGCTGTGGCATAGACTGGATTCGGGCCTGCTGGATCTAGCTTTGTTTGTGTAACTTGAGCACTAATCCAGACATTCTCTAAAGTATTCAATGGTATTTATTACTGCTTGGTTGTAACTTGATTAAAGTGTAGCTATCATTCAAGTCTTTTGGATTAAGCACTTGGGCTTCAGACCAGTTGTTTTACATTAGGAAGGTTTGTGGCAAGCACTGTGGTGGCAGGACAGGTAGCTTTCATCCTTCTAAGTTGGGAACTGCTGATTGAGAGCCCAGTGTCCAAGTGTATTAGTTCTGGTTTAGGCACTTGGGCTTCAGGCCTGTTATTTTACATTAAGAAGGTTCATGGTCTGCACTCTTGTGGGAGAAGAGGCTGGACTCTGCCCTTCTGAGCTGGGAATTTCTGGTTAAAGGTTTATAGTGCCTGAATATTTGAACTGTATCTTACTGAAACTGGTACACCTTGTTTGCTCTAGCATAGACTAGATCCAGGCCTGCTGAATCTAGCTTTGTTTATATGCTTGTTGTTTGTTTGCTTGTTATTTCCCTGGAAGCTAATTCCACCTAATACGCAACTTCTCAGCTTCTGTGGATCACTAGTGATATCTGCATTGCTTACTGTACTTATTTCCTTGTTTCACTTGAAAGAAAGTTACTGTTTGTCATTTTGCATTTAGTTACTTGTAACACATTGCACTCAAGTTACCTGGCACTTGCTCACTAAAGCAATTATATAAGTCAGCACTAAAAATTAAAAGCACTACACCCTCACTCCCCACTGGCCCTTGTTTTCAGTTAAGGATTTCCCAATATTATTCTAGCATGTCCAAAGGTCAGTTGTCAATCTCCTCTCGGTCCAGCTGGTGAATCTGGGAATCTTGAGGCAATGTTATAACTGCCTCATGTACACAGACAACCCTCTCCTCCTCCCACATAACACAAATACTTGCGAGAGATGCAGCTATTTAGCCAAACTGGAGGCTGAGCTCTCTCAACTCAGGACTGGCAAGACCAGACAGGAGGAGAAGGCAACTACACACACCACAAAACCAGCCTCACATAATGCTACCACTCCACTGAATCAAACACATAAACACACAAAGACATACTCGGAGGCTCTGAGTAAAAATTTACCTAAACAGCAGAGGCCTCCAAAGCAGACACCCAAACAACTGCTACCTCAAGACACCCCACAAGCAACACATAAACCACAAAAGCAGTGTGCAAAGCAGTCACAGCCCTTAAGGCCAAATACAACACCAAACATACTTGTCATAGGTGACTCCATAGTCAGACACACTGACGTCCCACTCACCAGGCTGAACAAGGAGAGGGTCACAGTAAGCTGCCTATCGGGCGCTAGAATCCGCCACATAACACAAGCACTCGGGTCACTCCACGGCAAGTACAAATATGACACAGTCATTGTCCATGCTGGTGTGAACGACCTGAGATGTACCTCCCTGGACTACATGAAAAGAGACATAGAGGAGCTCTCTGATTATGTAGCCCAGGCAGGTATGACCCTAACCCTGAGCAGTATCCTTCCTTCACCAAGAATGATGCCACAATATAGAGACAAGATGATCAGCTTTAACAATTGGCTTAATGTCTGGTGTCATTCAAAGGGGATCCAGTGTCTGTCTGCCTGGGATGACATGCTTGACAAGCCACGCTGCTCGCAAGGGACGGCTTGCACCTGTCACCCTGGGATTCCGGATATTGGCTAAGGCTCTTGCCACCCCATAGTGCCTTTTTAGGCAAGGCTCAAATTCTAAACCTACCACCCTAGAAAACAAAAATGGGAAGAAACTGAGGGTAATGCTGCTCAATGCCAGAAGTCTAAATCTCAAAATGCACGCACTCGAGGCCCTTCTCAGTATGGAGAACATCGATGTCTGTGCTGTAACTGAAACCTGGTTCAAGGCTCCTGAGAGCACCCGGCACTATTAGGTTTTACCTCATATCATGTGTTGCGGCACCAAAACCCGGACCACACCACAAAAGGAGGGGTGTATCCATATTCATAAAGGATACCCACACCTCCAGGTTGGTGGCAACGCACGAAGCTTCGAAACCATCCAGGTGCAACTAACCATAGGCAAAACTGCTCTACAAATTGTAGCATGCTACAGGCCACCCTCTCAAACTCAGGAACCCCACACAGCCTTCCTGAAGACACTGGAGGGTATAAATGTATCTCCAAACACCATCATATTGGGTGACTTCAACTACCGAATATAGACTGGGAACATTACTCAAGCCCTAACTTTCTAGCCCAACGGTTCCTGGAGTTCATAAATTCAAATGCCATGGAACAGCTAGTCACTGTTCCCACGAGAGGAGAAAATATACTAGATCTCATTGTCACAAACATGGGGACAAAATGCTCCACACCGGAAGTATATCCCTCATTGGTGAGATCTGATCATAAACTAATCTCACTGGAAATCCACATCCCGCCCCCACCCCAAACAAAAGACCATAGTGAAGAACTTCTCTAAAGCAAACTTCACACTACTCAAGACTGGTGTGGTATCCTTCAAGGCCCCTGAGCCAGTGGAAACCACAACCCAAGCTGGAAGCCTTTACAAATGCCTTCTATGAACACCTCCAGGACTGCATGGATCAGGCAATCCCAAATAAAACCAAGACTCTTTCCACAAAGGGCAAACGTCCAGTCTGGTGGACCCCAGCCATTAACAAACTTTACAATAAGAGGAGAAAGCTATTACATGATAGAACAAAATCCATAAAAGGGAAGTCACCCCGATCATTATTAGTAAAAAAATACGAGCACTCATAAAATCAACTAAGGCCAATTTTGAGAGAAAAATTGCCATGGATTCAAAGGACAATCATAAGGCCTTTTTCAGCTATGTTAGGAACCTGGGTAGAAACTCCCAGATATGCTCAGAATTAGTCCAAAATGATACAAAAATCACTGAACCCACAGACATTGCCAACATACTGGCAGACAGGTTCAGTGCAAACTTCACCCCCCTCCCCTAAAGGAGAGATAACTATCCCAGCCGAGTGTAGCCTCCCGGACATCTCAAATGCGCAGGTGAAAGCTGCTCTCTCTAAAGCTAAAAACACAGCATCAATGGGACCGGATGGTGTCCCCGGCTGTGTGCTACACGAGCTAAATGAGGAATTAAACCTGCACATAAGGCAGCTGTTTAATCTCAGCCTTACCACAGGATACGTGCCCAAGGAGTGGTGTACGGCAACTGTGGTCCCACTCCACAAAGGCGCCTCACGGACCCTGGTAATTACCGCCCCATAAGCTTAACAAGTCTAGTCTGCAAAGCTATGGAGAGGATCATAATGGAGCTCATAAACAAAGATATAGGGGACTTGCAGACATTGGACCCGACCCAGTTTGGCTTTGTCAAGGGAAGATCATGCCTTTTGAACTTGGTCGACTTCTTGGAAACAGTCACCAAGGCCATTGATGAGGGAAAGGCAGTCCATACAGCCTACTTTGACCTTGCAAAGGCTTTCAACACAATACCCCACTCGGGTATTGTAGAAAAACTTACCAGCTTAAATGTAAACCCATATGTCACAAGATGGGTTGCAAACTGGCTTAAGGACAGAACCCACAGGGTTAGAGTTGCTGGCGCTATGTCAGACTCCAAGCCGGTCACAAGTGGTGTCCCACAGGGCTCGGTCCTTGGCCCCCTATTGTTTGGCATCTACTTCTCAGAAGTACAGGCCAACATGGGAGGACTTTGGCTGACAAAGTTTGCAGACGACTGCAAACTGGGCCATAGTGGAAAGTGCATCGGACACGGATATCCTTCAGAAGGGACTCACGGAAACAGATAGCTGGTGCCAGAGCCATGGCCTGAAGTTAAACGCCAAAAATGTATAGTCATACCCTTCGGGAAAAACAAGGTAACCCCAAGCTACCATATAGGTGGCAATCCACTAAGCACAGAAGAGGTTATCAGGGACCTGGGGACCCAGGTTGACAGTGGCCTTTCTTTGACATTCACGTTGCTAATGTGGTTAGAAAGACCTTCTACATTGCCCACCTGATCATGAAGGGATTCACATCCAGATCTAGTGAGGTCATTGTTCCCCTGTACTCTTCACTTATCAGACCAATGATCGAGTACAATGCCCCATTCGGGATGTATCTCACCCGACATCTGCAGCAATTGGAGAGACCCCAAAAGTTCCTCACCAAAAGGATAAAGGGACTCCAAAATCTGTCATATGCTGCCAGATTGAAGAAACTCCAGCTCTATTCAGTCGCATACCGTCTGCTCAGAGGTGACATGTGCCTGACATACAAGGCCATGTCCAACCCAGAATTAATGGACATGCTCCACCTCAAAAAATCCAGATCCACCAAAACCACTAGAGCAAGCTACTTAAACCTTAGCATGGATATAAATAGGACGTGCTGGAGGGATAGATTTATCACTCAGAGACTCCCTATGCTGTGGAATAAAATCCCGGTCCATGTGAGGCAGAGCACCTCGCTGACTCTGTTCAAGAGAAATCTAGACCTGTGGATGGGAGATCGTAGGTTTACCCCGGGAATCATCTCTGTGTCACTGCTGGACAGAGGCACAACAAACTAATGGGCACAGTATTTTTTCATATAAGGGGTGGAGTAAGCCACAAAAATTTGGGCTAGGCTTATAAATGCCTTAGGGCAGATAGCCTAGTATAAACCTATGAACCTATGAACCTATAAGTACTGAGTAAATTGGCAATGGTACTACCGAGTCTTGACTAGACTTTTCAACTCATGTGTAGAAAAAGGGGGTAGTCCAAAACACTGGAAAATAGTCATAGTGGCTCCCTTGCATGGAAGATAGCCTAGGTTTTAAGCAGAAAATCAAAGTCTTGTGAGTCTGACCTCTACAGTCAGAAAGATTAGAAAACTGGAGGCTATCCTGGTGAGCAAAAGAATATTTGACTTACAACAGCATACATTCATAAGTAAAAGGTTATGTCAAATTAATCTAATCCACTTCTACGACTGCTGGCATTTGTGATATGCAGATAGTGAGATCAGCTGTGCTGAGCACATCACAGATGTAGCTGTAGCCAGATGGTAGTCTATATATGCAAATGACATTTTTTCCCAAAGTAATAAGTTTAAAAAAAATCCTTTCTTTCATCTCTTGGGTGACTGACACCAGCCAGCTCTGTGCTTTAACATGTTGTGCAAATATGCATGGAAATGCGTGACCTGGTACAGACTTGCTACCTGTTGTGTAGGTCTATACATTTCTATCTCATTCAGACTTAGCTGGACTACATAATTTTTTTCCCTCCTTCCCCCGCACACCTTTTTCTTCCCAAGTTCCTAAAATTCAATGCACTGGCCTGCATGGACAGACAGCAGTCTTCCATCAATCTGTATCCTAAGACAGTGTAATAACTGTCACATACACACAGAAAATGAACCTCTTGCTCAAACAAGTTGATTCTGTGAGAGGTGTAACCACATGGCTAATTTGGAGACAGTCCTCTCAAAATCCCATGTATGCACTGAGCAACGTACTGTTTTACACCCACTCCTAGAAATACATCATCTTCATACTATTGGCATCAAACAGTCATACCTTAATGCCATTAAGAAATCACAACTTAAGACTCCTAGAACTTGTAAAAGTAGGCATCTATCACCTCCCTCCTTCAAATGCATCTACTACACTCACCCCTTCATCAACATGTCACAAACACCCCTGAACTCAAGAAGAATAAATCAGCTTCTGGAAACATTCTAATTGCTGACTCCATTGTTAGGCACACTAATTACATACTCACAGGCTGAACAAGGACAGGGTTACAATCAGCAGCTGTCTCTCAAAAGACAGCATTCCTGACATTTGAAGAGCTCATAAAAAATATCTTCTCCTGTAAGTAAAACTATGATATATAATTATTGTCCATGATGGGAATAATCTGCCATGAAAACCATGCATCAGAACTTGCTGGAACTTTCTATGCATGTTTCTGTCAAGGGTAAAACTATGATCTTCAGTGGCCTCCTCCCCTTACCAGGAGGGGGTGTAGTATGTGTCTTCCTGGGACTAGATGATCAACTATCCTACTTGCTTTGCTAAGGATGGTCTACACCTGCACCATTTTTAGGCACAGCTCATCTAATGAACATCCCAGCCTAGTCAACAAATCAAATCATAAATTATACTACATCAGGATGTCCCTTCTCAATGCCAGGGGACTTAATAACAAACTGCCCAATTTAGAGGCACTTCTCCATAGAGGCTATGCTTGTGCAGTAACTGAGACATGGTTCAAATGTAATGAGGATTTCTTCTGCGACTATCATGCCTTCAATCTCAAAACAGTGGTTTATCTCAATTTTAATTCCAAAACGTGATACCCAATGATCCTCCCAATTGTTGTTCTGTCTTTCGGCTTTTCCCGGTTAGGGGTCGCCACAGCAGAACTCCGGTCCGCTAATAATTGGCATTAGATTTTTACGTGCCGAGTTGACGGCCCTGACGCACAACCTTCAACGAAGGTACGCCCATTCACGCATGTCACCACACAGAAGACGCTCTAGCTGAGAATTGAACAGGACAACATCTTACTGTGAGACGACAATGCTACCGCAGCACCACCACCGCAGTCCAATGATCCTCCCAGTGAACTCACTGAACTCCAGTTTACACAATGTAATTCAGACCTTCAACTTATAACTTGATAATGGTCCCTTCAATTGCCCTGTAGATCTGGACAATTTCCTGCATTCCCCTAAAACATCCCTATTAGAGCTGGATCTCTAATCATCAGTGACTTCAACTACCACAACATAGACTGGGGTTCTTATTAATCTAACACCAGACATGCACATTCTTAAAATGGGTGAATAAGAATTCAGTTCACTGGATCAGATTGTCTATAACCCCACCAAGGTCAGTAATATAGTTCTCAGACTTGGCTCCAGCCTGCTCCCTGCCAAAAGTCAGTCCCTCAGTTAAGTCTGATTGCCAACTGATTACCTTTACCCTCAGAAAATTCCCTCCCCTGGTTACAAACACCATCCTCCTCAGAGACTTCAAAAATGCTAACCTTTTACAACTGTACAATGAAACTGCTACGTTTTTCCAAGACACACTCAAATGGAATTAGGATATGCAATCACCCAAGTCAAGGATCTTTATGGTCATTTAGAGAGGTTCAGCTATTAGGGCTGCCCCTCTACCAGGACCAAACACAGAAACAAAATTCAAGAAAAAAACTCACTGGTGGCTGGTAGATCTTTACAACAGAAGGAAGAAACTGTCTAGTCTACCTTGTAAGGCTAAAACCACTAATTGCAAAGAGAATATAAAGCACCTCACTAAGAAACTGAATAAATCTTCACTTGAACATAGGTTAGTTTCTGAGGGTAAGTATAATTAAGACCAACTTCAGCTAAGTTAGAAAACAAAGGAATAACTCAAATTACTTCTCAGACCTCATCTCTAATGGAACCTCCTATTCATATCCTAATATCACCAACATACTGGCTGACAATTTTGCTCCAAATTTCTCCCTAAAACAATCATCCTTTTCCCAAACATACTGGAGTCACGTCCCTCCACTATCATCTTCCATGGACCATATCCTTATAGTGCTCTCCAAGTCCAAAATACTTCTTCTATGGGCCCTGATAACATACCAGGTTGTATTTTAAACACTGTCAAACAAGCCTTTGCTGATACCCTCCTTACATTACTCAACTTAACCTGCCACATGCTATGCTCCTGAACAATGGTGCACTGTGGTGTTGATCCCCCTTCATAAGGGAGGCCCCACCACTCACCCAAGCAACTACAGGCACATTAGCCTTACTAGTCTTGTCAACAAAGTCATGGAACACATCATCACTGACCTCTTAGATCAAGACATTAAGAACTAAACTTGACCTACAACAATTTGGATTTGTTAAGGGCAGTTCATACCTCCTCAATGTTATGAATTTCATCTGTCAGCACCAGTTTCTGGTTTAAGTCCACTTGTTTTAGTTAGTTCCTGGGTTTTACTCGTCACTCAAGCATTTATCTTTGAAACAATGAAAAATGCTTTTCATGGGCAGAATCTCTGTATGAGTTTTGTTATTGTGCTGGCCATTTTTTTCTTATTATCCTGTTCCAAATGTAACAAAATGTCTTTGATCCTACATACTCTGAAGCAGCTAGATACAGCAACTTAAATCTCACATCTGCCTCTCAACTTCCCAGATTATTGAGATAAACATCATTATCTTCTATATGGTGTAAAGCAAAAAAATAATTTTCCACAAACACTATGCTGTCACAGTTATTAATATATCTTTCCTTCTGACACAGTTTTGTCAGGGGCAGGTCACTGTTGATAGGACTACATCTTTACCAATAAAGGTCTTGGCTACTTTTTCATGGCCATGTTTGGAGCATACCACAGTGTGCCCTTTCAATTAACAAATCTTGAAGTGGAACACCATTCCATTTTATGCTGTTTATTCGTATATTCATAAAGTTAACACCATCTATTCATTTCCGTTTCTCTGGTACAACAGTAAATCTCAGTATCGTTAGTAGACAGCACACACAGAGAAAACTTTTTTTGAGAAGTCTCATGTTCAAATAGTATTTTCTTCACTTCAGTCTCTGATTTTGCAGTTTTTATCAGTTCATCTGAAGCTTCTCCCCCACCCTTTTGAAATTAGACAAGGTAGCTTTTACTTTTTTTTTCTTTTCGGTTTTTACATTGGGAAAGTACTACTGGTTGATCAGTTAACACATCTTGGAAATCTTTTTTTTCTGTTTTGGTAATTTAAAGGAAGCAGGAGACAGAATGGAACAAAAAGACAGAACAGGGGTTATACAAAGAGACTTTCTATGTTTGGACAAATGGCATTAAAATCCTAGCTCTTTGTATTAAAATCGCTGCATTATGACTGCAGCCAATAGCATTAAACTTAGTAAGGACTTATTTTGTTTATGTAATTCAGATCCTATATTCCAGATCATAAGACTCATTTCCTTAGTTACAACCATTTATACCCCCCAACATTTCTGACAGAGTACTCTGTAGGGAATTGTTAAAATCTGCCAGCTTGTCACGCTCCCCAAAATTACTTCCCCAGTTACCTCTCCCTTTTCCATCACACTTCCAGCAGTATGTGCACTGTCAGTATTTAAAATGTGATGATTTAATAAAGATGTTAAAAAAAAAAAAAGGGAAAAAAAAAAGAAAAATGAGAAGCAAAATTAGAGAATGCTTAAAATAATAGTGGTTCCTCCAGGTACTATGCATAAGTAGATGGTGGTGACCTAGAGCACTAAAGCTGACAGGTCACCCTAGCTAGTTTGACCTTCAGCAGCTGGTGCACAGGGTTTTGCCCCCACTGAGCAAGATGCCAGATACCCATGTCTTTTTAGTGCCCCACTATCCCACTCTTTACATTGGGGCTCCAGGGGAGAAAGCTGTAGTCGAGCAGGCTACTTTATACAAGAAAATAAAGGTCCAAATGACAAGTGAAAAAGAAGAAGAAATTATTAATGGAAAAAGGCCATCTCCCATCCTGAGCATGAGGTGGGGAACTGGGATACAACTTTTCTGTACCACTCAATAAGTTTATGCATGAGTTTGGAGTTTCACCCACTCACTCTACTGATTTTTTTTTTTTTGTAGTATAGCTATCAGATGAATGGATGCTATGGGTGCTGAAGTTCAGACAAGTTCTGGCTTATTTTATAGGGAACAGATGATGCCTAATAGTCAGATATCCAAGTACCAGGCATCCACTATTTGGATGCTGGTCTCTCAGACAGGCTTCTGCATTTGACCATAAGAGGTTTGCACAGGAATGTTTTAAGGTGTTGCAGCAATCTTTGGTGGCTTCTTCCACCTCCAAACCTTCAATCATAGGTACTGCAAATCAGAAGAACAGAAAAAAGCCTCCTTCTCCTCCTCTACCCAGTTAGGATAAAGCTGAAATAAGAACTTTGCTTATTCAGATGAGACTGGATCAGTCTCCCAATGGTTAAGATACTGATTCAGGTAATAACGACTTCATCAAGTGATGTTTCATTTGTTGATACCATAAACCTTAGGCATACCCCCCCCAATATTAAATATGACAAATAAAGTTACTAGAGCCCAAAGTACCAGCAACCCCCATATAACTAATTATTTTCAGGATAGGTCTTAGAACTTTATCTATAACCTGATTATATAGAGATATTACAGGACAGAGAATTAAGGTAAATTCCTGCATGCAGATTATGACTAACCCTGCTGTCATAGGCCTGCCTACCTCCAAAGGACAAAGAAATCATATGGTCTGTGTACTCTCCCTAATGGAAAGACAGAAGATGGAGTATTAATGATTAGACCTATAAGGTTCAGTACTAGGCTTTAAAGGAAACAGTACATCCAGCCCATGTTATTCAGGACGTTTCTCATATGAAGAGAAAGATAAAGTTGGCCTAGACTTCAGAAAATATAGGGCCACATGCATTTCTGACTCTCTGGATACTAGCTTCACAACACTGATCTCAGCCATAGTATTACACAGATCTGACTGGTTAAAGGCTCAGTCTTTTGCAGATGATGCCAGAGTTCATTGTTAGATACATATGAATAAAACCCTTCTATATGGTCCTCCTTCAAAATAAAAAATATATATATTAAAACAGCTACAAAAAAGAAAATAAATGGCAAGACTATGGAAAATATAAACATGTTTCTCAATTCCCATGCTCCAATGTTTGTAAGTCTTTGCACTATGAAAGAAAGTGATCAGGAGAGCAGCAACATAACAGAGCAAACAAATAACAGTATAAAAGCAGCACTACGGGAAGAAAAGCAGAAGCAGCCATAATAAACATTTTAGTATGGAAGACTTTTTCTAATGTCACAGAAAAGATTATACCATCATCCATTCCTATCTGCTCTGGACACCCCACCCATTGCAGGAACGCTACTCATATTAACAAATAATTGCTACTGTATCACTGCAGGAAACTGGCGAACATAAAACAAACAGTCTCCACATCTTTACAACACAGAATTTTGTTCTCTCCATTTGCAGGACCAATCCCAGGCATCCTAAAAAGGCCATCTTCAAGCAACCCTTCCTCTGATTCATCAACTTCTCTTACTTTGAGCTATTGCTTGGTGCCTATTCAGAGACAGGAGGGGAGGCTTAGTCATTGTTTTTCCTAGTATCAAAGTCAGAAGAGGGGTGGAGACTTATAGACAAAAATCTTTTAAAATATCAACCTTTCATGTTCTCCTTCCTTTTCATATGCATTATCCTTGATTGGCAACCTTGGATATAAATTAAAAAAGCTCCCCAACCACAGATGTCATAAAAGATAAAATCAAAACAAATCCACCTAGACCCTTTATTGCACCGGCATATCTGTCAGAGTTACTGCCTTTGTCTTCATTAGACTGAAAGAACATATTTAAATGGAGATTAAACAGATGAATACACAAGCCACAAGAAACTGCCTAACCAGTTATTAATGAAATAGTGCTCTACCCTTTAACTTTTCTATGAAATTAACTACTTCATTAATATCTAGATAAATACATGCATCAAGACAGACTTGCTAGGTATACTCCTTTACATCTAAAGCATTTTCTAAGTCCTCCCCTGCAAGTTCACAGTTACAGAATCAATTAAAATAAAATTGTATGAAGTTTTCACACACCTAAGTATGCCTGAAAAATACATTATTGCTTTTATCACTTCTACTGCTATAATCATGTTCATATATCTTAATTTATGGGTAGTACGTCCTACATAAAAAGCTGGACATTTGTGCAGAATAAGCTACACATACCACACATTTGGACACACAAATTATCCATAGACAAGATTCTTTATTTCTTACTACATACCTCGCATAGTTCCTCCTAAATTTACACTGTGGGCAAAAAACAAAACAGACAAAAGAAAACGTATATTTCTTTTTCTTTGTAGTGAACACACTATATTTCTTTTCTGTACTGGACATATCTTTAAAGTTATGACACCTCTAACTATAAATTGCTACAGTCCTACTTTAGATAACATGTCATCATATCAGGCTATTAATCTCCAGTTGTTAACTGCTGTCCATTTTTCTAATGTCTCTTGTAAAAAACAAAAACATACCCAAGCTAGAATCCCAGTTACTTTTAACCTGTGTTTTCGGATAATTCTGGACTGAACGTTGTGTAAAATACAATTTTCCTTTATTTGTTTATCCTCTTTGATGGTATCATTTACCAAGAACTTAGTTCCTCTTAAATGTCTCTGCCAGTACATTACTTTCTTCAACAAAATTATCACCCTTAACAGTTAAATCTGTCGAGCCTGATAGTTTGACCACTAACAATATTTCTTTTTAAAGGTCTTTGTATGTCTGGTAGCATGGAAGCTATTAGTACTGATTTCATTGTCTGCTACTTGTAGTCTCATAACATTTGTATAGTGCAAAGTCTAAATATGTGACTTTAAAATGACAATGTGTGAATTTAAACTTTAAATATTCAGAACACCGATTCATATACAGCTTAAATATTCAGAACACTAATTCATATACAGCTTAAAATAATTCAATGTAGTTTCATCATTTTGTCAATTAATAAAATATCTATAAAGTATGCAAAGAATCTGATATTAGAACGACACACATATTCCAACCCAAATCCTGCTTCTGATAGCATCTGTTCATCATTGGGTATAACAGTACATAAAAAAATCTATGTCTACTGTAACCAAAATATTTCCACTTTCATATTATTATTATTAAGATTATCTATAAAACACAATGGCTATAATGTGTGATTCTCTGTTAGTTACCAAGACTTTGAAAAAATGTTTAACATATATAGTTAGTGGTAGTCTATGAGGGACAAAGGACAATGTTGGTGGGGTAGGAAAAATAGTGCTGATTTTTAAAAATCTGTAAAGGAAAACCTTCCAGATCTATATTACTTTCTTCCCTCCTACTTCCAGATCTATATTACTTTCATCCCTAACTTCTCAATGTCCACAGGAATACCATCTTTTCCCAGAGATGACTCTGATTGACTACACATCACCATTTTTGTCTCGTCCCTTCCTATCTTAGCTATTAACTTTTGAGCTTTGTCTTCCCCTAACAGGGGTTGGGAGGGTGGCCTTGTTGTTGTTGCTTACAAACACAAGGTGCAGGGTTTGAATTGAATCTCACAAATTAATTGGCTAAGAAAAAATGGCTCACAAGGGCAGTTAGCTTAATACTAATCTATGAACCTATGGCATTAAGTTTCTAACAAATATTTCCATTTTGCCCGTTTTGGTTTCTACATCCCTCTGCTTTATACAAATTTCCACAGAATTTCAGAAATATTGAACTTAATGTTGTAGCATATTTTTGCATCTGTAAATATGCCTATTTTTTAGCAAATCCTTGTATCTGTAAATGTTTTATTTCTTATGTGATCCTATTCACATGCCTACAAATGGTCCACTTAGATCAGCACACTACCCCGATAAACAAGCTAATACCTCTGTAGGATCCCTAGTTCCTTATCACAGACTCCCTAAGTTTGGGTACAACCTTTTCTACATTCTGTTGTCAAGTAATCGTGCTAAAAGAATGTTGTGCTCTGGGCCCATTATCAGAAAATAATTACATATCAGTAACCTTTTTAAACTTAAGCACATTATCCAAACAGTCCCTTATTTTCCCTTTAGCGCTCTGCAATTACTCCTCTTCTTATTCTGTTAAGATTCTCATTCTTAGGAAACACAACCATCTTTGACAAACCCTCTAAATGACTACTATTATCTTTTTCCCATATTTCATTCTCTCTTATATTTCTTATTTTTAAACTCTATTTTTATGTTAGCCCACTACCTAGTTATCCCTTCCAAAGAAATTTGTGCCTTCCCTAACGACTCTCAAATTGTTTCCACTACACGTTTCCTAAATCTCTCTCTTTTTACTAGATAAGCAGGAAAATGCAAGTGTCTCCATTTTACTTTACTACCCTGCATCTTTATCTCTGACTTAAGTTACTGAATGTATCTCAAGGATTTCAATTAAATACCCTTACTCTTGTGAAATGTAATTTCTGTCCAGTCTAATCCAGTTAAAGTACATTGGGAAGTAGTATTTAAATATTGTCTGGTTTTCTGCTGGTAATTTCACATTCCATTCTAGGTATTCTCATATACCACATAAGCCCACATCAAATTTCATCTTCTAAATTTTATAGTCTCCATGTATACCCCACTCCCACTTGTTAACACCACTTATCAGCTACTTACAATAAAAGAGTATAATTTGATCATTTCTTTTTTTTTTTTTTGTAAGGGTATACATATGTACACGTATTAAAAGTATACTCAAATGATCAACTAAAGATGGACCCATGCCTTCAAAAAAGGGAAAAAAAAATATATGGGATCCGTACAGATCCCAGACGGCACTTTCTGCCGAAGCAAAAATCACCGAACATACATAACCGAAAGTGCTGTTCACCGAAGCAGCACTTTCAATTATGTATGCTGGTTGTGCCGTTCGCACTACGGTGCGGTTAAGGGAGAATTCCCTTTTCCCCACTGTAGTGCGACCTCGGAGTGAGAATATAAAAGTAGGGGGATGCAGGGAGTCTTGCCCCCCTGCATAAAAGAAGATTTAGTGTTTTTTTTTTTTGAATGGACTTTAACGAAAGCACTTTTTCGGTGAAGTGCGTTTGGGTATTGTGGATTCGGACTATTGAACTTTCGTTCAATAGTCCAAGATCTATATACAAATCAACTTTACTATATTTTAATAACTTTCTCCTTTGTATATTGTACTTTCTTTATTGTCTCTAGATATTTCTGTTAACTTCTATGTAAAACAGACAGTGTACCTTTTCCATGTTGTTCTTGTTTTATTGGAGCTTTTCTCCCTGGGCCTCTGCTGAAAATGGGCTCACACCCAGACGGACTATCCTGGTCAACAAATGTAAAATAAATAAATATATTTCTACAGGAGTCTACCCACTTTTGCTATATTTCCCCTCTAGTTCCCCCTGATCAGAATTATAGCTAGCTCAACCAGCGCCCTACGCCCTCAGCTCTTGAAGTGAACATTGTAGCTATCAGCTCATTACAGTCAGATCCATTCCCCTGTCCAGCTCTTCCACTGAAGAGAAAAAGGATTTCCTTCTACTGGCACACCTACCAGGTAGCCAAATGCCTACCCCAGCCATTCAGCCCCATTTCTGTGCCTTGTCCTAACTCTACTTCTGCATATTTTATTAAAAAGAATAATTTCCTCTTTTAAAACTGTATCAAGCAGCTTGCAGCAAATGTAGAAAACAATTGTCACAATTGTTTTTTTACTTTTAAACTGAAACAAACAGTTGTACAGTTTAGACCACACAAGGAGTGGTACTGCATTAGAGAGAGAGAGATCTGGATTGGTGAGCCATGATTAACCAACACTTTGCACACAGTGAAGTTGCCTCTCTCGCCTTACCCTAGCTATACTACTGCTCTTGATAAATAAATCTTCACTACTGCATATCAGATTCCAGTCCCCACCCAAGCATATGCCCTGCTGGAAGCTAAATTACCATTCCTAAAACTCACTTAAGCTCCATAAAAGTAGCTTTAGGTGGAATGTAAAGACATGCCAATGTAATCCATTTTCCTGCCAATAACCACTTACTATCACAAATCTGCCATTGTTGCATTTCTCCTCCTTCTCCTCTATAATTACTAGAGCCTTTCTTACAATCAGTACTAGTATCCCCCTTTTCCCTTGTCACCGATACTCTGCTGAATAACCCTGAAATCCTTTCTTTGCCAAATTCACATGCTCATTTCTAAGAGCTTAACCTAAAAATATGTTATTTGTGCCCTGTACTTCTTAATATATTCCAGTACTCTTTGCTTCTTTTCAGCACCTAGAATGCCATTCACATTCCATGAAATTAGCAATAACGTGGTCATTTTGATAAGGTGCTACTACTTTCACATATTGTATATGATATATTTTTAAAATAAAACTGTTTAACTTGCAACTTACATGCACACATAATTGTTTGGTAGGCTGATCCTACATGCAGTTGCAGCTTCTTGTCTCTGTTTGGGCCCATGTCATGTTTTCACAGACTTTGTTTCAATAAAAACACTCAAACACAAAACTATGTACATTTTCATTTTAACCCCCAATCCCTTTAACTCACAACAATCACACACAACTATATACACTTTCTAAAAAGGGAAATTACTTCTCCATATACGGACAGCTTTCCCCAAATAAACAGCTAAACCCACAGGCTTTACCCATTTTAAAAAGTTAGGTTTAATTAACTGCACTGCAAATGCATGTTGGAGCATTTGTTCCATCCTACACCTACACCATTCATTTTTGTCCCATCTCACTTCCCTCCCAGATGTGAAAAACTTGCATACTCTCAAGTTGACTGACTTTTAGCCTCAAGAAAGAGTGCCCCGACTACCATTAAGTGATTAGATTTTGCATTGTTGTGATTGAAGCTACTATGAATGCATCTATTTGCATTCTCTTCAATGTATCAGACCTAATGTATTTTCACTGGACTTCTTGTCACTTCTAAGTATTAATTTTAATGTTTCCCTATACAGATGCCTCAATATTCAAGGTTCAGTCATTTCCCGATTATTTTTTCTTTGCTTGCAGACAGGTGTCAGGAACTTTAGACCTCAAAAAAAAAAAAAAAGATAAAGGTTCTGTAATTACATGACACAACTCATCTCAAATGCTAGAAAATTATAATTTTACATGATAAAGCAGTAAACAAAATCCACTCACAAAAATGTAACCCGACTTGTCTGTGTAGCGGTAATAAAGGCTAACGCAGCTTCCCTCCAAAGAGCTTTAATACACACAGAATAACTCACGACAAGAACATATTCCACTCAAAAATCACATTTGTTAAGCGCTTTCATCTGTCATAAGGCAGACTTCATCAGAACAGATAACTTCAGCTACTACTCCATATTTTAAATAAAATTTGGCGCCAAAAACATCATTACATGTTTAAAAGCAGGAACATTTAAAGGTACAAACACTTAGAATAATGTCAAAATTCATATCCTTCAAAATCTTTAAAAAGAGATGAGATAATTGTAATAAAATGTGTCAAAATTCAATGTATATAATTCTACATATAGAGAACGATCTCTCAACTGTCCATAAATATATAATGTATTATTAGATAATAAATAAATGGCAATAAATACATAAATACAGTATAAAATGTAACTTGATAACTGAAATACTTAAAAAACTCTTCTCTACCTATATGTATACTATGTTCTAAATTAATAGCAGTTTCTCACATCCTATCTACACCCTATATTATACTAACTACTATCAATAACAGCATAAATACATTAATATTGTAAGAATATCTGGATTATGTCTATAATAAATATATGTATGCATGTGTACTAATATGCTGTAAAATACATGACTAGTGATAATTCAAAAAACACTGTATAAACACACTGATAAATCTTGTGATACATATGTATAAAACTCTATATAAAAACTATGTAGAATGGTATAATCAATGTGAATGATATGAGTAATGTTTAATTCAAACTGATAAGATTATCGCAGTAATAGAAATGGCTTTATACTAATATAATCATTGAGGCCTGGTTTAGTTGTGGCATCTGTTAACATTTGCCAATTACTTTCTCTACAAGCTAATCTAGATTTCCAGTCACCACCTAATGGGCTTATATATTCTTTATCAATAATTGAGAACTGGAATAAATGATTATTCCCTGCCTCACTGATATGTTTGCAAAGTGAATTGTTCAAATCTTTACATTTAATCTTATAATAGTGTTCATAGATTGTTTTCCTATATAGAATGCAGGGCATTCTCTAAATAAACCACTTCATGCTTTTAATCTTAGTCCCATTCACATTTTCCAATTTGATGTACTGATTATTGATATATTTGCATTGTTTACATCTCCCACATTTCCTAGTAGGGTTGTGTGTAATTTTGTTGATAATACTGCTTGTTCAAGTAATTTCTTTAGATTAGGGGCAGTCTTGTATACAATTTGAGGGTAGAGTCCTATTTTGTCACTATATCCCAATGCCTTGTCAATATTTAACACACTACCTGCTGAAAAACTACTTGTTGATCCTGTCTTCAACTTGGATACATATTTTCCTAATAATTCCATTGATTAGAAACATAAACAATAATGTCTTCAATAAGCTGGATAGGATATCCTCTATCGAGTTGTCTGATTAATTTCATCTCATTCTCCATCTCCTGTCTTGTGGAGTGATACACTGTCCCTTTATAATATTCTTGAATATATGACGTGGATGGTTACACTCTTTCTATAAACCTTTGACAAATTCATTGTTATCTGTTTTGTAAACATATGTGTCTAAATATCTGTCACTAAAATTCACAGTAAATTTTAAAAATTGGTGGTATCATTAATATATTCCACAAATTTAATAATATCATCATTTGATCCCTTCCATAAAATAAAAAACATAATGTTGGAAAAATATTCACTTTTAAATACATAATTAGTCTCCCTTCAAAAGCAATATAATTGTGATCCAGGACTAGGGACAACATATCTAGGGGATACTGGAGAATAAGTCACATACATCTATCGTGACAAATTTATATTCCATATTCCATAAGTCTTTTGACAGTTCATGTTTGGTCCATCTATCTATAACTAGCCCTATATTTTCAATATAGATTTATGTATTTTAATTCTATTATTCAGAAAATATTCTTCTATGGCTAAATCAACTTTATATACTTCATTCATTGATATGTTTTCATAATTCCTGTCTTATATACTGAATTAGAATAAATAACCCTTCATTATTCTAATATCCTTGTTTATTTCTTATATAGTTTTACATACTATCTTTATTAATAACAGGGTTACTGATATTTTCTACAAAATAATTTAATTTGTTTAATACCTTTAAGCCATTAGATACTTCTCAGTGAGGCAGGGGAATAATCATTTATTCCAGTTCTCAATTATTGATAAAGAATATATGGTGACTGGATCTAGATTAGCTTGTTAGAGAAAAAGTTTGGCAAATGTTAACAGATATACATATGTATCACAAGATTTATCAGTGTGTTTATACAGTGTTTTGAATTATCACTAGTCAGTACACATGCATACATATATTTATTATAGACATAATCCAGATATTCTTACAATATTAATGTATTATACTGTATTTATGTATTTATTGCCATTTATTTATTATCTAATAATACATTATATATTTATGGACAGTTGATATATGTAGAATTATATACATTGAATTCTGACACATTTTATTACAATTATCTCATCTCTTTAAAGATTTTGAAGGATATGAATTTTGACATTATTCTAAGTGTTTGTACCTTTAAATGTTCCTGCATGAAGTCTGCCTTATGACAGATGGCGCTTAACAAATGTGATTTTTGAGTGGAATATGTTCTCGGAGTGGAGTTATTCTGTGTGTATTAAAGCTCTTGGTTACATTTTTATAATTTTACATGATTTTAGAGTAAGTTTCCACCTGTATGCAAAACTCACATGTCTTTACCAAATATAAACTCCTGTCAACTAAGCATGGTATTGGGACAAGTTGCAGTACCATGACTGCTATATGGACCCTATTTGATAAGATATTATTCACCATGGATAAAAATAATCTTACTGTAACTCTTTTTATAGAGTTCACTAAACCCTCTGATCTAGGTGGTCACCCCATCCTGTTAAAAATTAGCCTTAGATGCCTCCAAATGGTTTCATAACTACTTATTCAACAGATTTTTCAAAGCCAAGATAGACACAAGATGATATGGCTATGCCTATCTACAAAAAGGTGCTCCTCAAGGTTCATCCCTCTACCACTGCCTTTTCTCCATCTTTGCAAACAAACATCCTTATGACTCATCTTACTTTCAGCTCCCACTATATGTTGATGACACAGAATCATTCAGATCAGGTCTTTCATTCTTAACCTTACAAAATTACAGACAGATTTCCACTTAGTCATAACTCAGCTATATAAAAAAATGCTCTTCTTGACAGAAATACTTCAAATACCTAGGTATCCATCTTGAAAAAAGCCTGACACTTCACTTTCATATCAAAATAAACAAAAGCAAAATTAACTACCTCCATTTCTTGATTACCTTTTTTTGCTAGATCTGCTAGTGAGAAAGGTATACTTTGCACAACCTGAACTTGATCTTCTCTTAATAACAGCTACCTCAAAGAAAAAACACCAAAACTCTGCACAGCATTTCCAACAAAATATATACATTCGTGTAGTAAGAATCTTTGTGTTCAACATCTTTGTATCATGTATAGTAAGGGTTAAAATGTGAAATTGCATTGCAAGCAAAGAAGCAAGTTAAAATAAGCTGTTTTTCTTGTAAAGAATTTGCTGACCAAAGAGGAATGCACAGATGTTACCTTGGTCCAGGCACAAGCTTATCTTGTGACTGACCTCTGACCATCTAAGGCTCCAGTATGTGAATTTATAGCCTTGACTGAAATTCCTTGTCTGGTAACCAGTTACTGTGTACGTGCTGAGAAAGGTATAAAAACTCATGTGAAGTGTACAGAAATTAGACTGCTGACATACCATGTACTTTGTAGCATGTCTCCATGCATGTAAAATAAACCTTTTTGCTTATTTTTATCTGCGTGATTCTTCCAGTATATGCTAAGAGCATTAAAATCTTTTGACAGTTCGTTACTCTTTCTCACAAGCAAAAATATCATTGCCTAACAAACCAGCAAAGCCATTTGGGTACCCACTAAATAGCTGACATTTACTGTGATCTTTATTTTTACTGTTATAATCAGAAGCCATCTCTCCACTAGCTGCCAGGCTAATCTCAAAAAAGCAATACACCTTAGAAAACAAGCACACAAGGGCACAACTTTACCAGTAGAACCAAATTACAATACACCAACAAAAGTTGCTTAATTCTTGGCCCAGACTCTGGAAGTCACTGCCCTCTCACCTAAAACAGCTGACATCTTACATCAAAGGCTGATCACAAGTAAGCCACATCTCCCCCTTAAAACATTCTTATTCCTACCTCATTTTTTCTTATTATTTTTCTCACTTCTCATTAAATGGTTTACAAAATTCTCAGAAAGATTTTGTCGAAAGATTTTACTCTTCTAACATATTCTGGAAGAATCGCACCAAGTTCTTGTAAGCAAGTAAACTGCTACATGATAGTAGTATGCCAGCAGTCTGGCTACTTGTACTTTGAGTTCTGCTTTTATAGACCCTTCTGCACGTACACACAGAACATTCATCAGAAAGTGATAGTTTGATTACTTGTTTTTACCAGCTAGTACCACAGTTATTCTTGCAACATTAACTTTCTTATCAGCAGTTTAAGATTAACTTCTGCATGCCTCAGTGATCAACACATTCCAGAACATTTCAGTTTGCACACAGTGAACATTTTTCTGCTTAACCCTTTATATACAGAATACAAAATATGTTGAACTTCAGTATTTTTCCACATTTCCCCCCTTACAACATTTTGTATACTGTTTATTTTACACAATCCCAGATATGTTTTATACCTTCTCATAATCAGAAAAATATGCTTTTGTAGCATTGGCAGAGATAACCTTCGATATTATCATTTTGATACATGGTATGCAACAGCAGCCAAGCAGCAAAAATATGACTGCACCAACACATACAGCAATTAAGATATTCATTAACACAGAACCCCAGTTTCCAAACAGGTTTTGGAAAAAGTCAGTCAAGGGGTTTGGACCAGGTTTAGTCAGTTCAGAAACTTGTTGAATTATTTCAAGATGGCTCTGATCTCTTGCTCGTTGTCAGGAATAAACGAGCAGCACTCCTCGTGTATGAGAGCGCAAGTACCTCCCTTCGCCGCTAGGGTGAAATCGAGCGCCATACGGTTCTGCAACACTACTGTTCTCATCGCCGTTAATTCATCCGTCACCAATTCTAGCGCTGAAAATGTCGCATTACTCAGAGTCTCTAGCAGTTTTGACAGTTTTCTCAGTTCCCAGATGGATTTTACTGTCCCATACGCTGGCAAAATACCAGCCCAAGCAATTACATCATCACCTAGGTCCATATGTCAGAGTCCTTTGCTGCTGACGTGCGCCAAGTCATGGTGATAAATCCATGACGCATCAATGTTACCTACGGGATTAATAGGTTTATTAAGAGAACGCATTGCATTTTACCTTGAGGTAATGCATTTACATGTCTGATAGCTGGTATCAGATATCCCAAAAAACAACTTCCTGACCAGCCATATGGTAACCATTTATATGCTTTCCTACCACAAATAAAATAACAATCATTCGTTTTGAGGGTGATATTGGTTGGAAATTCATAACTCCCATTTGGCTTTAGCCCTGAAATAACAGGCCATATACATACAGCATTCTTTCAACAAAACTAGTATCATTTACATTGATGTCTTTTTTTATAGCTCCAAACTTGGTCTCACACTGCCCTTCTAGGGTACAATTATGAACTATTGTCAAATTACATTGGCTCAGCCCCACCTTAACTTTTCCAATCTTTTGAAAACACACTGTTCTGTTTTGGCGCCCCAGAAGAGGCAGCGCCACCTTTTCTCTCAGTGGTACTTCTGTGGTTTCAAACAACAAATTATTCCAAGTATCATTTGTTCCCAGAGGGGCTGTCCCTAACATTAAGCCACTATGTACAGTAGGTATTGCAGTACATACCCAACAATTTGAGACATTCATTGAGGATGCATATGCATATTTAATCGCTTGATATGTATTAAAGTTTGGATGCCAGTTGGTGTGTTTGTCTCTTTTTGAATGGCTAGCTTCATTAAAAAACAGAAATGGCCAAAACAGAAATATTACAATCACAATAGTTATAAACAATAAAATATTGCAATAGAACCATTTTCTCTTATTCTCATTATTGTCCTTCATGGTTACTGCTGTCTGTTTGTTCCCCAGGGGGATTCAAGTTTTTATCTAACTTAAAATGTTTTACAATTTTACAATGCGTTAGGTGGATCCATGAGGACCTTTCTTTAATCCGAACTGCCGTTGGAGTTGCGATCAACACCTGGTAGGGGCCCTCCCATTTGGGAGATGCCCAGTTCTTGCGTTTAACGATCTTGACCCAGACCCAGTCGCCTGGTCTGATTTCCGTGATTTTGTCATCTCTTGAACCTGAAAAATAATCATTCGTTAAACAGCTGTTAGTATTGGTCAGCATTTTTCTCATGTAATCTGCTATCTCCTCACCCTTCTCACGTTCCGCAGGCAACAAGTTTTGCCACTGCGGGATGTAATAAGGTCTCCCGTACAATAACTCAAATGGGGTGACTCCTTTTGAGGTGGGAGTTGTCCGCATGGAAAGGAGGGCTAGAGGTAGACGGGTAATCCAAGACTGATGTGTCTCGGCCATGAGTTTTCTCAACTTGCCTTTTAGAATGCCATTGTGGCGTTCCACCAACCCTGCTGAATGTGGGTGGTAGGCACAATGGTGTTTCAGTTCAATTTGGAAAACTGTAGACAGTTTCTGAATTATATGATTAACAAAATGCGTGCCGTTGTCAGAGTAGATGCGTGTAGAAAGTCCAAAGTACGGGACGATGTGATTGACCAAAATTTTAGCCACTGTTTGAGCATCTGGATGTGTCACCGGAAAAGCCTCAACCCACTTACTATCACTAACACAAACTTCTTTAGTTGTGCCGGGGTCAATTCGATGAAGTCCATACATATTGTATGAAATGGATAGGGGGGTGTTGGAAATTATGCCAGGGCAACTCTGACCCCTCCCCCGTGGTATTTAGCACATACTATGCAGGATAGACAAAAACGTTTTGCATATGCAATAAAACCCTTGGTCCAAAAGGTAAGGTGGATAATTCTAACCATAGCTACAGGGCCCAGATGGGAAGGGCCATGCACGACTAGTTCTGCATACCTAAAATGATTAGTAGGCAAAACATATTTATTATCTGGTCCCACATAGATTCCTTTGTTCTGTCTAACACCATACCTAGTCCAGCATTGTTTTTCCTGTACTGTGCTAAGTTCCTGCATGACTTGTAAGGTTTGTAAATCAAACTTATCTGTTGGTTGTAATTCTGTAGGTGTGGTTTCAAGTGAAAAGGTACTGGACATAGCTGCCTCTTTGTCTGCTTTGTCTGCTAGGGCATTACCAAGTGATACCGGATCCTTAGCATGGGTATGAGCAGTGCATTTACAGATGGCCAAACCCCGTGGCCGTTGGACGGCTTGTAGTAATTCAAGGATTAGTTCTTTGTGCATGATGTCTTTTCCCGAGGTTGTAACCATCCCCCTATTTTTCCATTGCTGAGCAAACACATGTACCGTAGAGAAGGCATATTGACTATCCGTATAGATAGTGACATCCCTGTCCTCCGAAAGGAGACATGCCCGTGTTACAGCAATCAGTTCCGCTGCTTGAGCGGATAAGTTCCCGGGGAGTGGTCTTGCCTCTATTATCTGAGTTGCAGTAGTAACTGCATACCCTACTTGCATGGTGCCTGTTTCTGTTTTGCGTGCCGACCCATCTACAAACAGTGTCCAGTCCACATGTAGTAAGGGTTGATCTTTAAGATCCGGTCTTAGTAGAACTTTAGAATGTATGAGATCTAAGCATACATGCGGCATACCGTCTTCAGCAACGGGTAGCAATGTCGCTGGATTTAAGGTAGTGCATCTCTCAATTGTCATGTGTGGCTGTGATAACAGCGTAGTCATACAAGATAAATGTCTGCTAGGTGACAGAAATGTTAACTTGTCCTGCAGAAGGATGACTGCTACGGTCGCGGGACTTTAACGTAAGATCATGGAACAATACCAATGTGGCAGATGCTTGTACCGCCAAAGCGGCTGCAATTACTGCTTGCACACAGTGTGGTAATGCTCGTGCTACTGAGTCTAATTTGCTAGAGTAAAATGCCAATGGTCTTAACTTATCTCCATACATTTGCATTAAAACAGATGTCATAAATCCCTGCCTGCAATCTACAGTCTGTATAAAGGTCTTAGGAAACCCCACTGTCGCTGACCCAGCTATCAGTTGCTTGATTCTAGTGAATGCCTGTACTGCCTTGTCTGTCCAGTGAAGCAAATCTTTTGCCGCCATCGGTATAGCAAAAATTAAGTCTGATAGTGGGTGCACTTCTTCGGCATAGTTGGGAATCCAACTACGACAGAAGTTCGTAATGCCTAAAAAGGACATCATTTCCTTTTTTGTAGTTGGCATGGGGGCTTGTAAAATAGCATTCTTTCTACTGTCATCTAATAGCCTGCCCTTCCCAGAGATAGTATAACCCAGGTAACGTACTTCTAATTTACAAAATTGTAACTTAGACTTATTTACCTTATGTCCTTCGTGTGCCAGAAAGTGTAGTAGTCGAATAGTCTCAGACTTACAGAGTTCTTCCGTAGTCGCGGCCAGGTGGATATCATCCACGTACAGCAGTAGATGGCACCCTTGGGTGGGTTGGAACTGAGCCAAATTGGTGGACATCTCTTGTGAGAAGATGGTCGGACTTTCGCAGTATCCCTGCGGTAATCTGGTATAGGTATAACGCTTGCCCATAAACGTAAATGCAAACCAAAATCTACTATCTTCCTGCAAGGGAATGGAGAAAAAGGCATTACTAATATCAATTACAGAAAAGTAGTTATCTGTTGGAAGGATATCGTTCAGCAGAATAGACGGATCCGGGACCATGGGGGCCCGAGGTACCACCGCGGCATTTATTGCCTGTAAGTCTTGTAACATCCTCCATCTCCCATCCATTTTTTTTACTGGAAACAAGGGCGTATTACACGGGGAGTCTGTGCACGGAATTAATACTCCAGCTTTCAAAAGTGCTGTGATTTCCGGTAAAATGCCCTCCTCTGCCTGCCTACTCAAGGGATACTGCCGTTTATGAGATCTAAATTCTGACTTGGGTGTAATCTTTACCTGTCCTGCCGTTCTAATCAGTCCGATATCGTGCTGACCCTGCGACCATAATGAGTTTGGAATCGTCTGCAATTGAGATTCCTCCATGGGGGTAAGGAGACATAGTCATAATGTCCCAGGGGATTGTATCGGTTCATCTTCCCAGAGGTGCACGGTCGGTCTGGCTTGTGTAATTCAGTTAAGTTTTTGAACCTGAACGCCTTTACCTGCCAACTGTTCTGGTGTCCATCCTACCCATTCAGTTATTTTCTTACCCACGAGGTACCATGACATTCCTTCACCCTCCGTGACTGAAATATGTGTGGTTAATTCATTCTTATACAGCAGCTGCATATCCCTTGTAAGGCTACATGTGACTGCAGAATTACCTAGTGTGTCCCAAAAACGGCTATGCAATACTAGTTTGGTGACTTTAAAACTAAGAAATTTCTTTTCGTATTCTAAATCAGGTCCGGCACATCTTCTGTAATACATTGTGCAATGTAATGGATCTGACACCTTGGATTTTTATTCCGTATTTGCTTAATGCCAAATTTGTAAGATCCGTCACTACACTCTGGGGCCTGTCTCTATCAAATCATTACTATACCAGTAATGTAGATCTCCCTGCCCTCTAATAGCATTGCACTATTTGGTTCAATTCTCCTTGCCACCATCCCAGTGGAAGTTGGGACGGCTGCTATGCCGAACACTTGCATTAAATCTCTTCCTAGTAAATTTACTGGGCAGATTTTTGAAATTATTACTCGGAACCGTATGGTTTGGTTCATCTCTGGGTCGGTAAACCACAGAGGTTTGGACAATGGCTCTTTGTAAATACGACCATTTGCTGCTTTTACAAGCACATATTCATTCGAAGTAACATCGGATGATATGGCAGTACTTCTGACTAACGTTCGTGAAGCCCCTGAGTCACAAAGGAATTCTATGTCTCGGCCCTCAACTTGCAATGTGATCACTGGTTGGGATTCCAATTGCATAGTTGATGCTAGTGCTGTTAGATTTATCATTTGATATTCCTCATTTTCTGCCATTTCCTGTCCCCACCCATCGTCTTCACTTGTACCTACTTCCCCATTCTCACTTTCTTCTTCTTCCTCATACCCTCCATCTACGTCTTTCTGACAGTCATATAGTCATGCGGTACCACCGGAAGCAGCCATCGGTTTCTCCGGTCCTCTGCAATCTCTGGCGAAATGTCCCTTCTTACCGCACTTCCCCCCTCTTTTGCCTACCTTTGAAATCCTCGGAATGACTTACGCCTCCCCGTCCTCCCTCTTCCCCTGCCATGCCCTCTTCCGCGGTTCGCGGAACCTTGAACTAACATTAAAGTTCCATCTTCACTAACTGTAAAAGTCTGGGCTTGTTTATCTTTTTTTTCCTTCAGGTATTTCTCAGCATGTCTAGCATACTCCATAAGGGGCTGTAGACGCGCTGTCCTGTGTGTGATCATATGCTTTTGTATAAAGTTACCAATGGCTGTCTTGCAGCCCTTTAGGAATGCATTTTTCAATTGCTGTTCATAGGGCGAGTCATTTTCCTGATTTTCTACCTTAATCAACCCACTATGAGCATCAAAACGTTGTGTGAGACTATGTAGATAATTGTCTACGGTTTCGTCATCTGATTGAACGCATTGATTAATGCAAGTCCAATCTGCCTTGGGCTTCCAATGTTCTTCTATTTTATCTAAGAGAGTCTTTATTCTGGTTCTACACACTTTGGAGTTAAACGGCAAGGCTCCACCTTCCCCTGGTAGCAGGGGGTCCCAATTTCCACAAATAAGGTGCCACTCTGGTCCTAGGATTTGCCTTATTACTTGTTCAAATTCTACAGCGTTTAATCTATAACTCATTCTCATGCCCCCTACGTCTGTATGGAATTTACGTACATCTACTTTCGGATGGGGAATCCCCTCTACCGCTTTTCGGATGTCATCACGGGTCCACGGTCGGTAGACCAATATTGTAGGACCCTCGCCTCCTGCGCCTGCTTGAGGATTTGCCACTTCTATCAGCGGGTATTCCTCTCCTTCCTGATCTACCTTTTCCTTAATTTTCCAGTGCCCTTCTCTCCTAATACTTCCGCTGCGTAAGTCAAGAGTGTTGTTGGGCTCTCTCTGTAATATAATACTTGGCGTGGGGGGGCCACCCACCGAAGCCTGGTATTGTGGTGGGTCCTGGTCGGGGCACCTCAATAACCTGTGCAGGGTCTGGATACTGGATGGGAGGGCCGAGGATTCTGGTGACTACGACTGACTGTGGAAGTTTCATTATCTTCCTTTTGAACAAAGTACACATCCCTTTCACTTGAATTACCACACCCTTTTTTCAAATTTTGTTCCCTATGTCTCTTATTTGCTTCCTCCAGCCATTTCTGTGCCTGGGGAAACCCCACCTTCTTTTGATTCCTTGTCTTATTTCCTGCCTGTTTGCAGTACTCTTACTAGATTTTGACATTCTGACTTATTTAAACATCCACTAAACCCATGATCTTTTTTCCATTTATCTAAATATTTTACGTTCTTTGGGTGTAAATCAAACATAAACTTTTCATCTTCAGTTTTGTCGTGCCTTTGGCAACTGGTTCCTGTTCCCATTTCTCTTACGAGAAACTATTCCTGTTCCTGAGATCTCTTGTATATGGAATCTATTCACATATACTCCTTATACTTGAGAAAATTAAATTTCTCCCTTGACTAGTCCCTTAAAATTTAGACAAAAATTCCAATCAGAAACAAAAAATAATGTTTTGCTTACCTTTGTGATTCCTCTGCCCTGTTTCGCTGCCACCTCACGGATTGAATCTGGAAAGAGTGACTGGCCTCTAATTTCGACCTGTTTCAGTCGGAGGTCTTTCGTTCGAGGAGAGCCTGATCTCTCCACCTGCGCAGGTTTTCAGCCTCTCTTTGTTCGATTCGCGCCGTGTAGGGGCCGCTCCAACGTTGGGCGCCAGTTATGTCGAAAGATTTTACTCTTCTAACATATTCTGGAAGAATCACACCAAGTTCTTGTAAGCAAGTAAAACAGCTTTATTTTACATGCATGGAGACCTGCTACATGATAGTAGTATGCCAGCAGTCTGGCTACTTGTACTTTGAGTTCTGCTTTTATAGACCCTTCTGCACGTACACACACGTAGCACACAGAACATTCATCAGAAAGTGATAGTTTGATTACTTGTTTTTACCAGCTAGTACCACAGTTATTCTTGCAACATTAACTTTCTTATCAGCAGTTTAAGATTAACTTCTGCATTCCTCAGTGATCAACACATTCCAGAACATTTCAGTTTGCACGCAGTGAACATTTTTCTGCTTAACCCTTTATATACAGAATACAAAATATGTTGAACTTCAGTATTTTTCCACAGATTTTATACAGATCTTTGTTTGTATGAGGATTACTCAATTACTTTTTAATTCAAAATGGTCTACACATTTCTTAAGTAGATTTGTAATGGTTTTAAATTCTAAATGGTCTATATTTAGTAGCTTCATTTAAAAAAATCATTATCTTTGGGTACTGCTACATCGTACATTTTGTACTTTGACTGGTCTTGTTCTTTGAATGCAAATGCCCGCTTCCACATTTTTAATGATTTACAAACATGTTTTGGGTTTTATATCCTCATCTCCAAAACTTCCCAAGCTGAAACTGAAAATGGTACACAAGATCAGTGCTTGACCCAGTATAACAAATAAAAAAAACAAAACAACATATGTCCATTACTGCAAAGTGACTGTTGTGATAAACACAGGAAGCCAGCAGCACACTTGAAACAACTACAGTTGATAGCAACCACAGTGACTCTCAAATCAGGTTACAAGTTTCAGTAAAATCTTTTGAAGCTTCTTTTGAGCAGAATTGTTATAGATCTGATGAAGCTGTGTTGCGAAAGCGCTTATCTTTTTATACTAAAATAAACAGTATATTGGTACTCGTTGCCTAGCTGTTTGATGTTCATTCCATTGGATTCTGTTATATGAAGATTTGTACCTTCTCACGCTGGGGTTTGTCACTGTTTGATTTGATTATTTCCTATTTTCACTCACCCCAGCGCTAACCTGTAGCGAGACTGGAGACCCCTTTTTTAAATTCTAAATGGTCTATATTTAGTAGTTTCATTTAAAAAAATCATTATCTTTGGGTACTGCTACATCGTACATTTTGTACTTTGACTGGTCTTGTTCTTTGAATGCAAATGCCCGCTTCCACATTTTTAATGATATACAAACATGTTTTGGGTTTTATATCCTCATCTCCATAACTTCCCAAGCTGAAACTGAAAATGGTACACAAGATCAGTGCTTGACCCAGTATAACAAATAAAAAAACAAAACAACATATGTCCATTACTGCAAAGTGACTGTTGTGATAAACACAGGAAGCCAGCAGCACACTTGAAACAACTACAGTTGATAGCAACCACAGTGACTCTCAAATCAGGTTACAAGTTTCAGTAAAATCTTTTGAAGCTTCTTTAAAAGCACAAAGTAAAACACTGCTCTATGTAAGCAAACACACATACTAAAAAACTGCTCACAAAGTATAGATATTATATAAATCTCCAAGAGAATTAAAAAATCTCCCAAAAAAGAAAGTGAAGCAAGAGGCACCAAAACAACAAACACTACTCTGTGTAAAAGCAAAACAAGTAATTTGAGGCATCAAGATGATATACAGTAAAAATAAGTTCTAAAAAACTAAACCTGAACTCGACAGGTGAAAAAAAAAAAACAGACAGCGCTGACAATAAAACATACAAATGTAACAGAAACATGAAAAAAAAGCTTGGCAATAATTTACAGTTTATCTGTTCTTGACAGGAAATAATACAAGTCAATAAAAAACTACATTCACACAACCAAAAATACATTACTTTCTTACTGTTAGACTATGTACTACTTTTCCAAACTGAAAAAAAGAAAATAATATAAAATAATGTTAACAGCTACTTAATGAACTTACAACTATTGGAAAACTATATATATATATATATATATATATATATAAACAAATATTTTATCAATTTATTCATTTGTTAACCAGGCAAGTGATCAATTTATTCATTTGTTAACCAGGCAAGTGAAACAGTCCATCTTGGAACCTTTTCAGCCACAACCCAAACTACAAGGACAAAGGTAAATGTGACATATGGACAGTTTAGCAACTGTTATAAATGCTGGACCATAGGTGAATAGGAACATAATTAAAAAAAATATTAATATTACAGCACCTCCACTAAAAAAAAACAAAAACATTCAGATCTCTATTAAAACCAAGTAAAACTATTTTGGGTAAACGTGAAGGCAGAGTTAGTATACTTAATATACGGGAGTGTAAGGACACAGTTCAGTGTAAAACAAAAATAAAAGGTTTCTAATAGGGACACCAATTGTGTGAGACGATCCAGCAAACTATACATACTTAAAGGAGAACCACACCCACAGACTCAAAAAACATGTTTATTTCATCATGGTTTGGGGTTTCCTACATTTTAACACCACTCTGGGACTATTCACAGGTTTTTAAATATTTTTATATGTAATTTCTGAGTCTGACCACATGGGGTCTGGCATCTTAATGTAATTCTGATTGTTTAGACTGTCTCTGGGTATCCCAAAATGCAGTACTCGTCTGTAAAAGGTTACATCATGTAGGCCTCTTCCTAAAGCTCCTGTCACTGCAATGATTTTACACGCACTGTCTTTCAGTCAGTTAGTTTTAAGTAACATTTCATGCCCTTCAATGACTACTTAAAACACAAACAGTGCAAATGCCACATAACAGACATTCAAAGTGCTTTTTACTGCCACTTCTTTTCAGGATGGCTAAATTGCATTTTTTTATGAAGCCTGAATTGTACTACTTTGACTCATCTCCCATTACGCCTAACTTCCATAGCTGTCAAAGTGCAAAGGGTAATATGAGCTGTTACCTGCTGTGATTGACAGCTCACAGCAGGAGACTTGACTCGTGTACTGTTTCCTTGTTCTAGTCTTTACTTTCTGTATGGGTAGGGAAAGGACCTGGGAGCTGTAACATCACAGCATGGGTGGGTTTTTAGGACAGTCATGGTGATGTCAGTTTGGGGAGGCAACTGGCCAGACAACTACCTGGATTCAATGGCCTTGATAACATCAATGAATTGGAGACTGCAGCAAGGGCAGGATAAACGTTTTTTGAAAGTGAAACCTCCCACAGTACATAAGTTACTGTTCTGGTGGAGAGAAAGTCAATTTAAATATTTTAAATGCTGCATGGTTGTATTCATAGCAGGGACAATAAACAGGGAGGAAAAGGACAGAGAAGTTGAGCACTTAATATCATCCCGTTGTTGTCCTTAACTTGGAGAAAAAAACAATACTGTAATCCTTAATATAATCCCATTGTTATCCTTAACTTGGAGAAAAAAAACAATACTGTAATCCGATGTACAATATTCATCTAATCACTGATGCTGCATTGTTGTATTCATAGCAGAGACAATAAACAGGGAGGAAAAGGACAGAGAAGTTGAGCACTTAATATAATCCCGTTGTTGTCCTTAACTTGGAGAAAAAAAACCAATACTGTAATCCGATGTACAGTATTCATCTAATCACTGATTTTCTGCAGTATCCAATCAACATGTTGGGACATAGGAGGAAACAGGATTTTCCTACAAATCGAACACAGAAATGGGGAGAACATGCAATCTTCACACTTACAAAGTCCTGAGATCAGGACTAAACCTTGGAACTGTAAGACAAAGATCATAACCAGGACTCAGTGTGCTAAATTCCTACTTTATGAAAGCAGTAAGGTACTGTGGGTGTGCCAGAATCATTTGCAGCATACTCCATTATACCTTATTGCTTACTCAAATGGTGTAGTTAGCTTACCTGAAAACAGGCTGCAACCAGTTGGGACTAACTTTGTCAACACAAAAAAAAAAAAAAAATCAGAGGAATTCTAGCTAGGAGTCCGAGTAGTATGGAAGTAATTCATTAATGTAGTTCTTTTCATTAAACAATACACGCTTAATAAAATAAACTAAAAATGTGCGTACTAGGAAGGAAAGCCTGACTTCGTCCTAAACAAACAATCATCCACCAAGTTCAAGGCATGCCATACCCATTTTAGTAATTTACCTAAAGAAAGTATCGCAGATTCTCAATACATACATTGTGAGCAAAAAAAGTCCGTTCTTACTTTATTTGTAACGTTGATATCAACTTTTACCTCTTCACTCAGAAGTCATGGGTATCACAAATTATCAAGAACGATACAAATGAAACATCCCTTTAAAATACTGGTATTATTATTAACTTGGGTGTCGTGATAGATTATGTTCCCATCGCACAGCAAGCCCTTTAGCTGTCATTATTTATGGACATTACTTATTACAGCGCTGTGAAAAAAAATCACAATTTCAAGATACAAAGCAGCCTCTAAAGGAAAATTCAGAATTGCTTGCAACAATTGTTTGAAATCATACACTTCTTGCAGCATCATTTCTGAAGGACCCAAACTTGACAAGTATGATGCAAGTGACAGACTCGCACAAGATAAAATCCGTAACATACCAATATGAATTTAAAACAACTGTCATAAACAATGCTCAAATACTGATTTTCTTAAAATAACCACAAAAACATAGCATTAATAACACAATGCGAGCGCCACCAAACCAGTGTGGAAATACAACTATACATCCGCAGCGTGCTGATGACGTTTCCATAACGTCAGGTACAAGCGGGTTGCACAAACTAGCGGTATTTACCGCGGTTTTTAAACAGTTTATTATATTAATATAGTAGTCTAATAAAGAAATAATGGAGCAGCAGTCAAAGTTACGGTATGCAATATGTGGATATGCTTGGTCAGCTTGTAATTCACTACGTGTATTTTTTATTGTTTGTTTGTTTGCACTTTACTTTTAGCTGAGAAAATTAAAGGGTTGTATCATAAGTAGGTGAGCTGTTTAAGTTGTTGCTAAACTAGCCTTTTAGCACAGTAAGTACGTTTACTGCTAAACCTACCTTTTAGTACAGTAAGTAATTTCCTTTAGTAGATCTGCATATCCATTTCTGTTTCTGGAAATGTGAAAACGGGAATTGAGTATGCATGTTACCGAAGTTAATGTTTTTTTCTTTTGCAGAAAGTTCTAACTCCTTTGTTGAATCTGCAACAATTTTAAGGAGTCTGTTTGTGTTTCATATGTTTAAAATGCATGATGTTTCATGTTCCACTTGGCAAGGGGATATCCTCTTAATCTCATACCAAAACAAAAGTAGCCAAAAGATCTAGACAGTATGAGTAGCACTTTCTCAATGTGATTATGTAGACATAGTAGCTGTAATCGCCTCGAAAAGTGTGCAAGCGTGCTGTATGAGGTGCAAAAAAGCTTATTTGATAGCTGATAATAACAAATTACTGTAGTTGTTTAAACTAGCACTGATCTTTTCCCCTCCTTCATCTTTTAACTATAGGAAACATCTACAGGAACTCCCAACTGTTGATAATCATCCTTCTGATTTGTTGTCGTGGGATCCCAGCAAAACTCGACAACTGTTATCTGGGATGGGGGTAGCTCTCATGGACAAAGAGGTGGATGACACTGAAAATACTCCCCACGACATGTTCTTTGGCTGTCTGTCGCCGCCCCCCAAGCGCCAGAAATGCAGGGATCGAAAAAGTGAAAACGCTTTTGTAATTGCACGCAGACCGAGACAGAATCGACGTTTAGAGCCAGGTAATGTGATGTGAATGTTGAGATCATTTAATTTATAGAAAAACATTGAAAGCAGCTAAGAAACAGTATGACATATGGGAGGTGCAGAAACTGTCATATTTGTGTGTGGCATAGCTCGAATTTGAAAATGCATCCATTTAAAAAGCATGTGCAAGCTTTTTGAAGACTACCCTTGAGCGTTTGAGGTAATTGACATCGCAAACCCATTTTGGTCACAGCCTGGATTAACTTGTACACCAATGCTTCCGTAGAACGATGTCTTGGCTGCGCAGTAGCTAACCCCGCCCAAGTCCGTCCTTCAGCAGTGAATGCCCGCCCAGTACCTGGCAAAGTTACAGACCTTTAAGTTGCTGTTTACGGTTCTAATGTGTAGTGTGCGCTACTGTTTTTACACACTATGTCTATACCCTATAATATTGTGGTCGTATTTTTGTATTATTTGTTAAATTTTATTTTAGAATGTGCTTGATTTACGTTTTATCTTTTCGTTACTCCAAAGTAGTTATAGCTGGTTTAAATGCTCGTTAATATATTGTATATAGCATGTAGTCCCTGGTTTTCCAGCCGAGACGTTAATATCGCAATATTTTCTGTATTTTATTGGGGGGTGCATGCCGAAGTCTTTTCATACATAGTTGAGTTTTGCTTGATATTTGTCCTCCTCACGTTGTATATGCATACATGTATGATGTGTTATAACTGGAAATTAAGAATTTATTTAATTGATTCACTTTTAACAGGACTGAATGCGGTCGGGCTGCATCAAATAATGAAGTTACAAACACAGTAGCCCGATGTAGACACGCTAACCTTACCCTAACATTTTAGATCCCAATCCCGTGGAAACTTATCCATTTCCAAACCTGCCCTGCAGCTAGTTTTAAGTTGCGTAGTTTATAACAACCAACACCCAAGAGAGAAAGCTATAGCAAATAATATACTTAACCTAGAACTGATTAGAGAAAGCTATAGCAAATAATATACTTAACCTAGAACTGATTGTGCTTTACTTGTTGCCTGCCTCTACTCTACATACAGCACCCACTATATTCGAACTGCATTAAATGGTATATGTAGATTTATTAATTTGTCCTCTCGACTTGAGAGTCATCGAATCCTTCTCTTAAAAGCTAAATGGCTACTAGTAAAAGTCCCTTCTATTCTGTTACTATCCAACCATAGCTTTAACAATTTCTGTTCATTCTTCAGAAATAAACTACAAATCAAATTCTCCTACTGGTCACTGAGACATCAGGATGACAATGCTCTTATATTTACACTCCCTCCTTTCTCTGTGCTATTCAAATAAATGTTTCAGTAAAATTGTTTCTGCAATTTGTAACCACCTGCCTCCCATCCTGAGATGGACAGTGTAGTAACTGCCCCGTGTTCACAGACAACCATCTACTCCTAGTCCATACAAAATCAACATTTGAGGGATGCAACTATATTAAGAACCTTGAATCCATGCTCTCTCACACCCCATTCAGCTCGTATGACAATGAGCAGGTTGGCAACATGCACATCTCACCACCTACTCCACCTAATCCCACATGCTTACATATGTGGAGGTCGTCACCAGAAACATACCTAAACACCAGAGCCATCACAAACACAAGCACGCTACACATAATACCTCTTCTGCAGAACATAATACACATAATAATTCACACACCTGTTAAGCCCTTAAGGCTAAACACAAAACCAAACATCTAGGTGATTCCATCGTGAGACAAACAGATGTCCCGCACACCAGGCTAGATAAGGAGACTGTCATGGTCAGCAGTCTGTGAGGTGCAAGGATCCGCCATATCACACATGCACTGACTTCTCTCAACAACGAGTACTGTTATGACTCCGTCATGGTCCATGTTGGTGTGAATGACTTGAGACGTACCTCTCTGGATTATATGAAGAGAGATGACTGAGCTCTTGGACTGTGTGCCTCAGCCTGGTATGTCCCTAGGCTTACACAGCATTTTACCTTCACCTAGGATGATGCCTCAATGCAAACGGAAAATTATTCACTTCAATAATTGGCTTAGTTTCTTGGTGTAATTCTAAGGCGATACAGTATCTGTCAGCCTGGGGCGACATCGACAGGCCTCAATGCTTTGCCAGAGATGGTCTTCATCTGTCACACCTGAGATTTTGGCTACTGGCCAAGGCTCTTGCCACCCCAATAGTACCTTTTTATTAGGCAGTGTCTCAAGGACAAAATTCCCGATGTAAAAACTTCATCTAAAAACAACCTCAAGGTTATGCAACTAAATACTAGGAGTCTTAACATGAAACTGCACTCACTGGAAGAATTCCTCATCTTGGAAGACATAGACATTTCCGCAGTCACGAAGACCTAGTTCAAGACTGTGGAGAACACCCCAGCCATATCGGGCTAAACCTCCTTCCACATGTTTAGACCACAAACTGAAGGCATGAAAACTAAAGGTGGTGGTGTATCAGTCCTTGCCAGCTACAGGACCCCCTCCATGAATCGGGGCACCCACTCTGCCTATTTGGATGTACGAGTCTATCAAGGTACAGCGGAACACCATGGTTTTGTAAATTACTTGTGTGCAAACTCCCTTGCCCAAAGGTTCCCTGACTTCATTAACTCCAATGCCCTGGACCAGCTGGTTGACACTCCCACAAGGGGTGCCAACATCCTGGATCTGGTGCTTACCAGTATGGGAGACTACTGTAGCACTCCCACTGTGAGGTCTTCCCTGGTGAGATATGTCCACAAATATTAGTCTCATTCGAAGAACACACCTGACCCCCCCCCCCCCCCCAGCAACAACTAAACCAAAAAAACTTCTCCAAAGCAGAACCTCTTACTGGATGGTACAAATAACTTCACTGCACCTCCCCTCTCAGATGGAACTGGCAACTATGCTGGGTTCTACACAAATGCTTTATACAAACACCGGTATAACTGCATTGACTCCTCTGTATCTGATAGGATCAAAACAAGCTCCTCAAGGAATAGCAAACCTGCCTGGTGGACAATTGCCATTAACAGACTTTACAATAAGAGGAAGAAATTGCTGTCTAAGAGTAAGAGGGAGCAAGGCCTAAACTGGAAACACTCCCTCCTCAGCTTAAACAAGCAAATAAGACTTCTTGTGAAGTCCTTCAAAGCTAATTAGAAATCCAAATTGGCTTCCTCAACTAAGGACAACCATAAGACATTCTTTAGTTACATCCGTAACCTAAAAGGAAAGGCCCAGATTTGTGACAAACTGGTAGTTAATGATACCATATATATTGAGCCTGTGGATGTTGCTAACCTGTTTATCTGACAGGTTCTGTGAAAACTTCACTCCCTGTCCCTGCCATATGTACCCCATGACATCCCTACCACCTGTCCTATACCCTGTAGAGCAGGTCACGAATGCCCTCTCTTGGTAAAAAAACAGCATCTATGGGACCTGATAACATCCCAGGCTGCATCCTACATGGGCTCAAACAAGAATTACCAACACCATTGGGTACTCTCTTCAGTCATAGTCTAAGCTCTGGCTTCATCCCAGCTGAATGCAAAAAAGCCATCGTTATCCCCTTTCACAAAGGTTGGTGCCTCCACTGACCCTGGGAAGTAGACCTATTAGCCTGATGAGCCTTATTTGCAAAGCCATGGAGCATATCATTGGGACCTTAACGACGATATAGGTAATCGCCAAACACGTGACCCTACTTAATTTGGATTTGTCTAAGGGAGATCATGCCTGTTAAACTGGTGGACAGTCACCAAGACCCTTGATGAGGGAAAATCTGTGCATACAGTCTACGATGAGGGAAAATCTGTGCATACAGTCTACCTAGACTTGGCCAAGGCTTTTGACACTATCTCCCATTCAAGAATTATTGACAAACTCACCCAGCTAGCTATCATCCCTTAGATCATTAGCTGGGTCGCTAACTGGCTCACTGATAGATCCCATATAGTCAAAATAGGGGAATCCTCCTCCAGCAGCAGACCTGTAACCAGTGGTGTTCCAAAGGGATCAGTCCTGAGAACTCTACTGTTTGGAATGTATTTCTCCAAAGTACAAGCTAAAACTAATGGTCTGTGGCTGACAAGTTTACTGATGACTGCAAACTGGGAGCGGTCACGGAATCTCCAAATGATGTCAACATCCTACAAGAGAGTCTTGCACAAACAAATGATTGGTGCTAAAGTTATGGCCGTAGCACATTTTTGTTTGCATTGAGTTTATCATCCCTTTTGGTAAGTGCGATGTTTCTGCTAACTACTACATCAGTAACAAAGTATGCACTCTGTGGTGAGAGACCTGGGCACACTGGTTGATCACCATGTCTCCACAGCGGAAAGAAGGGCATTCTGTATTGCTCATCTCATAAGTAAGGGCATTACCTCCAGAAAAAAAGAAGTTATAACTGTGTACTCTTCCCTCATCAGGCCAATAATTGAATATAATGCCCCTTTTGGTATGTACCTTTTCCCAAGCACCTGCAGTAATTAGACCACAATGGTTCCTCAAAAGGAAAAGTCAAGGTCTTCAGCATCTGTCCTATAAGGATTGTCTGAAATCACTGTCACTTTTATTCCGTTTCATACAGACTACTCGGAGGCGATCTCTGCCTTACATTAAGGGAATCTTTGATCCTGCTTTATTGGAAATGCTGCATAGCCTTAAGTCAAATGGTACATGGGTTACTTGCTCTAATGGCCTAACCCTGGTATGTGACAGAACCTGCTGGAGGGACAAATTTGTCTTCCAGAGGGTACCGTGCCTTTGGAATAGACTCCCGCTTCATGTCAAGCAGAGCACCTCAATGGCCCACTTCAAATGCAATTTGGACAATTGGATGGGTAGCCATAAATTCATCCAAGGGGGGTCCACCTGTGCCCCTCTTGGACAGGGGCAATAGGTGCTGATTGTGGAAATGAGGGTAAAACTTGGCTAGGCTTGAAAGGGCACTAGGGTCATTACCCTAGTAACCTCCTATGGTAACAGATATTTTTTTCAATAGAGAACACCAAAAATCAACTTGCATGTATATTTGTTTTATGGACAGAAGCTTAATTCTCCGCTTAGCCAACATTCACCACTTATAAAGTCAGTCTCTTAATAGTATCTTCTTGAACAATCTTCTGTAAATAAGCACATGTGGTTGTATGTCACTGCAGAGACATTTACTTATGAACCAGTAATAACATTTTTTCTACTGTGTGCTACATATTGAACCTAGGACACATTTCGTCAGAAGTTAGAGTAGGTCTTGCAGTTCAAAAACTGGTCTTTATCATAGATTAATAAACTGACTGTTTCTCCAGTAGTAAGAGTTGTATAATAGAAATATGTCTGTGAGAATTATCTTTTCACACTCTAGTATAGAATTAAGCATAACTGTGTTACCAAATAACTGCATTTAGTTTGTGTTACTACTCTGTTCCATGCTATTTACCAACATCACAATGTTCTATATGCTGCAGTTCTGAAGCAAGTGAACTCCATTGTGCCCTTGTGAATGTTTCAAGAAACAAACAAAAATGCATTACTTATTTAGCATGGCTGCTTTATTACGATTGCGTCTTTGCATTTACACTACTTTTGTGTAATAGATGTTTTGATATGATTTCATACTTAAATATGTGCAATTTGAGTAAGTAATTTTTTTTTTGTTTGTTTAGTGTAAAACTGTGTGTGTCTGCACTGGGGTTGTGGTTGAAAATGGTTCAGGATAATCAGGTTAAAATGGAAGCCAAAGCTCCAGAACTTTTCTTTCAGGAAGCCCTCTTTAAACATTTTGATGATCTTGGGCCTGCTGTTGAAACTTTCTTCCTCTTTGTGTAGAAAAGCTGAACCTTCACTTTGTGGTTCATAACGGATTCAGAAAGTGTCTGGTGTAGGTTCAGGAAGCAGGAGTGCATCAGGAATGTCGTTGTTGTGATGCAGTAAATATGGGCTGATTTCTGGGTGATGATTTGATTTAAGGTTTAGAGGACACTTTTTTGAAGAACAATGTCAGATGTAAAAGTGAATCTAGCTTTTTTCCAGACTGTTAAATGTCATATATACTATGTACTAAAAGGTGCATAAAAACTGTAAATGTGAACTCTGGCAGCTTGCACTAAAGTGAGCTTGTATGTCTTTTTGGAGCTTTTCTCTCTGCTTTGACTCTGTAAAGAATCTTTATTACTCTGTTTTGTATACATCTCTGTGTGATATCAAATACATTTCACTGTGATACAAAACTACATGTATGTTGTCAATGTTGTACTTGGGGTATATATGATATTTAACATGTATGTATTTTATGGAGCTTTTCTCCCTGCCCCTCTGCTGAAAAATAACTTTTGTCCAGTCGGACTTTCCCAGTAATCAAATGTAAAATTTAAAATGAGAAATAATCCTAACTGTACTTTTTCTGCAACTGAAAAATGCAGTGTGTGTGTGTGTGTGTGTGTGTGTGTGTGTGTGTGTGTGTGTGTGTGTGTGTGTGTGTGTGTGTGTGTGTGTGTGTGTGTATACGCATACATTTGGGTTGGGGGGTGGTTTGAGTGTTTCCAAAGGGCAGAAACAACTTTTTAGTTAGTGGTTTATATTTTCACTTGAAACAAAATTCCTATTAAAGTATATGGGTAGAATAAATGACAAATTATATGATGCCATGGGAAAGAATGGAATTCCTTCTTGTTAAGGATTAATTTGCTTATTTTTGGAAACATAAGATTTTTTTATTAAACAAAGTGGCAAGTAACCAAAAGTAGTTACTTTGAAAGTATTGCACTTTGGAAAACCGAGACCATATACTGAACAGTCCCACATGCATGTGACTGACAGACATTTCTTGGCCTGCTTGGCAATGAGTCTTTGCAAGAGTGAGGCAGGTTAGTATTTATCAAGCTATGTACATTTTGAATTCCATATACACTTAAAAAAATTAGCTGAAGATGAAATTTAGTGCACACATATAACAGTGTTAACAGTTAATGCAGAACAAATTTAAATGATAGGTGTACGGATCTTGATATGGTTATAACAGCATCAGTTAAAACAAGTATTTGTCAATGCCACATGCTGCTTGTGTAGCATTTGCAGTATTCTATTTGTATGTAATGGCAGAGATTGCTCTGTGGCAGGTTTTAATTTACAGTGGTTACTTATAATGAGGTTGATTTGAAAGTTGCCTAAGGGGAGGAGTCAGACAAGACAAAACACTAAGTCATATTGTTATGATTAAACCGTGATGTAGCGGAAGAATTTCAGTTGTAAAATGATCTCACTGCCATTGCTTTTTAAAATGTATAAATCCTTGGCTCTAGATGATTTGTTACTGAAGTGAAATCCCGACTCCATGTGCACAAATGGGAAAAAGTGTTGTGGGTGGATGGTTGGATGTGCTGCCATGTTGTGTGCATGCATATTTTAATGTGCTTGGGAAATGTAGTGTAGATCAGGCAAATGCTGCCATTGTTTCAAATTTAAATAAACTAATGTTTCAGAAAGCCCGACGTATCCACTAGAAGGCATGTACATAATGTGGTGCAGCTGCACTCAAACTGGAAGTGAAAGTAAAAAGAGAAATGGAGCCTATGAACCTATGAGTGATGATAAAGCACAAGTCTATAGTTTTAAAATGGTAGCACTTTAAAATGTTCTAATAAAACAGTAATTCTAAAATGTTTTATTAAAATACAGTTGAGTCCCTGTTATCTGGTCTCGCTGGGACTGGAACCTAGACTGCATAAACGAATGGCTTGTAATCAGAAAATGCATACAAAATAGCTTTTATAGGTTGTAAATCAGCTAGAATAACCGGATTTGTCAGTATGCATTTTTCTGTTGAATATGAAGTGTAAAGTTCAAATGTCTGTCATTATTTAGCCCAGAGAAGGTGGAAGTGTTGTTCTTCTCTGTCTTGCTAGGATTACGGCAGAAATTTGATGGCCAGTTAGAGAGAAGAAGAAAAAAAAAACTTGTGTTTGGTGTAAGTATTTTTTTTTTTTTTTTTTTTTTTTGATGATGGAAGCAATGGCCCTGATTCGAAAAGACTTGCTGTCAGTGTAAATGACCACTTACTCGTTTTGGAATCTGGTTCCAGTAGTAGTTTATAAATAGACCTTAAACCGAAGTAAGTCTCTTACACGCTGAGAGCAACTCTTTTTCTGGAATCTTGCCCCATGTTTACACAAGCATGCATAGCTTTATATGCAGCTCAGAATGCTAAGTGAGCATTATTTACATAGAAAGATAAGCTGCAGTGAAAAAAAGTATTTATAGAGGTAAGCATAAATTTGTGAGCAATGTTGTACATATGAGCTATGACTGTTGCAAAGTACACATCTGTTGTTTGTCATTTGATTGAATTTGGCCATTTTCCGAGTAATTTTATTGAAAACTCACTTGACAGAAATGTGGAGAGAAGTATATAGAAACTATATGCTGGTGTCATTTGTTATCATGGACGTTCAGGGAAGTGAGAGTAGCAGAGTGTATGGATTGCAATAGTTACTGCCATGTTGTACCCTCCCACATCTGTAGATGATTGTGTCCATGCTCCAGCACTCATTCACTGTGGTGCATTTTTCCTTCTCCAAGGTTGTGTGACCTTGGAGTTGATATAAGTAAGGGGGTGGTGGAGCAAAGCTCCCCACATAGGGAGTGCAGGGGAGCTTGCAAAAACATTTTTATGGTATATTTGTTGTGAAGGTTTTCAGTCAAATGAGTTTTCTTTAAATGGGTTTGACCATTTGGGATTCAATCAAATGACATAGACTCGTATCTATAGCCTAATGTGTACACAAGCACATGGATATAAACTCACTTTTGTACTCGAGATGTAATACTTAACCACAGTCAGCCTTGAGCATTATTTATCAATGAATCCACAGTTGTTATGCATACTCAGGACTGTTTATAGATATAAACAGATATAAATGCATTCACAGAAGTACATACATTCGCATTTTATATATAATTATCTTGTACGTGTACATTTTTTGGCTGTCATTTCCTTATATGTATTTATATATGTTTTGTATATGTAATTCTGGTATGCATGACTACTGTGGACTTGATGCAAAAGGCTGATCGTGTTTATAAGCTATTAAGAGTTGCATGCCTTCATAGAAAACTTTTTCACTACATGACTGCATAGGCACAATTGAAAAACATGCATTTTAATATGTATAATAATTGCATTTTGCATCCTTAATTACTAATGATACAATTATGCACATTTATATACAATGCTGTTAATGAACCAATAAAATAATTCTTTGATAAATTTCCAGTGATGATACATTGTGCAAGCACGCATAATACGTATAAATAATGAGAAAGTTCATATCAACTTTAAAACAATAATTCACATTGTATGGCAAAGGAAAAAAGTTAAAATGCTGAGCACAAATACTAAGCAAAACAACATGGTGTATAAACTTAAGTGAATAAGTTTCTTACCTTCAGTACTATCATCCTCTGTCTGCTACAGCTACTGCTTGATTTAAAATGGGTTTATCTGTTCCTTTTTAGTTAATATGCTATATTCCAACTATTACATTTTGTTTTCTTATGTATAATCAGACAGATGAGAGGAGTTTGGTTCGCTTGTTGATTTGACTGCATAGGCAAATTCAACTACTAATTATTATTTTTATCTGCAGTCATGTATAGAATGGGGGAGTTTTAGACTAAAGGGACCTATGACATGACATGTTTTTTTTTTCTTGTTTTAATTGAAAGTAAAGTTTTACTCAGTCCAAAGCCAATGTTTTAAATTTTTCATAAAAATTTACATAGAAAAAAGTACTCTTTTTATTGTTTTGAATCCAAACATATGCAGCATTTTTTTCAGGCTTGAAATTGTATAGACACAAGAACAGCATTTAACCTTCTAGAATCTGGATTTCTAAGCAGCACAACATGAGAGCTGAACTTGAGACTTTTAGTGCTGGTTGTGGGATATACCAAAGGTGTTGCAGATGCTTCTTTTTATAGCTGCTTATTTAGGAAGACAAATGACTTCAGAGTTCAGTTAAAAGCTGTGAGTTTGAGATGCATGAGAGGTCTTTTTTATCAGTCCTTGGTTTGCTTTTAGTAACTCTAAGATAGGTACTTTGAGGCTTTGACAGCAATGTTTTCATGTGAAGTTTCAAAAACTGCAATGCTTATTTTAAAGCTTGGTTACTGAACATTTTTTTAATCTTTCATGTATGTTTGACAGTAAGAACAGCAGTGATATCTTTACTTCACTGAAAATATGCAGTTTATATTTGTGGTTTCTTGTCTGCCTGTAGTTCCAGTGAGCCATTTTTCACTGGAAACCTGAGGGAAAAAAATGTATGGTCTTAAGTGCATTTTACACTGTTGATAAGATAAAATTTATTGTCTCAATTGTGTAATGTATGCAGACAAGATGTGCACAAATTAAGTTTGGAGTGGGTAGTAATGTTATAATGAAAAAAAGATCTTCATAAGAATGAGCCGAGGCATCCAAAGAGTAGTGTTGCAAGTGGTAGCCAAGATGTACAGGAAGACTCTGATGGGAATGAGTATTTAAAAAAAATGCTCAAAAGGTGAGTAGAAGGATGCACTGCGCACAGCTGAGATTTTAGTTTAATATCACATTGCATTAGTGCTCAAAAGAGTTTCTACCTGTATTAAGATTTCTATGGAGTTTAAGTGCACACACACAGCAACCTAAAAAATGTTAAGTAATAACAGTTTAAATAAGTATGGGCTGATTTGTTTGAAAAAGAGCTTACATTTGTTCCTGTTTAAAAGCCAGAATAGAAAATGCTCTTCTGGACTTTAAATTACTTGCATACAAACTACATTTATACTTTAGTAAAACTGAGATTGAAGGTACGTCCTATAGGAGTATATGCAAAAAAAAACCTAGTGTAGTCAATCCCCCTTGCACCCAATTTTTTCAGTTTTTGAGGAAGTTTGTGAATCTGATGTAAGGAAAAATAACACTAAAAACAAAATGTAGTACAGATGTATGGAAGTTATTAAAACGCATTAAGCAATCGACAGATCAGGCTTATGAAGCCTGATAAAGGTGGGGGGTTGGTTGTATTGAAAATGAATAATTATATAAATAAAATGTTTTGAAGTGTTAATGAGAAAAATATAGCCTACAGGAAATGGGACACCAGTTTAAGAGGAACTGGTTTTAAACAGGTGTTTATCCAGGGGTGACCATGAATATTATTTAGTACCCAAACCCATAATTCCTACGATTTTCACTATCCCTAAAGTACTTAAAAATGTAATGGATCACCCCATGTTCCCGATTGTTGATGCAAAATGTTCCAAGACCTTTTGTATAGCACACTATATTGATTGGCACTTAAAAGATGTGGTGAAAGGGATAACTGCATGTATACAAAGATTCTTGGGACTTTCTAACAAGAGTCTCCAATGATTTGTACAATGATGATTTGACTTTTGTTACTATTGATGTGAAAGACTTATTTTCTGTTATTCCTCGCCAAATTAAAGTTGAATGGTTTTATGATCTTGTATGTAAGAAATCAGACATTGAACTTAATAGGGTCAAAATCTTTAGAATTTTAATGGAGTTATTCCTGGATAATAATTTTATTATGTCTGATGGTTTTATGATCTTGTATGTAAGAAATCAGACATTGAACTTAATAGGGTCAAAATCTTTAGAATTTTAATGGAGTTATTCCTGGATAATAATTTTATTATGTCTGAAGGACAGTTATTTAGACAATGTTCAGGGGTAGTGATGGGGGCTTCATGTGCCCCTGCATTTGCCAACCTTATTATGGCCTATTGGGAGAAACTTCTGTCTTTCCTTTAGGCATCATTGGTCCTTGTATGGGAGATTTTGGATGATGTAATTTTTTGGACAGACACAGTAGACAAATTAGAATTTTTACATTCTACAATTTTTTTTTTTTTTTTTTTTAGAATTTATTATGAACTTTTCTAGTGAGAAAGTAAATTATTTCGATATTGGATATTTCAATTATTAAGAACGGAACTAAGTCGCATTTTGAATTAAATGTGTACAGGAAACCAACATATTCTAACTCCTTATTGCATTATAGTAGTTGGTACCCAGCACATCAGCAAAGATCATTGGTCAAGGGACTGTGTGTGTGTGTGTGTGTGTGTGTGTGTGTGTGTGTGTGTGTGTGTGTGTGTGTGTGTGTGTGTGTGTGTGTGTGTGTGTGTATGTATGTATGTATATATATATATATATATATATATATATATATATATATATATATATATATATATATATGTATGTATAAAACTTTGATTTTTTTTTTTTTTTTTTTTTTTTTAGGATTTTGCGATTAAATTACTTTAAATTTATATGTAGCTACTATTTATGAGGATGGACCGATGAAATATGGTAGGACTTTTGTATCCTGTTGTATTTTGTTATATGGGGAATAATGGACTAGGTTCAGTTTAGTTAAATGAAACTTATTTAATTTTATTTAATTCAATTGTGAATAAGTGTTTGTACTAATTAATTATGTGGATCATATGATGTGTATATGAAATCCAGATATTGGATAAAAGCGCACTCTGTTCACATGAAAGTGTGGTTCCTGAAGGCTCCTGTTTTCTGTTTTTGCTGTTTTGGTTCTGAATATTTCTAACAAGTACTTTGTAGAAAATTTCTGCCAACTCATTACACTCCCAAAATGTATATTCCCAGTTGCTACTTTCTTCCCCATCACACTGCCAACATTTGCCATCTGCCTGAGGAAAAATTCTCTGCAGTTTTCTTGGGGTATAAAAATACATATGCAAGCACTCCTAAATATTCTACGCTTTGTTCTGTACTTGTTAGCCAGAGATATGTCCTCCCATTATCTTCTTGTCAATTGTTTGTTTATCCCTCTTCCAAATCATTTTTTTCTAACCTCCTCCAATTTATTCCTTTAGTTATCAAGCAGTATTTTAACCGTCCTACTAATTAACCCTTTTTAAAAGCAGATTCTGTTCTACATTCAGCTAAAGCCTACAGATCATTTCTTTCACTTAAAATTCCTTTATCCATTTCTCTTTGCCTATACTCTATCTGTCCCTGATAGGAAAGGCAGTCTCCAGCTTACAGTCCAAATATCGTATTAGCCTCTTCCTGTTTTATTATCTTTCCCTCTGTAGTTATTTGCTGCCAATACCTTGGTTCCTTGCCAGTTTTCCACTGTAAATTCCAACCCCCCTCTTGCCTATTCCCTCTACTCCTATTTGCAGTAATCCTTGTCAGCAAAAATCTCCTTTCTTCATTCTCATGTTGGTGTAATTCTTAAAATACTTTCCGTTACTTTGCAGATATAATATTCTGTTTGGCTGTTGTCATTCTCGGTAAGGATTTGCTTCCAACATCCTATACTCTCTTATTTCTTAAATCCCCTCCCCTCCCCCATTTCATCATCTCTTTCCACTTTGAATTGTACCTTTATGAGTCTTAACTGTGTAGCTTTTTAAAATATCCCTTTAAATCAGATAATTCTAAACATCCTTGTTTTGTTGGAAGGATCAGCTTATCCTACTTGACCTTTGCCATCTTCCCCTTCTGGATAAATTCCGATATTTCTTTGTAATCATTATCCACAGCTTCTCCTCTGGTTGATTTTTAAAAATATGCACAATCTATATGTAAAAGAAAAGGACTAAAAACATTTTCACTGATTTGTATCTTGTATCCGTATCCATATACATAAACAAGAGCTCCTTTTTTGTATTATCTTTTTGTTTAGTCTCTTCCCATATAGGTTCATAGGTGGTTACTAGGCTATTGACTCAAAGGTCTTTATAAGCCTAGCTACATGTACCCAATATAATATTAGAGAAAACCAATTAAAGGATCTTGCCTAAACTCTAGATCTTAGTTAGCAATGACTGCCCATGTCTAGGAGGGTCATAGGTGAAATCCCTGGCAGTAATTTACAGTTTCCCATCCTGGCAACGCTTAAACAGGGTTATAGGGGGCTTTGTTTGATGTGAACTGGTATCCTGTTCTAGAAGAGTAGTAGCCTCTGGCAGACATGTCTGTGTCTCCAGCAGGTCCTACTTATGTCGCAGGCCAGGTTAAGTTACCTGGAGCAGGTGAATCTTGTCCCATTTGACTTGCGGATGTGCAGCATTTCCATTAGATTTAGATCCGGGATTGCTGTGTAGACCAGGCACAGGTCTCTTGTAAGCAGTCTGCACGCTACCGAGTGCAGTGGCAGTGACTTCAGCCTGTTAATGTATGACACATGCTTGGAAATTTGTGCCTGGTAAGGTACGTACCAAAGGGAGCATTGTACTCCTATTATTGGCCTGATGAGGTTCGAGTACAGGGGTGTTGTGACCTGTTTTGCTCTTGAGGCAATGCCTTTACTAATGAGGTATGCAGCATAGAATGTCTTCCTTACCACAGACAAATGGTAGTCAAAGATTTTAGGCTAGTGTCAACTTGGGTTTCCAAGTCTCTCTCACTACTGAGTTTTAATACCCTGCAGAGATATTGTTTTTACCGAACGGGATGATTATGCATTTTTCTCTTTTTTTGCATTGAGTTTGAATCCATGGCTTTGGCACCATTCATTGGTTTGTGTAAGTCCCCCTTGAAGTATATTGACATTGTTTGGGGATTCAGTGATTGCACCTAATTTGCAGTCATTAGCAAACTTGGTCAGCCACAGACTTTCTGTTTTGGCCCGACTTCTGATAACTATATTCCGAACAATAGGGGGGCCCAGCACTAACCCCTGTGGAATCCCACTGATGACAGGTCAGCTGGTTGAGCTAAAGTCCCCAGCTTTGACTGAGTGTGACCTGTCAGTGAGAGGTGACAACCCTCCTGATGACATGAGGGTTGATATTCAACTGGGAGAGTTTATCTGTGATGCCTGAATCTGAAATTGTGCCAAAGGCCTTGGCTAAGACAAGATAGGCTATATGCACAGATTTGCCTTCGTCTGTGGCTCTGGTGACGTTTTCAAAGAAATCCACCAGGTTTAACAGGCATCCTGCCTTTGACAAAGCCAAACTGTGTCTGATCAAGGGTTTGAAGATCACATATATCCTCATTTATAAAGTCATGATGATCCATTCCATGGCCTTACAGATAAGGTTGGTTAAGCTTATGGGTCTTGAGTTCCCAGGGTCTGTTGCTGAACCCCCCTTTATGAAGGGGAATGACGGTTGCTGTTTTCCGTTCAGCATGGACAAAAAAATGGTACTCGGGCTGTGGTTGAAGAGAGTACCTAATGAATTTGCTAACTCATGTTTTAGACTATTTAAAATGCAACCTGGGATGCCATCTGGGACATCTGTATCTCATAATGAAATTACCTAGGACTAAAAAAATTTGGTTTAGATGTGCTTTGCCTTGGGGACTTATTTGTTAAGACACTGGTGTTTGTGTTTTTATGTGTACTGAGTGCTGTAGGTGCTGTATTAGGTGTAGCATATTTGTGAGTGGAAAGTCTCTAGCATATGCTGGGGTACGTGTTGAATGCATGGTTTGCACAGGCGGTGTAGTATGTGAGCTGACAACCTGTTTACTGTTTGTGCACGAGAGAGCAAGGATTCCAGATTCTTAGTGTAGATACATCTCTCACAAATTGTACTTGGGTGATTTAGGAGTAGAGGGTTGTCTTTACATGAGGCAGTTTCTACACTGCCTCAGGATACCCATGTCAGTCAGGCTAGTAGGAAAAATGGAGGGGAAACCACTAGATCAAACTTGCTGCTTTCGAAGTGAAATGTGAGATGGATATCGGGGAAACTCCTTAAAAAAAATCCTAAGAAAAAAACTTTAACTTAACACAGGGAGAAAGAAAAGTATTGATTTAGCTAGACCATGATAAATCCAGGCATGTAACGAAGACAGACAAGGGAGGAGGTATACATGTGACCGATAACAACCAAAAGATAGAGAACATGCTGGAGGATAACAGATAGTTATTTACCATGGATGACATAAAAAGAGCATATGATTTATGGAACACTAATCTCACTACATTATGGGAAGAATAACTTATTACTGAAAATCTTTATAATTATTTGTGGAGCCCATGCCAACATTTACCTTACTTTTTTGGAATACCAAAGCCACACCAGAACAGAGAAGACCCACCTTATAGACCAGTGGTAGCAAGTGGAGCTTCCCTTACTGAAGCCACAGCCATTTACCTTGATTACTTGCTGAAACCTTTAGCAGAAAAAACATTATACATAAGAGATTCCGTGGATTTTTTTGAGGAAAATAAAAAAACATTACAGTGGAAGCTGACAGTATTTTATTAACTACTGATGTGGAATCCTTGTACACACGCTCCCTCATATAACAGCAGGTATGGAGTCTTTTACGAAACATAATCAAGGTACACAGGCACAACTGCAAAAGTTAAGCAAGCTCATTAATCTTGTACTGGACTTCACTTTCTTTACTTTCAATGGCAAACACTATAAACAAAAAACTAGTATAGCAATGGGGGCTGCCATGCTCCCAGCATAGCTAACATAGCCCTGGGCAAGTGGGAAGAGGACTTTGTGTTAACACATACTACATGCACCATATCACATGCTATTTAGGTTTTATTGATGACATTTTTATTGTGTGGAAAGGTGACACCTTGCAGCTTGGAGATTTTATCAGTTACCTCAATCAAACAACCCCTTTCCTGAAGTTTACCTCTTCCCACAGCTATACTTCAACCACTTTCTTAGATATGCAGATTTCCAAGGACACCAATAATAACAGAATCACCACTGATCTATTCAGAAAACCAACGATTGTTTAACTTATTACTCCACAGTCAAAGGGGTCTACCTGATAACACTGACACGCCAAAACACCGACAATGAAATAACCGACACGAAACTTCACATGCCCGACAAACCAAAATCCCGACAATCAACAAAATCCCGACAATCAACAAAACAAATACCTTTCCCAAAAAACACACACGCACACCAAAAACCTTACAAACCTACCCTAAACCTTACATACACAACTATCTATGCACTAACCTTAACCCTAACCCTAAGGTCCGCCACTATCGCACACTTACCTTACCCGCACCCTGACCCTAACGCACTTAATCCGCACTAACCCTCAAGTCCGTCACTATCTCACACTTACCTTACCCACACCCTAACCCACTTAACCCGCCCCTAAACCTAAACTCCGTCACTATCACACACTTACCTTACCCACACCCTGACCCTAACGTCCGAACCTATTGCACACTTACCTTAACATGTCGGTGTTCTCAGCATCGGGATTCTCAACTGTCGGTCTTCTCTATCTTCCGGTGTCGGTGTTCTAGTTGTCGGCGTTAGACGTTTTTCAGGTAGACCCTAGTAAAAGTCTATATCCTACAAAAACCAAGTGTGGTGGTGCTGTGGTAACGTTGTCGCCTTACAGTTAGACGCTGTCTGGTTAGATTCTCAGCTAGAGCGTCTTCTGCGTGGAGACATGCGTGAATGGGCGTACCTTCGATGAAGGTTGTGCATCAGGCCTGGCAAGCCGGTACGTAAAAATCAACTGCCAATCATTAGCAGACCAGAGTTCCGCTGTAGCGACCCCTAACCGAGAAAAGCCGAAAGACACAAACAAACAAATGTAGTGAAGTCCCAGGGCTATAGATTAGCTAGAATTACCACAGAGATGGAACCATTTTTGAGAAACCTGAACAACTTTCAGAATGATTTTCTAGGGAGAGGCTTTGAAAGTCAGATGTTAAAAAATATCCTGGAACCCATTATAGAACTGAAAAGGACTGCAGCACCTTCACTCAGCCTCCCCAGTAGGCGAATTTTAAGAAATCCCACAGAGAATAACAAATGCAAAAATAGCTGCATCCTGACATACACTTGGGATTATCACAGTATCAAAAATGTTATTGAAGAAAACTGGGACATTGTCACAGGCAACCCTTTTCTGATTAACATCTTAAGTGAAGCCCCATCCTTTGTTTTATAGGAAGGCCAGGAACATTAGAAGTTTTGTTGAATTTAAACCTAGACCATATGAGAGAAACGCTAAAAGATATGAAACTAATTGTACATTTTGTATATTTATACAGCAAGGTGATAATGATTTTCTTTAAATAAGGGCCAATAAAAACTAAGCCAGTGCAGGAGGTGACTGTAACACTACAAAGGCAATTTACAGGGCACAGTGCAATGAATGTGGTGCATTCTATGTGGGCAAAACTGTAAATAAACTCGAGCGTAGGATTTCATGTCATCTGTCAAAAATCCGCTCTGGATGTAAAATTAATGTACTAGCCAAACACTTTTCTCTTCATAAAAGACACAGGGGTTTTAAGTTCCAGATTCTGGATCGTATAGATATGGGTGATCTTGAAGGAGACATCCCGCATATTCTGGAGAAACATGAACTCATGTGGCAATTAAAGCTGAACTCTTTTTAGGAAGCCTGGAGTAAACTACTACTGTTCAGTTAAAAGTGTACTAGAACTTAGAAAATTGCCACATTGTTTACATGACTAATTTTATTTTATTCTACTAGTTGGTTTTAAATACCATGGCAGTGGTGGTGCAGCGGTTATCATTGCCGCCTCACAGCAAGAGGTTCACCAGTGCGATCCTCGGCTGGGGTGCCTTCTGTGCGGAGTTTGCATGTCCTCCCTGTGGTAGTGTGGGTTTTCTCAGAGTACTCCGGTTTCCTCCCACATCCCAAAGACATGCTGTAGGTGGATTGGACACTCTAAATTGGCCCTAGGTGGGTGTGTGCATGTATGTGCCTTCTGTGGAAGGTTGGGCTGGCAACTCGGCACTGTAAAACTCCATTGCCAATCATGTGCGGACAGGTGATCCACTGTGGTGACCCCTAATCGGGAAAAGCCGAAAGAAGTAGATTCAAAATGATGTGCAACAACAGTACTAACTAATTATACAACTATATATATTTTTATAGATCTTTTTTAGGGTTCTTGTACACAGACCTGAATAAGTCTAGAAGGATGAAAGCTATCTTTAACAATAGGTTATGAAAATAGAATGATTTTTACAATTGATTTTTTTTACATGCAAAATGTTTATTTATATATATTTTTGATTGCCAAATGGACTAAGGTTGATATATTTCCAGCCATGTAGTATATTGTCTTGGATAAAATCACAGACTTAATAATCTACTTGATAATCTGGTTAAATAAGAGGTACCACATCATTATAAATTTTATTTAAAGTACATAAGGGTTATATTATTATGACGGCTACTAAGTAGGGCAGGACCAGCTCGAATGTCACACTGATGAGTGAAGGGATGTGAATTTAACATGTGTACCAATAACACTTTGTTTTACAGCACAATAAACCACTCCCTTGCCTAATAAGTGTGTGTGTATACATATATATAAAATAAAAAAACACCAGTGGTTATCCCCACTGAGCAGTAGTGCATGATGGTGCCCGAAGGTGCACTACGTGTAAACAGATGAATACAGCAAAGCAGTGGCTGGTCACCTAACTCTGTGGAGCTGTGTTAAAACAAGCACAAACGTGGGGTTTATGTGGCAACAGTGAGCAACAATTTAACCAATAAAATTGCTGAAAACTGAGCCCTGTACCAGCAACCTTCGATCAGATTAGTCCTACCTGCACTCTCCTGCCACAAGGGGGGGGGGGTTCTCTGCAAGAAAAGATAGCCTGGTTTAGTGCTCAGTTTAACAAATAGAACTAGATTCAGCAGGTCTGAATCTAGTCTATGCTGCAGCAGACGAAAAGTATGCAACAAATCAGCAAAAACAGTTTTAGAAAATCAGCAATATAGCAAAAGTTTAGTTTAAAAGTGCAAAATACAGTATAAAATTGAACTTCTGGTTAGCGGAACGCAACAGGTTCCTTGGATTGCACAGATGAATACTGCAGAACAGTGGCTGGTCGCCTAACTCTATGGAGCTGTGATAAAACTGTGAGCCTTGGCTGCCATAATTGAAGCCTTTTGAATCCATATTCGTAAATTGCTTCGACTGTTTTGTTTGTAAGTGGAGCATGTTCATTTAAGGTATATGACAGTGCTATCTAAAGGGAGAATATGAATGCTGTTCCAGTTAATATATCTTACGATGGCCAGGACTGCATCTTTAAATTCACATCTTTCCTTGTGTACTAGATTATAGTGGTAGTGTTTCTTGGGGGGGTAGCCACCTAATTGGAGTCGGGGATGGAGACTGAAGTGATATGGTTTGGGGAATTTGTGAGCATCTACTGGATGCTGGAACTTTTTATAACTGGCTTTATTGTATCCGTAGGAGTGGTGATGATTTGGGTGAAGCCATATAAATTGACTGTATTATTGTTAGAAAACTATTATTAATGACTCCAATCTGTATTGCAGCTCCCTCTTATAGCTTCTGATGTTTGCTAAAGCTTATGAAAGGAGTGATGCATAATGTCTTTCATTTAAGTGGGGATACAAAATCTCTGCAGTTTTAATAGCTCGGGTATAAGCGGAGTGGGATGGCTATCTGGTGTTAGAACAAAAAAGTAGGATGTGTATGAAAGTAGGATGTGTGTTATCTAATCTATGTACAGTAAGTTATACTCTGGTAGTAGGATCTCCTCGTCTTTTATATCTTGTTTGAGCCTGGTTTCAGTTAACAACCATGATGTCAGGGAAGTAGAGAGTGATTCACACATGGACCTCTAGGAGTTTTTCTGATGCCTCTGAGGTATAATGCTGTAAAAGTTCAGGTAATTGAATTTAGATGCTTGGCATAATGGGCAAGACGTATTTGCAGTAGTAGTTTGCCAATTCCTTTGTGATAGATGGGGGAGACCTGGGTTTGAATTAATATCTTTTCACGGAGGTTAACGGACAGAGACTTAGCTAGGAGGAAATCCGCTTTAGTTTTGTTTCTTTCATTTATTGTCTGATAGCAAGTCTGTAGATAATGGGTTTGTGAAAGGTATAGATTAATTTGAAAGGTGATTTGTGGATAAAGCCGATTTTTAGACTAGGTGTGATACAGGAATTGAACTAGAGGCTCTGACACTTGAAAACATTGTTGATGAAAAGATGTTGTGAGTTACTGTAAACACACACTCACTCTGTTGGGGTCCCTAAACGGACCAGGAATGAAAAAGGAACAACTTTGCATTGTTTAATTATGATGCACTGCAGTAAAAATGGTTTAAACTACATGCTGTATCAGCTGCATTAAGCAGCAGTCATGTACAGGAATGCACTGTTTTGTTGCATTATATACAAAGCAGCAGAAAGTGGGGTTCCCACAGCCCAAGACAGTTAATGTCAGAACCATGGCCTTAAGCTCAGTGCCAAAAAAATGTCGTTTTCCCCTTTGGGAAAAACCCCGTTCCCATGAATTACCACATTGATGGTAGTCCACTGAACACAGAATGTGCTGTAAGAGATCTGAGAACACAGGTTGATAGCAACCTCTCTTTTGATCACCACATTGCCACTGTGGTCAGTAAGTCCTTCTATGTGGCACTTCTCATTACTAAGGCTTTTGTATCCAGGAAGAAAGAGGTCATTGTCTCCCTTTACTCTTCCCTCATTAGGCCAATCATTGAGTACAATGCCCCTTTTGGCATGTACCTCACTAGACACCTGCAACAACTGCAGAGGCCACAAAAGCACAAAGAGGATCCTAGGCCTTACACACTTGTCGTATATGGACAGACTAAAAAAACTGAAACTATTCTCTGTCTCATATCGCTTACTTAGAGGAGATCTCTTCTTGACTTACATAGCCATGTCTGACCCAGCTCTGTTAGAAGTGCTACATCTAAAGAAATCCCAATCCCTCTGCACCACATGCTCCAGAGACTTCAACCTCATTACCACAATTAACAGAACATGTTGGAGGGACAGGTTCATAACCCAGAGACTGCCCATGCTATGGAACAGACTTCCCATACATGTGAAGCTGAGCACCTCGCTGGCCCTCTTCAAGAGAAATCTTGATGAGTGGATGGGAAATAGAAAATTCACCCCAGGGATAACTCCAGTGGCTCTACTCGACAGAGGCAGTGGGAACTATGCCAGGGTAATCCTATGGCTAGGCTTGTAAAGGCACCAGGGCCATTAGCCTAGTACACACCTATGAACCTAAAAGATGTTGATACTAGCCTAGTTTTTATTGATTTTATTTAAGTAGTAGTACATGCCTAGTTAGTATTGATTTATTTATTTTTTTTTGTTTGGTGGAGGAGGCAGTTGTTTGCTGATCTTGCATGGGTGGGATACAGAAAATTTCAGCCCTTGGTAAGCCTGCAGGTGAAAACGGTTGACCTACAGAAAAGGTAAAGAAGAGGATGGGTGTTTGATAGTATTTACAGGACCTACAGAAGGAGGAGAGACTTTATGTATGTATTTATTTTACATTTTACTTATTGTGGTTGTACACTGATCACAACTAACTGTTTGCAGATATTGCCCAGGTGAAGTAATGTACAAAGAAGAAGAAAAAAGCAAGAGGGCAGAGAGGCAGTAAGCTGTACATATCAAAAGCAGAACAGAAAATAACAATATACAACAAAAACTGTACAACAGCAATTAATAGATGCAGCGAAAATTATGACAGAAGTACAAGTTTTGTAATTCACATGATTATATTTCAGATTTACATTATGGTGGAAATGTGGAGTGGTGAGAGTCAAGGAAGGGGATGGTTGGAGAGTTGGGAGGTGTTGGAGGTTGCAAAGCCCTTCTGTGATGTGGCCTCCTGCTGTGTGGCAGTACAGTTTGATTTGGTATGAAGGAGTTTAAGTTCAGCTGTGAATGTGGAGAAGAGGGGACTGTAGGTCATGTAAGGTGGCTGGGGAGGAATTCCAGTACTTTAGGAGCAAGGATGGAGAAAGCGTGTGGTCAGTGCAGTGTAACCTAGTTTGTGTGGGTTGGAGAAGTATGAAGATGAGAGCCTAGTAGTAGGCCAATTTTGTACTGCATTGGGAGCTGTATGGCATTTCTGAGGGTGAAGCAGTGGTGCCCATTAGAGGGTGAGTTGGAGATAAAATGACAGATTGTTTTCAATAGTTTTGTAGTGTAAAGGAGATTTTCTGACCATGGTTGAGCCAGAAGGATGACTTTGCCTGTTGCTTCCATGCCTTGTTTTGATAGGTAGGTGAGATTTTTCCTGGCCGAGAAGAGAAATTGGTTAACTTCTGCTCTTGATTTTTTTTCTTTATAGGCAATGAATGTTAGTGATTGGTTTAGTCGTAAACTGAGGTTTTTGAATAAGTTGAATGAAGTGTTACTTTGTAGTTAGGAATTGAGGGAGTTCAGATCCTTTAGTAGTTGTGTTTCAATTATAGAGTGGAAGTGGCTGGTCCTAAAGAGTACAGTGTCATCAGTGTAGAGGGGGAAGATCATGAGTTAGTTTAATGAATGTAGAGAAGAGGCACTGGGATAGAATCTTGGGATAGTCCCACTGAAAGAGGTGTGGGCTAAAAGAAGGAAGAGTCTCTCTTAACCGCAGATAATTTGTTTGACAAGAAGTCTTGAAACCAGGTGACAGATGCATTATTAATGCCAATATTCTGATGAGCAAGAAGGAATGGTTGGTGGTTGACAAGCACAAAAGCTTTTGTGAGGCTAATGAGTATTTCTCCTGCCAGGTTATCTTTTGTCTATTATTCAAATATGCGCACACTGGAAACTGAACACCAGGAAATAAAAGTAGCGTTTATTCCTTGAGTGCAAGATTAAGCACTGTCAACTTGTGCTTCATCAGAAACTAGAAATTCTACAAAACAAAAACAATTGTATACATTAAATGATTGATTAATTTATCTTTATCTTTGTTTTTAATGGAGTGATTTAGACTCTGATCATTCTAACCAACAATCACATGTCTTAACATGTCATATATAATGCTTTCTTTCTTTTTTTCTTTTCTTTTTAAACTTGCTCTCAAGAATAAATATTTTTATTTCTTGGTGGTCAGCTCCCAGTGGGCGTTTGGTTTTGGGATTTTTCTCACACCCCTTTGGAGTGTTATTTCTTGATTACCTTTGTCATCAGTTGGGCACCAAAGTGTCTCCATTGTACTACAACCTGTCCAGAATCCATGCTGTGTTAGGATAAGGGAAGGTATTGTTGAATGTAGCTTGAGAATTGTATATAAATGATTTTTTTATAGCACCTTGCCAAGAGAGACTAGGATGGAAATGGAATAAAAGCGTGAAGTGTTTTGGGATTTATTTTTACCACGGGGAAGAAATCTTCATGGAGACTAAATATTTGCGTTAGGGTTGTAACTCCTGTGTTAGGGTCTTGGATGTTTAGTATGGTAGAACAATTTACAGTGTCTGTTGCTGCAGGTCAAGTGAGATCCTTTCCAATAAATAAGGGTATTGGAGGGGTCCTAAACACTAGGCTAGGCACTGTTCAGGTATTCTGGGCAAGTTGAGCAAATATTTTCAGTATCCTTTATAATACGTGTCCAGTGAAATCTGGCTATAATCTTCATCTTTCTCTTAGCCATTCTTTAATTTCTAGCCCAAATATGGCTGTACCAGCTTCATTGCTAGTGATATAAAAGGCTTGGTCACCAACAGCTGTCTTATTATCTGTTCTCTTTCTTTAGCTCTCCTGTAGAGCAACTTATTTTATAGTTCAAATTATTGCTATGAAGTGGAGTGTTGTCTATTTATTTCCCCCGTCTACTCTAGTTGCATTCTGTCTAGCTCTGCTTGGTGTATTGTTTTCCATCTGGGCCTTCTTAAAATTGACACGACTGCAAGTCAACCAGGTCAGGATTACTTTCATTAGTAGCCTGACTAGAGTTGGAAGATGTATCCTTCCTTTTTCCCCTAGAAGGACATGAACAGCCCTTCCTCTCAACTTAGTCTGTCCTCTGAAAAGGGAAATTCATCGAAGCACTTTTCTTCTTCCAGGAGTACTGTCAATTCTGCTGTATGTTGTTGATGGTTCTGTTGCTTGATGTGCCCTCTGAGGTTTGTTTCTGTTCTGGCATGGCAGGGAGAGGCTTATGACTCAACATTATGTGTACAAGCAAACACATGGTGGTAATCGTACTCCCTCAGGCTAATAAACCTTGCACTCCCACTGAAGTAGTACATTTAACAAGTTTGTCTACAACACAGTGACAAAAGGCAGATTCACTAGTTCTTGTAGGAAGTAAAAATTCAGCATTCTCACACTCCATAGGCACATTTTCAAATACAGCCTGTATACCAGCTTGTGGGCTAGCTTAACTAGTTTTACAGGTACAACCCTATTGCTATTAGTTCTACAATACTTTGCTAAGTGTCTTGGCATAGAACATTTAAAATGAACTAGATCAGAAAGTAATACTTTTGTTTGCTGCCAGGCAGAGAGAGAGTTTCAGATGAAGGCTTGCTAGTAACTCTTGCTGTGTGCAAGTCCTAGCTAGAATTTACTCCTTTATAACAAATGTTCTATTGAAACAACTAATGTTTTGGAAGACTTTGGGTCATTTTTTAAAGTTACTAGGGAGTGCCTTTTTAAAATTGGCTACAACTGTGTGTGTGTGTGTGTGTGTGTGTGTGTGTGTGTGTGTGTGTGTGTGTGTGTGTGTGTGTGTGTGTGTGTGTGTGTGTGTGTGTGTGTGTGTGTGCTTTTTTTTGCAACATTCCGGTTCTAACTGCAACATTAATTTGTGATCTTTTCAATTTTGTTTGTGCAGCTGTGATGCTTAGTCCTTCTTCAGTTAAGCACCAACTGTGATGCTTAGTCCTTCTTCAGTTAAGCACCAGCTGTAGCCAATGTTTCTTTTTTCATTTTTTGATGATTATATGCATCAGAACGTTCAGGTCTAGATGGCCTTTTAGGGAGTCTCCAGTCATATGTGAAGACAAAATACTATTCTGCTCCACTACGACCAGTTTTCATATCATTCCTACACCATTAGGTAGGAGACCTTAATGCCGTCCTCTGATTTCAAACTTCTTAAGTGGAACTTTGGTGGAGTAATAGTTTTGAGAATCTCCAGCAAGATGTCCTGTTTCAGGCTATTGAGTATTTACAGGTTTTGTAGGTGTTTAGCCTTGAGAGATGTGGTAGTCTTCTCCAAAGTTTTGAGCAGCTTCTCCATTTTTAAGCACCAGCAGGGGCTATTACAGTACACACAGGTAGAGGCCATTCTCAAAATGAAACATTTCTTTCTTTTATGAGGATAACATTCCTAGTATGCATTCCCATATGGACATGCGTAATGCTCAAAAATGTACTTTTTTTTTCTCGTACAAATTTAGAGGAGCCAACAATTAGCTAAGTTTCTGGTGTCATTCAAAGGTATCTGTCCACCTGGGATAACATGCTTGATAAGCCACGTTGCTTCACAAGAGATGGCTTTCACCTGTCACCCTTAGGCTTTTGAATACTGGCCAACGCTTTTGCCACCCCCATAGTGCCTTTTTTAGGCAAGGCTCAAAAGACAAACCCACCATCGTAAATAGCACAAGTAACCAAAAACTACTCAACACCAGAAGTCTAAACCTTAAATTGCATGCACTCGAGGCACTCCTCCGTATGGAGAATATCGATATCTGTGCAGTAACAGAAACCTGGTTTAAGGCTCCAGAGAACTCCCCAGCACTACCAGGCTATAACTCATGCCATACTTTTTGGCCACAGAATCCTTGACCGAAACACAAAAGGTGGGAGTGTATTCATATTCATCAAGGAGACCCACACCTCCAGGTTAGTGGCACAGCACAATGCCTCAGAGATCATCCATGTGCAACTAACAACGGGCAAAACTGCAATTCAAATTGTAGCTTGCTACAGATCACCCACCATGACCCAGGGACCCCCATTTTGCGTTTCTGGAGACACTGGAAAATATGAAGGTCCTATCAAACGCCCTAATATTGGGTGATTTCAATTACCCAAACATTAACTGGGAGAACTACACAAGTACCAACTCCCTTGTCCAACGCTTCCTAGAATTTATAAACTCGAACGCCCTGGATCAACTGGTCAATACCCCCACCAGAGGTGACAACATATTGGACCTGGTCATCACCAACATGGGTAACTGGTGTTCTACACCGGAGGTCAAACCCTTGCTGGTTAGATCAGACCATAGACTAATCACTCTGGATATCCACACACCCCCCCACCCCCAATTAAGGAAACCACCGTGAAAAACTTTTCAAAAGCAAACTTCATGTTACTTAAGACTGAAGTGGAAAGGTTCACAGCCCCCATGCTAAAGGACAACGCTCTCCAAGCTGCTGAATCCCTTACAAAGGCACTCTGAGCACCTGCAAGAATGCATGATTCGTGAGTCTTGGTTTTGCTTGGGATAGCACTCCTCCAGGAAAAGGAAACCAGTCTGGTCAGCCCCTGCCATAAACAAACTATAAATTAGGAGGAAACTAGTACAGAAAAGAGTAAAATCCCAAGAAGGAAAGGCATCCTTGATCGGTATCGGCAAGAAATTACGATCCCTCATAAAATCATCCAAGGCTAGCTTCGAAAGAAAAATTGCCAAGGACTCCAAAGATGACCACAAAGCATTCTTTAGCTATGTCAAGAACCTAAGTGGAAACTCTCAGATCTGCTCTGAGTTGGTGCAGAATGGCACAAAATACACTGAACCGACTGATATTGTCAACATTCTGAAAGACAGGTTTAGTGCAAACTTCACCCCCTAAAGGGCCCATAACCATACCAGAAGAATGTAGAGCCCTGACAATCACTGACACATTGGTTAAAACAGCCCCATCCAAAGCCAAAAATACAGCTTCAATGGGACCAGATGGTGTCAAAGGCTGTGTCTTACACGAGTTCCAAAATTAACTAACCCCTCACTTAAACACATTTGTTCAAACTCAGCCTCTCTACAGGCTACGTACCCATAGAGTGGCGCACAGCAACCGTTATCCTGCTCCACAAAGATGGAGCCACAACGGACCCTGGGAACTATCGCCCTACAAGTCTGACTAGCCTGGTCTGCAAGGCTATGGAGCACATCATCATGGAATTCATTAACAGAGACATTGGGAACCTTCAAACATTGGACCCTACCCAGTTTGGCTTTAAGGGCAGATCATGCCTCCTAAACCTGGTGACTTCTTTGAGACAGTTACCAAGGCTTTAGATGAGGGAAAGTATGTCCACACAGTCTACCTAGACCTCCAGCAAGGCTTTCAGCACCATTCCCATTCTGGTATTATAGACAAGCTCACCAGCCTGAACATAAACCCCTACGTCACAAGATGGGTTACCAATTGGCTCGCAGATAAAACCCACACGGTGAGAGTTGCAAGTTACAAGTGGTGTCCCCCAAGGCTCAGTTCTGGTACCCCTCCTGTTCAGTATATACTTTTCAAAGGTACAGGCAAGCACCGGAGGACTATGGCTGACCAAGTTCGCAGACTACTGCAAACTGGGGACCATAACTGACTCTCCAGCTGATACAGACATCCTCCGGAAGGGTCTCACTGAGACGGATACCTGGTGTCAAAATCACCTCAAGCTAAATGCCAAAAAGTGCATAGTCATCCCCTTTGGAAAATCAAAGTACCCGCAAACTACTACATATGGGGTAGTCCCCTAAATGCAGAAAATGTAATAAGGGATGTAATAAGGGATCTGGGGACCCAAGCAGATAGTAATCTCTTCTTTGATAATCCTATTGCCATGGTTGTTAGAAAATCCTTCTTTGTGGCCCACCTAATCGCAAAAAGGTTCACATCTAGAACAAAAGAGGTTATTGTGCCCCTCTACTCATCGCTCATCAGACCCATCATAGAGTACAACACCCCATTTGGAATGTACCTTACAAGACACCTGCAACAGCTGGAAAGACCACAGAAGTACCTCACTAAGAGGATTACTGGCCTCAAACAGGTGCCCTATGTAGCCTGACTGAAGAAACTCCAGCTGTACTCGGTTGCATACTGCTTACTCAGAGGTGATCTCTGCCTGACATACAAGACCATGTCCAACCCAGAATTGATGGACATGCTCCACCTAAAAAAAATTAAAAAAAAAAAAACCCAAGATCCACATGCTCTAGGGATCTAAACCTCACCTCAAGGATAAATAGGACATGCTGTTGGGATAGATTTCCTGTCCTAGAGACTCCCCATGCTTTGGAACAGGATTCCAGTGTACATTAGGCAGAGCCCCCTCACTAACACTCTTCAAGAGAAACCTTGACGAGTGGATGGGAAATTGAAAATTTACCCCGGGGATCACTGCAGCGACTCTGCTGAACAGAGGCAGAGGGAACTAATGGCTCTGCTGGACTGAGGCACAGGGAACTAATCTAAGGGGGTGGCGAAAGCCAACACATTCTGGCTAAGCTTATAGATACCCTCGGGCAGATAGCCTAGTACTTACCTATGAACCTAAGCATTCAAGTAGAAAGAGCGAGCCAAAGCTTCTCTTAGTTCACGCACTCACTAATTCACTCATCAAGCATTAGCAGTGGTATTGCATTCTGTTCTTAGGTGGTTAACTGCCCTGGGTGAACTGAGGGAGTGTGTTGCCTGCTGAAACTCATCAGTGTAGTAACCAATTTTGCAGATTTCAAAACTCCGACTTGTTTAGAGAGAGAAAAAGATGCTTTTCAACCTGAGGGTAACATAAGTCAAGAGTACATAGTTCTTGTAAAAACTTTAGTTAACGGTGTAAGCATTTAAAGCCGATGCTTAATGCTTTCTGACCTGCTTTTTATAACTGAATTTTCCAACAAAAAAATTCTGTACCTACAAGCAGCACAGTTTACTCAAGTCCTAGCTTTCAGAAGAAATTGTCACACGCAATTCCTTCTCTACACAAGAAAACGTCTCTCTTAAAAAAACAAAAAAAGGATAACAGTTCTTCCAATGTGTCTTGCAGCAATACTGTTCACTTAATAAGGTTCTTTTTCCAGTCCTTGAAAACTCCTTCAGAAATGTGACATGATTTGGGGCAGTAATCCTTTTGAACTCTATCTGTAGATAACCCTGTTCTCGTTCTCTTGGAGCCCTCCCTGCCTGCCTTAACCTTAAATGGTTGGTTAGCCTAACTGCTAACTGTTGATTTCTAGTTATGACCAATGAGTGAAATGAGGTTTTGGTTTAGGGAGTGGGAGGGGACTCTTAGGCTTAGAGATGGGGTTTTATGAATGCTGTGCAGGATGTAATTTTGGAGGGTTGGTGTAGTTGAAAGTGGGGGTTCGGGATTTTGGTGTATCTGATGGGTTGAGATATGATGACATTTTCATTTATGTTGCTGCTTTTTGTTTAAACAGAGATGTATATGTGTGTGTGTATATATTATTCATATATATATATATATATATATATATATATATATATATATATATATATATATATATATATGGATTCACATAAGACTGAAGCCCACAATCTCAAATCCCATAAGACTGACACCCTTGAAAGCCCAAAAGACTGAAAACACACCGGATACAAACACTGACTATATTCCAGTACAAGGATACAGAGAAACAAAGACAAGAAAAAAACATATTACTTTCCACCAAGTATGAGCGGGGGGGGAGAGCCCCATGTTACCCCCCACACCCCTTGCTACTTAAATATATCAACTCCTGGATTGCACACCACAGAACAAAATGGCAAACATACCATTATGTGTTTCATGACTGCCTGTTGTATTCATAGTATTGTTCTCTTTTAACTTGCTATACTACAGCATAACTCATGTTAGTGTAGTGAAGGGCAATCTCAGAGTTGATAATATTTAAGTAGCAGGGGGTGTGGGGGATGCAGGGGGGGGGCTTGCCTCCCTGCTCACACTTTGTGGAAAGTAATATGGTTTGTCTTGTCTTTGTTTCTCTGTATCCTTGTACTGGAATATAGTCAGTGTTTGTATCCTGTGTGTTTTCAGTCTTTCTTTGAGTTTTTTGAGTTTTCAGTCACACACACACACACACACACACACACACACACACACACACACACACACACACACACACACACACACACACACACACTTTGAACTAGAACAAGGGGACTGGTGTGATACATGAAGGATTCTCTAAACCTACGGTACTAAAACAAAGAATAAATAGTCACGCATAACTAACTGGTTAAAAAAACACAAAAAGAAAAATCTAGCAGACTAGATTTCTAACTGTGTGATACATAGGTCTCAACCTGCTAAGAGACCAAACACAGACCATAGCAGTGTGTGACAAACAGTCAAAATGTGGAACACCCAATTTTCGCACTGCGTGGAAAGCATACTTTGGCCATGTTCTTTCAACCAAAATATACCATATGTAAGTATTTAATAATACACACACACTCTCTTGCAGACACAGATATTTACATATACACACAGATGTAGAAGCAAAAAGACTGGCTCACTCAAATAGAAAAACACACACACACACACACACACACACTTAAAAAGATTCCTTTTAACTGCTGGTGTTTCGGTTATTTACTTTGGTACTGTTTTGCTTCTGTTTGCTATGGTCTGTGTCCCACATTGGCCTCTTAGCCCGTTGAGACCTATGGCTCCAGCCTAAATTTGCCCATGCCCATATAACCTTATCCAATATACAGTAACTTCAGTGCTTGCCTTATTCTCAAACTACTACTCAGTACATTTACCTTGCCTCTTAACATCTACTCTATGTATAGTTCTGAGCCAGTCAACACTTGCATAAAACAATTGGCATAACTTAAACTAGTAACCATTTTATTTCTCATTCTCTCATATTTATTGGCTTAATGTTGCTTTATTATTTAAATTGTATGTGTCATTTTCAAGTCTATATTTTTAGTATTGAAACTGTTGATGTTCTTTCGTCCAATCTCGCCTTCATTTTTACATATGGGTTTGGAGCCGATCCTCTGCTCCGACTCGGCCGATTTTCAAGCTCGAAGACTTCTGGTTGTCTCGTGGCTAAGCAGGTATCCCATGGTGCACCAGTGCAATCCCCAGATCTCGTTTGCTGTGTCGACGAGTTCGGATGTGCTTCTCTTGGCTCTGGCTAAGTCTCTTGCATTTTTTCATTAACTAGTGTTTTTTGCATATTTACTGGAAAGATATATATATATATATATATATATATATATATATATATATATATATATATATAAAGGGCTTTACTTTAATTGTCATCTGTGACCTTAGTAGTAGTATCCTGTGTACCAGTAGTTAGGCGCAGTTGCGCTTTATTGCCTAGATCGTTAGTTTTGGCGGTTTTCGCCGTTCTTAATCAGTAGGTGCTCCTATTGATTAATTTACTGTTAATCGGTTATTGTTAACTGGTGGTCTTTGGCGGGGATCCGCTAAAGTCTTAATCACTTTTACAGTTGCAAATATTTTCCTACTTTATTGAACGTGTGGTGTGGTATACTTGGCCTGTTTGAATTAGAAGACCCAGTTCTTCACAGGTCTAGGCCCATTTAACTTAGAGTACCTAGTCCTCGTGTTACTACTTCACTGCAATTCTATTTAAATAAAATGTCCTGTGTGACTGAATCCCTATCTGTTTGTTTTAGTTGAAAGACCTAGTTTCTCTTACACCAGGCTAGGCCTGTTTAACTTAGAGGACCTAGTCCTCATGTAATTCTTCTGCAGGGCTAGGCCCATTTTAATTAGTGGACCTAGTCCTCCGTTATTCTTTCTCTTTTCTCCTCTGGTTGCTTGTGTGTTTGCAATGTCTAAGGGTAGCAAGGAGCACAAACCCTCTGGGTTAAAAAAATGTATGAAGTGCTCCCAGAAAATGTGTGACGAATGGCCACAGTAGCTGTGTCTACTGCTTGGGAGCCATCCATTTGCAGGAATCATGTTTGTTGTGTTATGCTTTCTCTCCTAGAGTGTTGCAGGAGAGACCGAACAAACTGATACTCAGGGGTCTTCTGAAGCCAACCTTTGAGGAAGCCTTATCTGGTTCGTCAGCTTCTTCGTCTAAGTCTTCAAAGTCAAGATCTGACTCGTAATCAAAAGTTTCAAAAAGGCCTCCGGCACCGGCCGGTGTTTCGGAGCCGCCTTCCAAATTAACAAAATCTGCCTCCTCAACTCCTCAGTCTTTGGAGCCGAAGGAGAGCACCATGGTTTCAGAGTCGGTCACAGGTGCTTCGGTGCCGACTGCTGAACCTTTGGAAATAGTTGACTCTTCTGCTCGGAGCCGGTCTGTAGAGTCCCTACCGGCCTCCTTGCTGGTCAAATCTCCAGTGCCTGCTAGGTCGAGATCCCCTACTTTATCTTCTAGATATTCCCAGGAGTCTTTAGGAAAAATATGTGGAGAGGATGCCTAAATTTTTGTTGGCTCCGACCCAATCAGCTCCGGAGCTGCTCAAACCAGTTTTGCCCTCATCTGTGATTCCTCCTCCGAGCTATGTTGGCTTTTTGGAGCCGGAGTGCTTGTTACCAACGGAGGAACCCTCCGTTGCGGCTCCCCTTGCTATTGCATTGGAGCAGAGTTCGGCTGCGACACTCTCAGCTCTGTCCGTCATGTCCAGGGACCGAAGCTCTTCTGTCGGCGCCGATGGGGAGGGTTTGAAATGATATTAGTCGGGTCCAAGCCTTCCTCTCGATGCTTCCACCAGGGTGAGCTCGGACCCTGCATCTATCTCGGAGCCGATGGCTCAAGCTCCGGCACCGTCCTTTGTCTCTTCAGAGTGGGGATGGTCTTTGGAGCTGGAGAGGTCTGCTTTTGAGGTGATGAGTGTGCTGTCACAATCTACAGCTCCTGCCAGTGGTACAAGCACTTTTCCCCCCTAGGGCTCCCACTTCTGTCTCAGTACCTACTCTCTCCGGAGACAGCAGAGACCCACAGCCTCGGGAGCCACCAGCTGGTGGCCCCCACTCTCCCGTGGCCCCCAAAAGGTCCTTTCGAGGAGCCCCCTCGGAAGAAAGTATGCAAGAGGAAGTATATTGACTCCCAGGATGAGTCTATGACATTGGACACTGACCTCGAGGAGTCGGAGGGGTCCCCCAAGTTGTCCTCTGATGTCTCCTTTGTGGACATTCTAGAGATCCTTAAACAGAGGTGCGACTGGCCCACTGTCAACCCTTCTGATGAGGAGTCTGTGTACCTGAAGGCTTTCGGGTCTCAACCTTCTGCCTCTTGGGTGTCTCCACCTTTCGATGAGCTAATGGATCTGGTTAGTCGGAAGGTGTGGGATACTCCCGATGCAGTGGAGACAGTTCCTAGAAGACCAAATAAGCTCCTGTCTGCCCCTCCTGGAAAAGAATTCTTGTCTAAGTGCGTTCTCGTAGATGCCATGGTGGTGGCGCCACGAAGAAGGAGTTGGCGGAGACTTCTTTCTCTGTTCATCTGCCAAACAAGGAGTCTCGACAGATTTGGAAAGCATGTATTTAGTTCAGTGGCTTTTACACTTCGATCTCTGAACTATCTTACCCATTTCACGAGGTAGCAGAGGGATCTCCTCAAGGAGTTAGGAGATTCCATACAGGGTGCTTGTCCTGAAGCAGTCCCTGATAGGATCTTTGCTCAGTTGTCCACCCTAAATTCGGTAGTTAACTCTTCCATGCGGCTTATCTCCCATGCAGCTGATGGAGCGAGCAGAGCAGCGGGTTCAGGAGTTGCACTTAGGCACCACTCCTGGATGCGCTTGTGTAACTTTGCGGAGCCTTTTAAGTCTGCCTTCACCAATGCCCCATTTGATGGTTCCCCTTGTTTGGTCCCAAGGTGAATGAAACACTCACTCGGTGTGAGCAGGAAAGAAAGACTCTCTCTGCCGTGGGAGTCCATTTTACCGGCCCCTCTCGACCATACCCCAAAGGTCAAAGGGGAGGTAAAATGTGGTTCAAAATGTCCCAGAGGGCCTTTCTGGACACGCAGAGTGAATCCTCCTTCAGAGGCAGAGGAGGAGGAGGAAATTGTAGACGTCGCACTAGAGGCAGGAGCGTTCTGCAATACCAGCAAGGCCGTGATTCCTTTTGAGGGCGGTCTTTTCAGAGCTCCTGATGGTGGGTCCTGACTGCGTTTCTCTGGGGCCAGTCGGGGGTTGCATCTCTTTGTATTCAGAAGCCTGGCTAAATATAACCCAAGACAAGTGGGTACAAAGAGTTGTTACCAGAGGCTATATCATAACCCTTTTCCCTTCCACCGTTTGTTCCCAAAAAGATCCCAGATGTTCCACCCAATCACAGGGATCAGGCAACTGTGGAGATCAACAGGTTGCTCTCAAAAAGTCATCCAGCCCATCCCAGCAGACCAGACAGGATCCGGAACTTACTCTAGGTTCTTTTTAGTCCCAAAACGAACCTGAGACTGGAGGCCAATATTGGACCTCAGCAGATTAGACGAATCCGTGAAGAATTACAAAGTTTTGGATGGTCACACTGCAGTTGATACTCCCGTTGTTAGGGAAAGACTATTTGATGTGATCTCTGGATCTCCAATATGCCTACTACCATATAAAAATGGACAGGACGTTAAGGAGGTATCTGCGCTTCCGGCTGGGAGCCAGGGTGTTCACCAAATGCATGGCAGTAGTGACAGCTCACTTGAGACATCAGGGATTCTAGGTGTTTCCATATTTGGACGACTGGCTCCTGACCGCCCCCCACCAGGCATCTACTCAAGAACGGGGACGCCACCACCCAGCTTTGTGCTCAACTAGGGATCTCCATAAATTGGTAAAAATCTTGCATTACTGCCCTCGCAATCTGTGATTTTTTTATAGGCGCAGAGGTAGACACAGTGGATATGACAGTTCGTCTTCCCGCCGAAAGAGCACAAAACCTCATCTCACAAGTTCACCGTCTTTTTCCACTTCGGAAGGTCAAAGCAAAATGGATTCTTTAACTTCTTGGAATGATGGCCAACCATTCTGTTATTACCTTTTAGCCAGGTTGCACATGAGAATCCTTCAATAGCTCCTGTTCTCCCAGTGGTCATTTTAATGTCTACCGCTGAATCACCCTATTCTGCTGATGGAATTATGCAAAACGGACCTTCGTTCACAGAAGCTCCCTTTCTGCCTACCCAACCCGTTGCCACTGTGACCACGGATGCCTCCCAGGTTGGGTGGGGGGGCATTATCTTGGCAGGACTGTCCATGGCACATGGCAAGAACAAGAGGCTCATCTGCATATCAGCGTTCTGGAGATGAGAGCGGTGCTTCTGGCGTTGCAAGCACTTCAGGACCTTCTTCCTCCAGGTCCGATTACGATGCAATCGGACAACATGTCGGTTGTTTGGTACATCAACAAACAGGGCGGTACCAGATCTTACCCACTCTGTCGAGAGGCCATGCGAGTTTGGGAATGGGCGATTTCTTCCCAGCACTTTCTGGTGGCAACGCACATTCCGGGGACAACCAACATGCTAGCCGACAAGCTGTGCCGGGCAGTCTTACTGCCCCACGAGTGATCTCTGAAACGGGAAATGGTGGAACAGATTTTCCGAAAATGGGGACAACCTTGCTGCGACCTTTCTGCCAGTTCAGTCAGTGCCAAGTGCAGCAGTTATTTTTCCCTAATTCCCCCTCCGGGGGAAACGCCCAGAGACTCTCTGGTCCACGATTGGCCCACAGGACTTCTATATGCTTTTCCTCCATTCCTTCTTATCCCCAAAGTGATACAGAAAGCCAACCGACTGGGAAGCAAGTTGATCCTCACTGCTCCTTACTGTCCTTGTCAGAGAACCAAGCCAACCGACTGGGAAGCAAGTTGATCCTCACTGCTCCTTACTGGCCTTGTCAGGTCTGGTTCCCCTTCCTTGAGCCTCTTCTCTTGGACAATCCTTGGATTCTGGACTCCGTTCCAGATCTATTGACCCACATGTCGGGTTTGCTACACCCCTCTCTCCACACCCTCAAATTGACAGCTTGGCTGCTCCAGTTCCATCTCTAGTCAGGCTTCATGATGTTTCGTCATCAGTGTCCCATATTCTTTTATCCTTGCATAAACCCTCAACCAGAAGGCTGTATGACAGTAAATAGAAAAGGTTCTCTATTAGGGCACAGAAAATGAAAGTGGATCCTTACATCGCTCCCGTTCCTATGATTCTGGAATTCCTTTCTGAACTTTTTCAGCAGGGATCTGCCACGACCACCATCAAAGTACAATTGGCGGCGATCTCACATTTTTATTTAGGGTCTCTAAATGTCAACCTTATGTCTCATAAGCTATGCAAGACTTTCTTGACAGGAGCCACTTTACTGAGACCACCATTACAAGAACCTGTGGCTTCTTGGGACTTAAATTTTGTGTTGTCCAAACTAACATCCCCTCCCTTTGAACCGTCTCATTCATCTTCCTTAAAATATTTGTCTTGGAAGACTGTGTTTTTAGTAGCTATTACATCAGCCAGATGTGTTTCTGAGCTACAAGCCCTGTCTATTAAGCCACCTTATTTAGCCTTTCATAAAGACAGGGTTTCTTTACGTAACGATCCTTTGTTTGTTCCCAGAGTTTGTTCTTCTGCCACATTGAACCAGTCCACTGAGCTTCCAGTTTTCTTTCCCAATCCTAGCAATGTAGCCAAATATAGTTTCCATCAGCTGGATTTTCACAGACCGCTACGTTTTTATTTGCAATGGACCAAAGAATTTCAGAAGTCAGACCAGCTGTTTCTTTTTCCAATTCCAGATTGGGCTTACCAGTTTCTAAGGTGACATTGTCTAACTGGATTTAGAGTTGCATGGCTTTCATCTACATTTCGGAGGGCAGACCTTTACCCCACAGGATCAAGGCTCACTCTACTAGGTCTCTGTCTACCTCTGCAGCCTTTCAAGCCAGGGTATCAATTGATCATATCTGTGCAGCAGCTACGTGGGCTACCCCTCACACCTTCATTACTCATTATAAGTTGGATTTGGCTTTTAGGGTAGAGCATCCTTTGGATCCACGGTGCTCAGGAGTATCTTCCAATGAGCCACCCAAGAATAAGGCGCTAAGGACGCTGTCCCATATGTAAAAATGAAGGTGAGATTGGACTACCTAACATAAAGAAGTTATGTACTCACCATAACGTTCCATGTTTGTAGTCCATCTCAAACTTCATTTTTACCAACCCGCCCTCCTGCCCCCATCCTGGAAGATCTGGAGGTAATACTTTAAATTTCTTGGTTGGCGACCCTTTAGTATTGGTTTGTTGGTTAGGGGTTTCTTTCTGTTTCTAGCGAGCAGCAAATAAGATCTGGGGACTGCACTGGTGCACCATGGGATACCTGCTTAGCCACGAACCAACCAGAAGTCTTCGAGCGTGAAAGTCGGCCGAGTCAGAGCCGAGGATTGGCTCTGAACCCATATGTAAAAATGAAGGGTGAGATGGACTACCAACATGGAACGTTATGGTGAGTACATAACTTCTTTTTTCTTTGTGATGCTGTCGTGCTAAGGGCAAGGTGTTTCATTATATTAAACTATAGTTACTAAATAATTGCCTTTTGTTATTGTAGGCCACTGGACTAGTTATTGCCTGGAAGGGGTCAGTAGGTTAACAACTAATGGGTTTAGAAGCGTAGCTGTCCAAGTGTACCTAATTTACAGGGGCATCCCTAACGCCATTTTATAAGCTCCTCCTAAAATCTTTTGCAGCGGTTATTTTTTATTTGAGAAACTGCAACTTACTTGACAACAGCTATCATTTTAAGCAGCAGTAGTAACATTTAAAAATTTGCCCTCGTTTAGGAAAGTTTGTCTCCAGATTTTTTTAACTATGACCCCGATTCTACGAGTTTATGAACCAAGGGCCTTCATGTGAAAAAAATTGAAAGTATAACATTTATACACACTTTTTAATAGCTGAGCGAAGACGTTATCCTAACAAAATAAGACATTCAAAAAGAAATAAAGCCCCTGTATACCTGTTATGACATGCTACATGCGTAATGTTACTTGGCATCAGTGGCACATAATCTGGAATTATGTGGGCAGTGCAACTCAATATACATTAGAATGAAGTCAGAACAACAGAGGCATATTTAACTGATGCCTGTGAATAAAATATTGCTGATTCTTCAGAGGTCAGACACTGCAGCATATCCTCATGACTTTAACATTCGAGGTGAAACCAGATTAAAATTTTAAAAAGTCTCTCTCCCTGGTTGCGGTGTTAAGAGGTGCAAGAGTGCAAGCTTTCTCTCACTAATTCTGTATCTTATGACAAAGAAAGAAGGCACACTTACACTCACAGACACATGTGGCAGCACAGAGCATGTAATGGGAGGGCACAGAACAGTTCACTCATAAAAGTTTCTTAAGTTGAAGATGTAACTTACTTGACAAAAATCTCAAAGTGGAACCAAGGCTGCAAAATGCGGAACAGCAGAACAGGGGGCTTAACTGATCACAAATGCGGAGCATTCCACACAATCCGGAGCACTTGGCGGCTGCGCAGGTGTGATACCTTAAACCTATTGCATCAGAGGCCTCATGGGATATATGCAAATCACCCTAGTTTTGTAATAAGTGGCAAAATCGTAAGTCATGAACAGGATATTTAATGTATTATAAAGCTATCTCCCACACATTTCTGTTTTCTTTACTTGGAAGTGTTCTTCCCAATTAACTTTGTTAGTTGCTTTTTGAATAGATGTGTTTTTGTAGTAAAAATTAATTTTTACGAATGGTAAATATCCTAGGTGGAGTAGTAGTTAGTTTGATTTTAAGATGATTTTAAATGATTTTGCTTGTTTGTGTTTTTATATCTTTTTAATGCATTTTGTTAATCTTTTATAGCAGTTATTTTGTAGTTAGAGTAGATACTTAGAATTTGACTCTATTTGTCACTAATGCTGTTTTACGAATGTCTGGTTATGGGCACTGTTTTATGTTAACACTTGTTAGGATTTAAATAAATTTAATTTCTAGGGGATTAACTTCCTCAGGTGTTGGCTCCAAGGTGAGAGAAAGGATTTCTGTTTCTGTAGCCCACCTCTCTGAGAGTGTTTTCGGGCAGTGGTGTTTGGCAGAACTCTGAGACAGAGAGACGTTTTCAGATATGGGTATTTATTCTGGGTCTCGGGGAAACCTACCTTCTTTCTTTGTACTACTTTGGACCTTTTGGGGTTGAAGCTAAAGCAGTGTTAGTCCCCCCCCCCCCCACTGCCCTGCAGTAGAAAATCGGCTGCCATCAGCTTATCTCCTCAATCACTGAGTCTACAGGACCTGCCTTACCCCCCAGACTTAACCTGACCCAAGTCTGCGGCCAGTGAGGAGACTGAGGATGATGGTGGAGTGTCATACTGGTGCTGGGGAGTGTGCTGTAGCCCCCATCTTCCCCCTGCAGCCCTGTGAGCACTTCAGTGAATATAGAGCTTGAAGTGTGGAGCTTGCCATGTCCTTTAATGCCGCTGTTGCAGCGTACCCCCCCCCCCCCGGATGGGCAAGGCATTGTCAGCTGCACACTCATGCTCCCCCATGGTGGTCCATCCAGCACCCCTGCTAAGGCGTAGTCAGTGCTTAGGTAGTAGCAAATCTTTTAAGTGTATTCTATTGCATGTGGAGAGGAGGAGGAAGTTCTACCTCCATTGTTTGTATTTGTCTGCATTCTCATACCCTACCCTAATTTTCTTGTTTGTCTGGAGAAGTTTCTTAGGTTCATAGGTAGGTACTAGGCTATCTGCCTGAGGGCATTTATAAGCCTAGCCAGAGTGTGTCTGCTTTTGCCACCCCATTGATTAATTAACTGAGCCTCTGTCAAGCAGAGCCAATGAAGTGATCCCAGGGGTGTACTTTCTGTTACCCATCCACTTGTCAAGGCTTCTCTTGAAGAGTGTTAGTGAGGGGCTCTGCCTAATGTAGTTAGGAATTTTGTTCCAAAGCATGGGGAGTCTCTGTGACAGGAATCTATCCCTCCAGCATGTTCTATTTATTGTTATAGGGAGGTTTAGCTCACTAGAGCGCGTGGCTCGCAGTGACTTGGATTTCTTTAGGTGGAGCATGTCCATCAATTCTGAGGTGGACATGGCTTTAGTAAGTCGGGCAGAGATCAGCTCTGAGTAAGCGATATGCCACTGAGTACAGCCGGAGTTTTTTCAGTCGGGCTGCATAGGACATATGTTTGAGGCCAGTAATCCTCTTGGTGAGGTGCTTTTGTGGTCTTTCAAGCTGTTGGAAGTGTCTTGTGAGGTACATCCCAAATGGGGCATTGTACTCTATGATGGGTCTGATGAGTGACTAGTAGAGGGGCACTATAACCTCTTTATTTCTAGATGCGGACCCCTTAGTAATTAGATGGGCCACATAGAAGGATTTTCTAACTACTTTGGTAATATGATTGTCAAAAGAGAGATTACTATCTACCTGGGTCCCCAGATCTCTTATTACCTCTTCTGTATTAAGGGGGCTGCCGCCTATGTGGTAATTCGTGGGTGTTTTGTTTTTCCCAAACGGGATGACTATGTGTTTTTTTGGCATTTAGCTTGAGGCCATGACTTTGACACCAGGTGTCTGTCTCAGTAAGGCCTTTTTGGAGGATGTCCGTGTCAGCCGAAGAGTCAATTATGGCTCCCAGTGTGCAGTCATTGGCGAACTTGGTTAGCCATAGTCCTCCTGTGTTTGCCTGTACTTCTGAGAAATATATGCCGAACAGTAGGGGTCCCAGAACTGAGCCTTGTGGGACACCACTTGTGACTGGTTTAGAGTCCGACCTGGAGCCTGATATTCTTACCGTGTGAGTTCTGTCTGTAAGCCAGTTGGCAACCCATCTTGTGACGTAGGGGTTTATGTTCAGGGTGGTGAGTTTTTCTATAATACCCAAGTGAGGAATGGTGTCGAACGCCTTGGTGAGATCAAGGTAGGCTGTGTGAACCACCTTTCCCTCATCTATGGCCTTGGTAACTGTCTCGAAGAAGTCAGCCAGGTTTAGTAGGCATGATCTGCCCTTAACAAAGCCGAACTGGGTCGGGTCAAGTGTTTGGAGGTTCCCAATGTCTTTGTTAATGAGTTCCATGATGATGCGCTCCATAGCCTTGCAGACCAGGCTAGTCAGGCTTATGGGGCGATAGTTACCAGGGTCAGTTGTGGCTCCTCCTTTGTGGAGCGGAATAACCATTGCTGTGCGCCATTCTATGGGCACGTAGCCTGTGGAGAGGCTGAGGTTGAACAGCATGTTTAGGTGGGGGGTTAGTTTGTTCTGTAGTTTGTGCAAGACGCAGTCTGGGACACCATCTGGCCCCATTGATGCTGTGTTTTTGGCTTTTGAAAGGGCTGTTTTCACCTGTGCTTCTGTGATTTCCGGGACACTACACTTTTCGGTATTGTTGTGGGCCCTTTTGAAGGTGAGAGGGAAGTGAAGTTTGCACTGAATGTATCTGCCAGTATGTTGGCAATATCAGTAGGTTCAGTATATTTTGTGCTACTTTGCACGATCTCAGAGCATATCTGCGAGTTGCCACTTAGATTTTTGACATAGCTAAAGAAGGCTTTGTGGTTATCTTTCGAGTCCTTTGCTATTTTTCTTTCGAAGTTAGCCTTGGATGATTTTATGAGGGACCTTAGTCTCTTAAAATAACTAGAGGGATAAGTTTAAGTTTTTGGATTAGGTAGAACTTTAGTCCTTTATCTATATAGCATAGTAAGCTCATTAATATCTTCTTTTGTATGGCCAGCAAAGTTTCAGGCATGACTTCTGCGGTTGTATTCCAGGCCATGGATAGTAGCAGCTTGAACATTAAAGCCTGCTTTATAGGAATGTTGTTTATTTAGATCTCTTACTTGACCCACACCTGTTTCCTATCCACGCTTTTCTCCTTAGGTTTTGATAATGGGTCACTGAACTAACTCTCTAACTTTTCTGAGAGGCACATTAAAGTTCTTCCTGCAGCTCTGACATCATTTATTCTGGTGTCCCACTGGGCTAAATCCTTGGCCTGTTGCTGTTTTCAATATTCATTGTACTCTACCTGTGGACCTTCCAAAATGAAAGGTAGTCTGTACTCTTAATTTATAAGGTGGGAAAAACTCCGCACAGACTCGAGCACAGCTGTAGGTCTGGTCTTAACGTTTATACTCCATTTAGTGCTAATGAGGTGTCAATACCTGAAATTTGAATATTGAAAAAGTTTCAGCTACCTCCTTCACATTAACTTGCTTTATTGAGACTCCGGTTCCTTGTGTTCAGATGTACAGATATTTAACCGTTATCCTTCACCTTTATCTACAGTTTCACCTTCATCCTGATTTCATAGCTGAGTTTAGTTGAGAAGGAACTTGTTTATAAAATGATTAGATAAATATTGCTGGACTTGTGCTGAGCCAAAGCTAAGGAAATTCTGATGCCAAAACTTGACTGTGGCTTCATAGGTTCATAGGTTGGTACTAGGCTATCAGCGCTAGGGCCTATACAAGCCTAGCCATAACAATTCCCTGGCTATTTCTTCCCACACTATTTACTTCCCTGGACCCTGTCTAGCAGGGCGACTGACGTGATCCCTGTGATTTCCTTTCTCCCATCCAATCGTCAAGGTTCCTCTTGAAGAGGTCCAAAGAGGCACTCTGCTTGACATGTATGGGCAATCTATTCCAGAGTCTGGGGAGTCTCTGGGTCCGGAACCTATCCCTCCAGCATGTTTTGTTTATTGTGATGACAAGGTTTAGATCCCTGGAGCGTGTAGCTCTGAGGGTTTGGGATTTCTTTAAGTGTAGCATGTCCAACAGCTCTGGGTTTGACATGGCCTTGTATGTTAAGCAGAGATCGCCTCTGAGTAGACAATATGCGACAGAGTATAGCTGGAGTTTTTTAAGATGGTCAGCGTAGGGCATCTGCTTTAGGACTGTGATTCTTTTAGTGAGGTATTTCTGAGGCCTTTCCAGTTGTTGCAGATGTCTTGAGAGGTACATACCAAATGGGGTGTTGTATTCTATAATGGGTCTAATGAGGGATGAGTACAGTGGGACAATGACCTCCTTTTTTCTGGATGAAAAGCCCTTTGTGATGAGGTGTGCCACATAGAAGGATTTCCTGACTGTTGTGGCGATGTGGTTATCGAAGGTGAGACCACTGTCCACCTGTGTCCCTAAGTCTCTTATCACACTTTCTGTGTTTAGTGTACTGCCACCTATATGGTAATTCATGGATACATGTTTTCTCCCAAAGGGGATAACAATACATTTCTTGGCATTGAGCTTGAGCCCATGGCTCTGGCACCAAGCATCTGTTTCTGTAAGGCCCTTTTGTAGAGTATCCATATCATTTGGGGATTCAATAATGGCTCCCAGTTTGCAGTCATCTGCAAACTTTGTTAGAGTCCCTTAGTGTTGACCTGTACTTCAGAGAAGTAGATGCCAAACAAGCCCCAGGACTGAACCCTGTACTCCACTTGTCACTTGTCTGGAGCTGGATTTGGAGTCGGCTACTTTTACAGTGTGGGTTCTATCAGTAAGCCATTTGTCAACCCATTGGGTGACATAGGGATTAATGCCCAACTTAGTAAGTTTATCTATGATTCCAGAGTGGGGGATGGTGTCAAAGGCCTTGGCAAGGTCTAGATAGGCTGTGTGGACCACCTTACCCTTGTCCATGGCTCTGGAGACTGATTCAAAGAAGTCAATCAGGTTCAGGAGACAAGATCGGCCTTTCACAAACCCAAACTGGGTGGGGTCCAGTGTTTGAAGGTTGCCAATGTCTTTGTTTATAAGTTCCATGATAATACGCTCCATGGCCTTGCAGATAAGGCTTGTCAGACTGATGGGACAGTAGTTTCCGGGATCCAAGGTGGATCCCCCCCTTGTGGATTGGGATAACTGTAGCTCTGCGCCACTCAGTGGGCATGAAACCTGAGGTGAGGCTATGATTAAACATGACACCTAGGCGAGGTGCCAGTTCATATTGTAGTTCATGTAGTACACAGCCCGGGATGTCATCTGGTCCCATGGATGCTGTATTCTTGGCTTTAGAGAGTGCGTTTTGTACCTGTGTGGCCGTTATTACTGGAATTTGGCAATCTTCCGGTATTGAGATGGGCCATTTAGGGGGTGAGAGGGGGGTGAAGTTGGCACTGAATCGATCTGCCAGGATATTGGCAATATCCTTTGGATCAGTATATTTAATGCCATTCTGTTTTAGCTCAATGCAGATCTGAGCATTGCCATTTAGATTCTTGACATAGTTATAGAATGCTTTGTGGTTGTCTTTGGAATCTTTGGCAATTTTATTTTTGTAACTAGATTTGGAGGATTTTATGAGGCATCTCAGTTTCTAACTGAGGCCAGTAAGGGAGTTTTTTGCATCCTGGGATTTTCCTCTTTTCTGCAAAAGTTTCTTCCTTTTGTTGTAAAGTTTGTTTATGGCAGGGGACCACCAGATTGGCTTCCTTTTTTTGGATGAGAGCATTTTGGTTCTATTTGGGATGGCACGATTCATGCATGAGTGGATGTGCTCGTACAGTGCCTTAGTGTAGGATTCAGCAGTTGAACTTTCAGTTCCCGTCTGCATGGGTGTTATGAAGTTTGTCACTTCTGACTTGAGTAGCATGAAGTTGGCTTTGGAGAAGTTTTTATGGTGGTTTCTTTACTGGGGGGTGGGGGTGGGATGTGGATGTTAAGGGTGATTAGCTTATGGTCAGACCTGACTAACGAGGGGGTGACCATAGGTAATGACCAGGTCTAGGATATTGGAGCCCCTGGTGGGACTATGGATTAGTTGATCCAGGGCATTGGAATTTATGAATTCCAAGAACCGCTTTGTAAAGGTGTTGGGACATGAGTAGTTTTCCCAGTTAATGGCAGGGTAGTTAAAATCACCCAGTATTAGGGTGTTTGATTCTATCTTAATATTTTCCAGTATGTTTAGAAAGATGTAGTGAGAATCTTGGGGTATGGTGGGGGATCTGTAGCAAGCTACAATTTGGATTGCAGTCTTACCTAGTGTTAGTTGCACTTGGAGAATTTCAGACACATTGTGCTGGCCAACTAGGCTGGTGGTGTGAATATCCTTGGTGAATATTGACACTCTTCCACCTTTAGTGTTTCGGTCCTGGTTTGGTGGCCGAAAAGTGTGGTAAGAGTTGTAGCCTGGTATTGCAGGGGTGCTCTCTGGAGCCTTGACCAGGTCTCAGTTACTGCACAGATATCGATGTTCTCCATTTTTAGGAGTGCCTCGAGAGAGTGCATTTTGAGGTTTAGACTTCTAGCATTGAGTAGCATTACCTTCAGATTTTGCATGCTTGTACCTGTTACGGTGGTAGTTTTGTCCTTTGAAGTTTGCCTTAGGGGTCGGCAGCTCTTAGCACACTAAAATCCTTAATATTTGCCAATGTATGTAGCCCAAGCCATATCCAGACTTCACTACTGTGCTACTCAAAACCTCTTGCTACATTTCCTGTAGTTGAAAGATCCACAGCTTATTTTCCCTTTGCTGATTTTAAAATCTTTTTGCATCTGAATGCTGCCCCAATAAGCTGCACACACTTCAATGTAGCACCTCTTAAGATTCCAGATTAGATGTCTCCAACACATACAATTGTGAATGAGAAATGCTGTTGCTATACATTCCTACACCTTTTCATTTCTGGCCTTTAAGCCTTGCTTTGCTCTAGCAAGCACTGAAGAGTCTTTACTTTTGCTGATGACTTAGTAGTGAGTAGATGCTTGTATGATATGCTGCCAACTGCAGATGTTAGTTTTTATTTGCAGATGTCACAAGTGTACTTTTCATGGGTTCATAGGAGATTACTAGGATAATGGCTTAACAGCCCTTAGAAGCATAGCTAGTATAACTTGACTTTACCCAATATGTGGCCCCTAGGGGCAAGAAGATGGCATAGGTTTGTGCATTTGCTTAGAGTATTTTACAGTTTGCCACTGTCTCTAAGGGACATAGACTCTATCCTCAGGTGTAAATTTGTGACTTCCTCCTTCATTGATTCAAATTGCATTTGAAGTGGGCTAGGAAGTGGCTCTGTTTAACAGGAACAGGAAGCCTTTTCCAAAGAAGGAATAATCTCTGTGGCACACGTCTCTCCAGCATGTTTTGTTTGAGTTGCCCACTAGGTTTAGATCTCTAGATCGGGTGACCCTCATGCTGTTTGTTTTATAGATGTGTAGCAGATCCATCAGGGCTGGATTTGCGAATGCCTTGTAGGTTAAGCTTAGGTCACCCCTTAATAATCGGTAGGAGACATGGTAAAGAGAGAAGGTTTTTAGTCTCTCCACATAGGACATATTGTTAACATCCTGTATTTTCTTTGTGAGGACCCTCTGGGGTTGCTCCAGCTGTCACAAGTGCCTTGTCAAATACATGTCAAATGGCACATTGTGCTTGAATATTTGGTCTAATGAGGACTGAGTACAGTAGGACTATAACTTCTTTGGATTTGGATGCCATAGCTTTAGTTATAAGGTGTGTCACATAAGGTGTGTCACATAGAATGACTTCCTCACCACTGTGTACATGGGATGGTCAAAGTTTGGGCTTCTGTCTGTCTGTGTACCTAGATCTCTCATCTCTGAGTCTAGTGTTAGGGTGTGCTATTGATGTTGACGTTTGCAGGGGTCTTTGGCTTCCCAAATGGTATGATGCATTTTTCAACATTTAGTTTTAGGCCATGGCTCTGCAAGCAATCATTTGTCTGATTTAGACCATCCTGAAGGATATCAACATTGGGGCAGTTGGCTTGCAGTCCTTGACAAACTTTGTCATTCAGAGGCTTTCCACATTAGCCTTGACTTCAGAAAAGTATATTCCGAACAGGAGTGGTCACAGCTCTGAGACTTTGGCACACCACTAGTAACTGGCCTCTTGCTGAATCTGGGTTCTCCCAATTTAACTACATGTGCCCTGTCCTTGAGCCAATTGACTATCTGGTAATGTAGGGATTTATGCCCAGTTTTGTGAGTTTATTTATAATACCGGAGTGTGGAATTGTGTCAAATGCCTTGGCCACCTCGAGGTAGGTGGTATGCACTGTTTTACCCTCATCCATGGCCCTAGTGACTTTTTCAAAAAAATCCCTCCTATTTATTAGGCATAATCTGCCCTTGACAAAGCCAAATTGGGTTGGGTCCAGTGTTTGGAGGTTTCCGATATCTTTATTTATCAGGCCCATGATTATTCTGTCCATAGCCTCCATTACATTACAAAACTAGTAATACTTATGAGTCTGCAATTATCCAGGTAAGTTGATGGTCCTGCTCTGTGCAGAGGATTGACTGTTGCTGTCCACCACTCAACTGGGACAAAGCCAGTCTAGAGGCTGTGGTTAACTAGCGATCCCAATGGGCCTGATAGGTCCTGATTCAAGCTGTTTAAGACGCAACCTGGTATATCTTTGGGCCCCATTGTCGCCCTGTTTTTTAACTTTAGAAAGTGCGATGGCAACCTGTTGTTTAGTGATAATTGAAGGGGGACTTCTGGAGGGTACTTTTGTGGTGGAAAACTGGGGGTGTGAATATGAACCTATCAGCTAGCAGTTTTGCAATGTGTTCTGGCTTGAGTATAGGTGGTTCTGTCCACAACTAATTCCACACATTGTCTGGATGTTGCTGTTGCGATTGCTGACAGAACTGAAAAATGCTTCATGGTTCTCCTTGGCTTTGAAGGCTATTTTTGCCTCAGTCTGCTTTCAGTGTCTTGATTAGTTTCCTAATTTGCTTGTTTAAACTAATGAAATATTTTTTGCTCTGTTGTGCACATTCCCTCTTATTTCTCAACAGGACTTTCTTTCTTTTGTTCTACCAACCTATTAATACCAGGGGTCCCCCAGGGTGGCTTGATTTTTGTGGTTTGACCTGAGCTTATTTTGGTCTGGTACTGCCATTTCTTTTGCAGTTGTTTATATGGTCATAGAGGGTTTCTGTATACATCTGTGCACAGGCTTCTGTGTTTTCTGGGTTTGAAGAGCATGGAAACATAGCTATGTCGTCACTTAATAGGAGGTAGTTTGCCTTACAAAAGTTCTTAAAAGTTTTTGGAGTTGGGTGGGGGTGGAGGTTCTGTTTTTACCTTTATTTCAAGGGAGACCGCTTTATCTGATCTTACCAGTGAAGACATCCCACTTGGGGTGGGGTGGGATGCAACACTCGCCCATATTTGTGAGTACCAGATCTATGATATCTGTACCTGTAATGGGGCTACAGACTAGCTGCTCCAGGGCATTTGAGTTTTACAAAGTCCAGAAATCTTTGGTCCTGCATGTTCATGGTTGAGTATGCCTCCCAGTTAATGGAGGAGTAGTTTAAAATCACCCATGAGAATGGTATTTGGCTGGATGGTGAGTGATTTATAGTAACTTCAGGTATGATGGTTAGGTTTTCTAGTTAATGGGGGGGGGGTCTGTTGCTAGTAAGAATATGGTAAATGGATTTTTTTCCCATGGTTAGTTGGACATGAAGTAGCTCAAGCATGTCATTGTTTCACCAGATATGCTTATCCTTTATGTAGACAGACGGAGCTCTGCCTTTTGCTCTTTCGTGTTCAGTGGGTGGTCGGAATGTATGAAAAGTATTATAGACGTGCAGTGCTGGAGTGCTTTCTGTGGCTTTGAACCACATTTCATTAATTGCACAGATGTCTGCATTATCATGGTGAGGAGTACTAGAGTGCAGTTTCTTGTTGAGACTCCTACCGTTAAGTAACACCTTTAGCTTGTCCTGAATAGCTTTCGCTATGTTCGAAAGTTTGTTTGTTGGTAATGCCTAAAAAAGTACTGTAGGGGTAGATGTTTTTCCAATATCCATAAACCTAGTGGTGACTGGTAAAGACCATCCCTGGCAGAGACCATCCCTGGCAGAGCAGCATGGCCTATCAACCATATCCTCCCAGGCTGACAAGTATTGGATCCTTTTGGAGTGACACCAGTAGCTAAGCCAATTTTCTGTTGGTATTGTGGCATCATCCTTGGAGAGATGGTACAGTGTCGCTCAATGCTAGGCTCATAACTTTTGTTCTTGTTCAGGACACACTGTGTCGCTGAAATTAAGGGATATGGTTGCTGATCCCATGATAGGACTGCAGTCACTGTAACCTCCTGTTCGCCTGACATTGTAAATTGTACCTGATGATCATGCCAGACTTCCATGCAGGAATTATTTATGGACTAGAGAATTTAAAGCGGAACTGGATAATTTCATAACTCTGGAGATGAAGTGGTGATGGGAACTATGGACCTGAATGTCATAATGAGGCACTTCATTTATGTCATGGTGATATGAGGAAGCAAAAAGTCTAGCCTTTAGATTCACAAAGATAAATTGGCAGATCAGGATGATGGAGCTTAATGGAAAAATATCTGAACTGCATGTTTATCCAGGAAGGTGGTGACTGAGATGTTTATCCTGAATAAATTGGTTGAGTGGGCTGGTCTGCATGGAAGTCTGATAAGAATCTCAGCTAAGCATTGCCTAAAAATACTTCTCACCCTCTTAAGTGCAAGAAATCTGGACACGGCCAAAAATAATGGGGGAGCAAAGGCCTAAACATAGGGACAAATTTTAAATATTGCTCCTATAAACTTAAAGTTTCTAGAGTAACCATTTTTATGTTGGCATGCATTTTCTGAAGTATACGAAGTTTGAAAGGTAAATGTGTTTCATTATTTAGTGATTTGAATCCTCAGTGATTTGTCAGAAAACAACAAATATGAGGAATGCAGCAAAAATGTGAGGCAAAACTCTGGACAGTTGAGAGGTATGTGCCTGTGTCAGAGGGATGCAGCTCCGACTGGCCCAAGTGACACATTTATTTTATGGATTGGGTACATGGTGGTGCAGGCAGGAGGGATGGACATGCTCATCTGGGGGAAAACACCTCCATGGCTGATCCCTGAGGAAGCAGTTGATTTGGGGAATGCTGTTGTTTGTCTATGTATAAATGGTAAGCTGCAAGCCCCATTGTAAGTCACCCACGGGGGGGGGGGGTCATGATTCTCAGAGGGAAAGGACATGAGCCTTAAGCAAGAACCTCTCTCTCTTCAGCAATTTGACACTGTCACAGGAAGCCTATGTCTCTTCAAAGGACCTGGACATGGACCTTAGTTGGTCTGCAGGCTGTAGAGTGTGTGTGTGTGTGTGTGTGTGTGTGTGTGTGTGTGTGTGTGTGTGTGTGTGTGTGTGTGTGTGTGTGTATAAGAACCCCTGTGTTCTACATAGTGCATATGGGGTGGTTGAATGCTGTGGATGGGAGACCTAGGCATATTCATGAAGGTGTGAATCTTTCACATAAAAGGAACAGGTACTGACTATTTTGTTTTGGGGCCTAAATAAGGTGCACCAAATTAGAGATGCATGCATATATACAAATGTACTTTTGCGTTTGAATCTAAACAGAGGGCTCAATTTGTGGTATTGACGGAAGGAATGTACTGATAGAGCTGATTTTGTATCATGCTTTATTAAGAAAGTACTTTCACAGGATTTGATTTTGAATTTTTCAGATTCAGGTGAGGGCACTTAAAACTATAAGACTACAACCCCAGTCAAATGGAAGAGGTTAGTCCTAATACAGTGCCCAGGGAAGGAGTAAAGGACTCGTCATCTAAGTCAGGTAGCTTGAAAACACTGCCTGCAAATGAGTTGAAAGAGCCGAGAAAGCCTGTTTACCAGGAAGTATTTCCAGCTTTTCGAATCTGAAGAATTCAGAAGCAGAAGTCTGCAAGTTGTGGGAAATCCAGTATATTGTTTTAAGTTTAAATAAAACAAAAGAACAAAGTAGATATACGCTGTAGAGACTAGAGCTGCCTGTGACCACTAGATTTGTATTTTGGAAAAATGAAAAAATAATTATTTTTGGTTCCCCTCGCACTCATTGTTACCAGCCTGGCCCCCCAGTACCCAACAACCATGCCATATTTACCAGATACTCTTTGACCCCTTCCTTACTCTGTTTTTTTGCTGGGGCCCATCATGGATCCTGAGGGTATCCTGGGTGCTCTGCTTGTCTGTGCTTCCATGCATTTTATTTTATGACCCATCCACCACATTTATTTTATGGATTGGGTATCGACAAGCATCCTCTCACCTGGAGTGGGCATACCCATCCTTTCCTTGCCACTCTGTCAGTTGCCTCAGCTGCTAATAGAACATGGGTCGGCTGGACCATAGTCAGGGCTATATCCTTCTATGCCACCAGGCTGGCTAGTAAAAATTTATTATTACCTGCATCCATGTAACAACAAACTATTATTTTTAAGGCATTCTTTGGATGTGTTAATGCTTAAGTAGCAAATGACTTGACACTTAGTGACTTTTAAAGCAAAGTGATAGTTGTCTGTGTTGACCTATATGGATATTCCATGTGTTTTTGGATGCATCACGGTGGACAGTATGTATTGGTTCAATGGCTATTCATTTGTCTGGATGAATGGTATGCTCACCTATGGATTAGCAGTAAAGAGCATTCTTTGGAGACTTATTTGTCTGTATGATTTATAGCTATATTTTGTGTGTACATTACAGGGAATAAACTGTCAAGTTTTCTTTCTCCATAAAATACTGAATTATTGTCTGTAATCATTTCTGTCAATTCCTATATTAAAACTATCTACTTTTTGTGAAAAATGTTATGAAGTTTACATGCGATGTGCATGAATGGTATCCAATATATATTTTTGCGTTTGATAAAGAATGTGTGTCATTACTTGGAATGTTCAAGGCCTGATTACTTTGGCTAAGGTACAAAGAATTGAGATATTATACAGTCTAAAGCCAATGGCAGTTACATTACAGGAAATGCATCTGAATGTACGTGAGCTGCTGCATTGGTGTGGAGTTATTGGATTAAAGGAATTGCCCCTTGTCAAGTTAAAGGCTTTGTCATTGTTGTCCTGCAGAACAAAGTATACAACTGGTAGCACCTGTCTGCCCATTAGTGATAGCGAAAACCGTGACTGAACAGGGTTGTTATTTCAGGGTGAAAGGACTTTTTGAAGAACATGGGGTCACCCTTGATTAGTATTTTACTTGCCACAAGGGATGGTGTACAGAGAGTTTGGAGAAAGAATGCGAACATTGCTTGGTTTCTTGTTTGTTACTCTGTGCTGTGTTTATAACATTGAGTATGTAAAAAATTTTTTGGGGGGGACTTTGAACCAATCCATCGCCAATGATGATATGTGGGCCAACATGGGAAAAAATGAGCCTCACAGTTGATGTGGAAGAAAGAAAAATGAATTACAAAACAAAATTAAAAGAACTTCAAAGTTACTTGAAGGGAGTGTTGATAGTTTGGTCAAAATGCAGAGAATTTGAGAAGAAATTGCAGTTTTTAGTGATATTTTGAAGGATTTAAGTATTTTAGTAAGACGTCCTGTTCGATTCTCAGCTAGAGCGTCTTCTGTGTGGAGACATGCGTGAATGGACGTTCCTTTGTTGAAGGTTGTGCATCAGAGCTGGCAACTCTGCACGTAAAAATCTACTGCCAATCATTAGCGGATCGGAGTTCCGCTGTGGCGACCCCTAACCGGGAAAAGCTGAAAGTCACAATAAGTTCCCTTGAATATTGAAAGATCTTGGCCAGAAGGCTGAAGCAGTAACACATCCAGAGGGTGATTTGTGGAGCTAAATAATAGGAGAGATGCAGTTATCTTGGGACTCCATATTGATAGTGGAAATATTTTAAGCTTACTATAATGTTTTGCATTATTTTCCAGAACTCGTTTCCAACTGAAATTTTTTTCTGGTCACCTTGGAGAATATCTTTGCTGCTGTTTTGTACAGATGTATTTGAGCCCTATGATGGAAGAAACTTGTTCAGCAACATTTTTCTTAATTCTTAATACATAAATGCATTTACAGAAAAGGCAAAGCGTGCATCTTTGCCCTAATTGGAGAATGGATATTCTCCAACAGGGTGTTTTTAAATGTACAGGTAATGGCTGATAAACACAAGCTGGCCTCACATCAACATATTAAGCTGCTGTGAAGCATACACAGGAAAAAAAATGACGTCCATTTTTTTTTTTTTACACTTTGAATGTGACTTTGCTGTTTAGCAAGCATAACATTTTTAAAAAACTCCGTCTCATGCATAGATACAACCCCCCCCCCCCGTGTATAGTAGAGTGAGAGAGACTGCGACCATGCATGCCAACTTCTTTCAAATATGACCAGCAGTCCTTGGCATCCTAAACAATAAGTATGAAACTGTAATGATTGGAATTATTGATGGACTTTAATCCTCTTTACCAGCAAATCAAACATTCTGCAAGGGACAGAACAGAGCTATATGGCAAAATTAAGACATTTAAGAGACATGGGAGGGTTGCAGTACATTGTACTCTGATTTTTTTTTTCTCCAGTTGATCACATTGTGACATCTGTAGTGTACTCCCTCAAACTGGCTGTAACTGGTGGACATGATTGTATATGCGTGCTCATCTGTGTTTGGTGTACGTAGCTTGTGGATGTGTATGGTCTGTGTGTGCTTACATATGTAGACATTGAATAGTTGAATAACTTTATAGTTTGGGATGTAAAAATACTTCCAACAATTACATATGCAATCTGCAAGTTTGAAACATTGTGTGGTAGGGCTAGCCACCCATCAGTGTAAACCTTGGTTTTAAATGATTCACTGTTGAAGTGACACTACAACCCCATGTTTAAAACTGGGAAATGGGAGATTGTGGATGGATGGATGGATCAGCAAGTTTAAAACATTAGGTAGAGGAACTATTTTACATAAAAAAAAAAAATATTCGGATTCCCTTCAGAGGCTCAAAGTTTCAACATTTCGAACTGCAAATGGTCAAGATCATAAGATTGAAGTTTTGAAAATTCGGACATTTTGAACGGAGATCGCTGTACAGCGTGGAACAGGAAGTTTACTGTTTTCCTCATTGTAGTGCAGTCTACGAGTTGGTATATTTAGTTAGCAAGGGGTGTGGGAGGCGCAAGGGGGTTTGCCCCCCTGCAAAAATGTAAAAAAAATTGTTTCTTATTACAGTTTCAAATTTTGCAGTTCAATGTTTTGAAACTTCGAGCTTGTTAAGTAGATCTGTGTATCTATAAAATTTCAGTAATACAAAATTTAACAACCCATTCTCTTGAGTGTAGTAATGCCCTCCAGAGTAGGCATGATCAGGAAATTAATGCGCTTCTAGGGGTGGTAAGGCCCTTTGTTTTTCCATTGGCCTCAAAAACACCCCCTGGGCATAAGGTTAATTTACGATGCACAACCAGGATAGCACTATTGTATGCTTAAAAGTGAGGTGATGATTGTTGGCAGTTCTGCTTAATATTTCAAGGTCCAGGGTGATATTAGTGATGACGTCATCAGGGAGTAGGCCTGTCCTTTACTCTGTACCTGTATCAGGTGTTATGGAAGGCTAGAACCTTGTTAGAGGAGAAACGGTTTTTACTAATTGGGACAGAAATGAGGAAGCGGAGTTAATAAACTTCAAGTTCACTGGTGTAATGACAGTTGCACTGTCAAGTCAATATAACATTTGAGTTAAGAAAAGTAGACACTAAGGTTTGTGTTTAATTTATGTTTTAGCAAAGATGGATGTGTGTAGTGGCCAAAAGCCTGCTTACAAAGAAATAGTGTATCCATTGCATGCTTCAGTTCTCAACTGCCCTTGAAAGTGTAAACTTTGCTTATAATACTATAGATTGAGCTGCTGAGCATTTCAGTGATAAAAATTTCAATAACCTGAGTAATGAACTGGCTAAATAAAGTGGTGGTATTGTGTGTTTTTTTTGTTAAAACAGGTTCATTTGAACTGTAACAGAGTACATAGTAAAATTAACTAGGCTGAAAATATAGATGGCCAATTTTACTGGACACCATCTCTGCTACTGGCTGGAATGAATCCTGTAGCTTAAAGTCATAAAGCCAGGATTGAAGTAGAGACCTTGTGACTAACTGACATCAACTTTTTTTTTTTTTTTTTTTTTTTTTTGTCAGCTTGTGTATATATATTCTCTACATGTGCTGTGCGTGTGAAAGCTTGCATTGTGTTTGTTTGTTTTTTGTTTGTTTTTTTAATTTGTCTGTGCTTTTCCTGAACCTCCTTATGTATTAGGGTATCATCTTTTTACTACTGTTCTAGATTGTCTTTTCCTAAGCAGTTGGCAGTTTGTGTGTCAAACTGTTGTCATAGTGGTGGAACGTCCTAGCCAAACCTCAGCAGCCTGCATCAGGCAGAATTTCACTTGTTTGTTTTGTGCATTTCATGGGTCAAAGTGGATGTGAGATGGTGACATCAGCTTCACCTTGTACTGTGAGTGTTGTAAAGGCATAGGATGTCAGTAGTAAGTGATGCTTTACAGCGGAGACAAATGCTCACCTGAGAGGATGTTTTGTCTGCTCTAACCCCCCTCCTCTGTACATAAGCTGGTTTGCTGAATGGCATGGTGTATTCTTCAGTTTGGGTCCTTCACAGTAAATATGGGACACCTTGCCACTAGATGATTAAGCTGCATAAAGCCATCCTTCACATACTGAATATGTAACGTGCAACTCCTAGCATACATAATGTCAAGGAGAGGTAGTGAATCTAGATGGTACGAATTCAGACATGACTCTGGAAAGGAAGTAGAAGCCATGTGCAGGCCCACATTTAAGAACTGTCTAGTTCTGTGAAACTTTACAGCTGTGCTAAAAAAAACAAATATACTCTGAATTAAACTGTAAAGTTTTATAGTCCCCCCCCAAAAAAAGATTTTAAATGTTTGAACTTGGAACAGGTTTATTTTAATTTATTTCATTAGTTTTTTTGCAAGTTTTGATTGAGAAGAATGACTAGAACACCATTTTAATTCCTTTGTGAAATTAATTTAGAATTCTTAAACTAAGGTAGGAAATGTATGCTGGAGTAATGGGGGGGGGGGGGGGGCAGAAATCCTGACACCGATCCTGTATGTTGCCAGGCTGCTTTGTGTTTTACCGAAGTTTGCACAACAGATGTAACCATAGTTTGTAGGCTTCCTCACAGGTTTTTAACTTTTTTTTGTTTGTTTTTTTTCTGATTTCAAAGGTGTTTTATGGGAATCCATTCCAGATGAATTGCTACTGGGAATCTTTTTTTTTCTGCCTTTAACTGATTTACTGAAAGCATCACTGGTTTGCAAACGGTGGCATCGTCTAGTGTAAGTGGTTTATTTCTTTTTTTGTCTCTTGAAATTTGGATGTGTAAATATGTACAATTATGTTGTTGGTGACAGTTGACATTGCTGTTGCTTGAGCTGAAAAAAAAATAAATCTGCAAGATCATACAGTAATGATTGTTATTTCACAGTTTAATGTCTATATTAATTGAAAATGTAGTATTGGGGGCCAGTAGAATATAGCATCTAAAAGCCATATTAATTATAAAAAGATGACCATGGAGAAGCCACATACAGTGTTCATCTTGATTCTTTGGCACCTGTTGCTCTGTGATGTCAGAAGTAATAATGCCAGTATTTTACTTTTTTTTCATAACTGCAGAGCAACTGTTGATATGTGACATATTTTCTAGAACAATGCCCTACTCCCAGCACTGCCAGCCTATCACTTGGTTACGCAGGGCCACTACTACTGCCTATCTAGCTAATATCCAGCTTTGACCAAAACATTCTACATGAGTGTTGTCCTTAATGTGATCTTTATCACAGCTGGGGTGTGGAAGCACAATCTAATATTGATCTGGTGTAGTACAACTTGGAAGAATGAGCTCCCTCCAAGTGAGGTGCTAGATGTACATTCAAGTAAAATTAGCTTTTCTGTTTAGTAAGTGTTAATTTATTTGTTATTGATCCTTCTGTTATGCAGAGTCTTCATGTTTTCTGGTGCTGCCATTTCCTCTATAGTAGTTCCTTTGGGACCTTGTTACGTGTGGCTTTTGTCCTGTATTGAAGACATGGAAAATTGGCATCAGAATTTGCTTGAGCAGTGGATACAGTCCTTCCTCAGTTGCCTATGCTGCCTGCATTGTGAATCACAGGACAGAGACTGTTCAAGGCATCCAATATATTGAGGAGGGGAAACTCTCTTCACATTTTCATGGCTATGTGTAGAGGGTACATTTCCTACCTGGTCTTAAATGTTCAGTTTTGGCCTTCTGGAGTACTGAATATGTTAACTGTTTATTGAGAAACTATACATTTAACTTTTTTAAATATTGTACTTACAGTTGCTCAGCAGCAGTTTTTCTAAACTTGTACACATTATCCAGACACTCCTTCATCTTCTGTTTAGCTCACTGCATTTGTACTTCTTGTTCTGTAGATTCCCCTTATTCTGAAATGGTTTACTTTTGTGAGACCATCTAAATAATTATTGTTACTTCTTAATCATATCTTTTTTTTCCTTTTATTTCTACTCTAATTTTTAAACTCCACTTCGATTTTAACCCACTCACTAACTGTGATATCTGGAGAAATTACCTTCCTTAATAATTGAATAATTTCCACTACCCATTCCGTAAATTCCTATGGGGAAGTGCTTGTCTCATTTTTACTTCATTACCTTGCATTTTTATCTCGTGTTATTGGCACATGATCTGAAATAGATGTGTGTTGAAGCTTTCAGTTAAATGTACATGTTCCTGTGAAATGTTGTCTGTCTAGTCTAGTCCAATTATTGTACCTTGGGAAATAATAGAATTCCTACTACTGAGTTAATTTTCCATAACAAATATTTTCATAAATGTCTTCAGAAATTTACCCTCTTGTTACATTTTCTGTTCTAGGGCACCCAGATGCATCCTCAGTGTTGCAAATCAAGTTCCATTCCTTAGCTACAAGTAATATTTCCTACTGAAAGCTGATTAGACCCAAAAATTTCTTAAGCTCCATAACAAGCAGTTTTAGGTGGAATGTAAATATATAGCAGCATACTCCTCCTCTCTGGCTAGTAGCCCCTTACCACTATATAGCTACCATTATCTTTTCTTCCTCTTTTATCAGTACTGGAGCTTTTTTAGCAATTGGTATGGATATTTTGCTAAATATCCATCCTAAAATCCTTTCTTAATCAAAGTTGTATGTTCACTTCCTTCCAGATGTGTCTCCTGAAGCACTTCTATTTGTACTCTCCATTTCTTAATATAATTCAGTACTCCTTACCTATTTGTCTAGACCTGTGAGGCCATTCACATTCTAAAATATGGGTAGTTTAGTCATTATATAAGAAGTTGTTATTCCCACCTATTATATATGACAGTTTTTAAGGGTCTGTTTTCCAGCTTTTATGTTACATGCACCCACTAGTGTTTAGCAGGTTGGTCTTTGTATGTCTTGGTGTTTCCATTTGAACCTATAAGACTTTTTGTTTTACTGAAAACTCTCAAATACACCCCCAGGACACCCCAATAACATATTAACTTAAAACAAACACAACACACAATATACATCTTCAAATAATGAGGTTAACCATCCTGATAGTAATACTTTTCCAAAATTGGCAGCTGCACCCACAGGTATTATCTAACCTAAAATTAAGCTTATCCATGCCAAGGTGCATGTTGGTCTGTGCTCCTACTTAATACTAATTTGTCTTATCTTTATTCCTCTCCAAAATGTAAAAATCTGATTTTATGCTTTCAGAAAACTAACCTTTAACCTTAAGAAAAAAGTGCAGCAGCTATATTTTAAATAAAACTAAATTATACATTGATTTAGTAAATGCATTGAAGTATCCAGGTGCCAGGAAAACTGCTGTCTCTTATTCACTTATAATAATTTCAAACTTTATTTATTTTTACTAAACTGCTTGTTCTTAGAGGGTTTTAATTTTACCTCCGCACACATTGCCCAGAACTTTTGATATTTATTGCTTGCATCTGTAGTCAGCTTAACTCCATGGATACATAAGAATAGAATTTACAGCTGCCCTCAGCTGCAGACTTCTCAACTCGCACTGAACATTTATTTGCTAAAGGAAAATGTTTCAGTACATTCAATGGTCTCTTATTTTTAAAGTCCAGATGCTTGCACAAAAAAATATATTGGATTAAGGCAAGGGCATTAATCCAGACATTTACCTTTTTAAAAGTAGGAGAAAACCTCTCAACTCGTACATTATAATCAGTACAACCCATCCCCCACCCCAGCAGATTACAGCATATTAGGCTGGACAAAAGCATGTTAGTTTTCTTCTCTTTTGACACTGTAATTACTGCATTTATTAAAACTAAAAAATAGTCCTTGTTTACTTTAGGATCTTTATCACATAACCACAATTACTAAAAACGCTTCACTATACAATTTGCAATATATATCATGAAATGTTTTATACAAATATTGTTAAGAATAAAAATTGTTTAACTTGGTTACTTTTATCTTTTAGTGTTCTTCCAAACATTGATGACATGAAATGAGTATATACCTTTCAGCCCCCCTTGCACATATTAACAGAAGTCCAAACTTTCTCAGTCCCTTTTTCTTGCATATCCATACTGCAGAAATGTGATTGATGCTTTAGAGTCTCGCATTTCTCTTCACTAATTTCAGTGTTCCTGGTCATCTTCCTGTTCCATCTCCATCTCCCAACCCCAGTCTATGGTTCAAATCCAAGGTAGTTTTGATTCTTCTAGTAAACTCCTGTGCTTTTTTTTTCTGTCATCAAAGCATTTTCCTTTCAAACATTAGAAAAGGTTTGACTGGCAAAATTTCTCTACTTTCTTATAAGAAGAAAGAGAAGCAGAGTCCCCTCCTGTTTGATGGCTCACTTTTTTTGTTGGATTAGCTTCTGTATTTCCACCTTCACCTGTTCTGCATCAAAAATGACTTGGTCTTCCAGGAAAAAAATATTCTGAAGACAGCTGGATACAACAGCTTGAATCTTGCACCTGCCTGTTGACATTCCCTGATTGGTGGGATAAATTTGCTTCTCTTCTGCTTAGTTTACAATAAATAATCATTTTTAACAAACACTCAGTCTCCAGTTTTTAATACTTTACCCTTCTGCTACCAATTCTTTCTGTTGGTATGATTGCATCTTTACTGATACAGGTATTGGCTGATTTCTCATGGCCACAGTGTGGCCTTTCAGTTAAGTCCTGCTGTGGAAAACTATTCCATTTACTTATTTGCACTTTCATACAAATTCTTTAATACCATCTGTTCTAGTTTCTCTGGTACAGCAGAAAATCTCAGGTTTTCTTTGTGGGCTCTGTCCTCTTCCATTTTTTGAAACCGCTCTTTTGGAACAGTGTCATACTTGGCTAACCCTTTCTTCTTTTTGTTTGACCTCTGATTTTTGCAGTTTGATCAGTTCATCTGAATATTTGTATAAAGTTTCTTCTATTTTTTCCAGCCTTTTATTTGAGTTAATGATAAACGCATTAATGTTTCATTTGTTTTAATCTGCCATTTTTCCTTTTAAAATCAATGGAAGCTATCTCTTGTACCAAAGGTAGAGTTTGAACTGCTTTTTGTTGTACAGCTACAGGATTCTTCACAGTCCATGCTTTCTCTACCTTTTCTAGTTGATTTTTTTACAGGCTAAGTTTCTTTGCTGGCATCCAGGCAGTGTACTTACTAGCTAGTAATTGACTTTTAATAAAATGGGCAGAATGGTTGGTCCTTGGTATTTTAGTTTTCTTTTTTCCACACTGTGAGAACTGCCGTTAAGCCATTGACCAGTGTGCAGCCATTTTGGAAGACCAGTAACACCAAAACCTTTTGCTTTTCAAAACCCTGATGAAGAATATTTGCCCTGGAAACATAAACCATTGGGTGAGAGGCCCAGTACTTAGGATATGTATTTGACCTCATTTTTAGAGATGAGGCCTTTTTATTTGCATAACACTTTGCAGTGATAAGTTTGCAGGAATGTCAGAGTCCTGAAGAAGCTGTAGAACATGGAGGAATAGCAGGATATAGTGTCCACCTTGGCAACTTTGTCCTGTCACTCATCATCAAAACATGCAATACTTGAAATAATTCTAGAAAAAACAGGCTAGAGTCTATATGCATACATTTTCATATAAAGCAGTAGAAACTATACATTGAAAAACTGTTTACACAGCCTGTGATGATGTTTGGTACTATCGGCTATGCCAGGAGAAGTAGGGCAGTGGATGTGTAATAACATATGCCATCATAACTAGCTGGAGTTTTGTAAAGAATTATACGTCATTTGTTTATCAAACTGATTTGTACAGGTACTTGTGTTGAAAATGTATTTGTAAAGCTGCTTGTGTTAAAAATGTACCAACAGTGGGTCCTGCTGGACAGAAAAGAAATACTCTTGTATGTCAGACTGCATTGTAACTGTTGAAATGAAAAATATTGTAACAGAGAGTACTGAAAGAGAAGAGATTAATCTCAGAAGAGGTTAATGTCAGTCCAGCTAGATTCGAAAAATAGTCTTAAATTAAATTACCTGGTTTTAGGCCATAAAGATTGTATCTTACAGTTATGGTTGCAGCCAGAGACAACATGTCTGAAAGCCAGGACTAGAAATCCTACTGTGTATCATCCTTGGGGGTGAACTAATTGCTACCCTGGAAGGGTGCAAGTTTTTGAAATGGGTTTATAGCTTCCAGATGTTATAACACATCTTGGCAAAGCTGTGTATGTGCCTGTGTATATGGTGGCACATGTATGCAAGGTTCTGGCTCAGTTTCTAGGAAAGGGGGTAGTGTGGAAACCAGAAGTCATGTGCCCAGATATGTGATGTCATTCTGTAATCTAGCACTAAAGTGATATTGTAGTACTAGATGAGACAGAAGTCTGAGTTGTCTGTCTGTAAAACCTGACAAAGAAGGATCACTCACCCACTTCATCTTGTCTTGCTCTAGTAAGTGAATTAGAGGACAGTAATTCTTTAGATCAGTCAGGAGAATATAGTAAGATTAGTTAAGTATTGTTTTTTTCTGTATCTGTCTGAATCTTTCCATCAGTGTTATTTTTCTTGTGATTATTTTTCCTGTGATTGAAAGTCTGGTGTTTTGTTGTAAATAAATATTCAGTGTTTCATGTTCACTTTATTACATATATTTAAAATTTTCATTGTGGCTTTTAGGGAATATTTTAACCTTTGAGAGTACTTATATTTATTTGATGATACTGTAGTCAATCCTGAAAGCCTTGCTTTTTTTTTTCAAAATTCTACTATTTCTGTAAGTGTTAAGTTTACTAAGTGTAATTGGATACCTTGGTAAGAGCCTTAGAGTAGCTGGCTTTGGAGTGTTTTGGTGGCAGTATCTACCTTATAGTCTGGGCAGAGGGTAAAGCTGTGCCAGCCTTTCCTAGGTGTGTGTGTGTGTGTGTGTGTGTGTGTGTGTGTGTGTGTGTGTGTGTGTGTGTGCGCACGCACGCTACTTGGAGCAGGGACACAGAGCACTGTTTCACAGAGAGGGTGGTGGAGGACTTTGCTTGGAATACTCTGCTGAAGACTCAACTCTACAGCTGTGGTCAATGTGGAGTCTTATTTGGGGCCTGGAGAGAGAGAATGAGGGATTCAAGTCCTAGGACTGGAGTGTGCATTCCCTTTGTGTTCTTAAGGGAAATTGTGCTTGTTGCAGAGAGCTGCATCCGATAATACCATTTTTGTTCCAAGTGAATGTCCCTCACTGGTGGCCGTGGTGAAGATTGAGACTCCTTGATCACTGGCCCAGAGAAGGGATGTAACACAGCCACTGAAGTTTGCTTATTAAATTGGACTTTTCTCCTTTGGTTTAGACCAAGAACATCCTGCAGAAAGCATCTTGTAAATTAGATTATCAAATGGCAGCTCAAGTCAAATTCTTAACTTGTGAACACATCCAGAGATTAACATTTTCAGAAGGTTGGCTTGGATGCTCTTTCTCCATTTATGAACAAATACAGAGTGGAAAATATGAAATAAAGTATTAACCACCTGCAAACTTGACTGAATTTGAATATTGAAGGTAAAGCATTTGAGGGTCATTGGACTCGTAGAAGGCTATTAAGTACAGCTTTAAAAATTGTGTACAATTGTGTACATTTAGCAGGTGTTAACAGAGGAAAGTCAAGCCTCTCAGCAGAAATAATTTTCGTACCACATCTTGAGGATTATACTGGACTATAGAATTCCGCTGCCAATCTTGGTCATATTCTTTAAAGATAATACCCAGTAATAAAATGTGCTATAAAAAAGGAAATAATTTGAGACTGATATTGTGTATTTTTTCGTGTGCTACCCCCTGAAATATTTTAAAGGAGGACCTGTACTACATGGTGTCAATTATGGAATAAAATTGTGAAATATTCATTATTGCTCCATCTAAAGCAAGCTACCATGTAACTAAATATGTAGTGCACTTGCCTTTGATGCCAGGAAGATCAGAATGCCATGGGGATTATTCTGGCACACGGTGTATTGGATTGATTTACTAGCCCCACCCCTACGCCCACTGTACCACAGCTTCAGTATGTGCTGCACAGCCGAGATCTTCCATTGGATGAGAGTAACTCAAAAATCCCACCTGCTTGACTTGGTGGTAGGTGAGGTGTATATAAAGGATCTCACTACAGTAACTGAAAAGTCTGGAAAGTTTTATATAAAACATAATAATTTACAAGAAGGGAATCATAAGTTGATATTTCCACTTCAACAAAATATACAAGGAAACTTAGCATAACTTGTTTCTGTTTATCCTTTTTCATTAAAAATGATTTACTATTTCTTCTACTTTACACCTTTTAAAATCCACATGCTTTTATTAATTACTCTATAGTGCATTTTACCTTTCATTGATGTATTCTGTTAGGTTTCCCTACTAGAAAACAAAATCCCACAAAGTAGAAATGTTGCTTTTCTGACATCAGTCATGCTTTTATTTCATTTACAATAGTATTGCACCATTTCTTTCTGTCTAACCATTCCATTCTCCATAATATCACTTTTTTATTTTACTGTTTGTCAGGTTTTTTCAGACTTTTCTAAAAGGAAAAAAAGAATATGCTTTATAATATTTAGCAAATAAACAAATTCATGCCAGAGTCTATGATATACATGAGTGAGACTGACTACCCAGACAGCTTGATGTTGATTTAGTGGCTTGAACACTGGATGAGCTAGTTTATAATAGGCTAATGACCACCAGGGTCTTTATAAACCTAGCTGTGGAACCCAACCCAGTTTTGTCCCAGAGTTCCTTGGGCACCTATGTAGTTGGATATGTTAGTAAAGAGGTAGCTAAGGGCTATGCTGGGGGAGTAAGTTAGTTGGAGATTAATTTACTTACCGTCAACCTCTGTCTATCAGAGACATTGGGGCTAGACTGATGGTGAATTTCCAATTTTCCATTCAGTGATCAAGTTTCTTCTGAATAGGGTCAGGTGTGAACTCTGCTTTATTTAGATGGGGAGCTTATTCCATAGCATGGGGATCCTTTGAGATGCACATCTGTCTCTCCAGCATGTTCTGTTTATGTTTCAGGCAAAGTTCAGGTGTTTGGATCTAGTGCTTCTGTTGCTATTTGGTTTGCAGTTATGCAAGAGATCCATCACAGCTGGATCTAAGGATGCCTTTTATGCTAGGCATATAGATTACCTCTCAGTAACCTGTAAGAGACTTGAGTATGGAGATGGGGCCTTAAGGCAGTCTGTGTTAGACAGTGTATTCATAAGCTGGATTTTCCTGGTGAGGAACCTTTTTGAAGCCATTCCAGCTGTTGCAAGTGCCTGGTTAGGTTCACACTAAGGGGGCCATTGTCAATGACCGGTCTGATAAGGGCTGAGTAGAGTGGTACTAGAACTTCCTTGGACCTGGATGCAGTACCTTTGCTTATAATTTGTGTGACATAGAATGATTTTCTTACTGTCTTGGCTACATGTTGGTTGAAGGCCAGATTACTGTCTACATACATTTCCAGATCCCTAACTATTGGGTCATCTCTTAAGGCTGTTTTTATCAGTGGAGTAATTAGCTTGGGTGAAAGATTTCCCAAAGGACACTATAATGCATTCCTTCATGTTGAAGTTTAATGCATGACTTTGGCACTAGTCATTTATTTGCTATACCCTCTTGTAGGATGTTGCCGTCGTAGGGGGGAATCTATGATAGCTCCCAATTTACAGTAATCTGCAAACTTGGTGAGCCAGAGGCCTTTGACATTGGCATCCAATTCTTAGAAGTAAAAGCTAAACAGGAGCAGGCCCAGCACTGATCCCCGGGTACTCATCTGGTGACCAGTTTCCTGGTGTAGGTGGCTTCACCTCTCCCTGACTTCTGGGGTCCTAATTGTGAGCCAGCCTGCAATCCAGTGAATTATGTAAGGGTTTATGCCTAGTTCTGAGAGTTTTGTTACAATACCCCAATCAAGGTAGGTGGTATGCACCATTTTCCTGTCTATAGCCTTGGTGATCCTCATGAAGAAGTTTGCCCTCCCTTAACAAAGCCAAATTGGTATGGGTCCAGTGCCTATAGGTTGCCAGTGTCTTTGGTCCCTTCCATAATTCGTTCATGGCTTTGCATGTCAGACTGATGGGTTTGTAGTTCCTGAAGTTGGGTCGGTTGGTTCACCCTTGTGAAGAGTGATTGGTTGGTCTATGCTCATGAAGAGAGATGACTGTTATGGTCTCCCATTTATTTGGTACGTAACCTGTTTTGAATCTGTAGTTGAAGACTGTCTCAAGTGTTCCAGCTAGGTCATGTTTTAGGCTTTTTAGGAGGCAACAGGGGATATTGTCGCTGCTCGTTGGAGCATTGTGTTTGGCCTTAGCGAGCGTCACAAGGATCTGCTCCCTGTTGATAGTTGGGGGGGATGAGGTTTTGGAGAGAGCCTGATTCCAGCTTGCCCATTCTACAAGATGGAAGTGACCAGGCCCATTGCAGTGGTGGAGCCTGTTGGAGAGAAAATTGAAGAGCAAGCAGCATATGATATGGTGGAATATAGTTGGTGTTACAAAGCTACAGCTACCTTCATGAGGTAGGCACAAGAACATGCATGCTCACAGGTGAAATTATTTGTAGCCCTCATATTTAGGAGTATGCAAATTAGCCACTTGGGGAGGAAGTTGGGATGAGAAAAAGAAAACCCCCTAATGGCTGCTTTGTATGACTGCCTTCACAGATGAGCTTCTACATTGCATGGGGAATGATTGGGCCAGTTTTGTTTTTTTCAAGAGTGACTGCTATTACTGACAACTGGGAAGCAATAGGGGATGTAAAGCACATAAGAAAAATATACAAGAAGTCATACTTTTATTTTGCTGTTCTAATTAATATTTTCCACAATTGTGTTTGCCGGATAAACTTTTGGGTGAATCTGGTACGTATGCTTTTGCTTTCAGGTGTAATTGTATCAGTATAAAATATATTATACACATTTTGTGTAGCAGTAGTTATATCATGAAAAGCAAATTACTATAACGGAACTTAATACAAAATACAGATCTATGTATTCGAATTATTGCTAAAGGCATATTCAGAAAGCTTGATAAAGTTTAATGAATTGGTAGAGCTTATATTAGCACTGAGTGTTCATGTTTACCCTCGCCTCCTTCAGTGGTATCAACTCTCACTTGCCCACAAACTAGTAAACCATCCTCTAAATGTCCCATCCCTCCAGAATCTACTCCAGCTCTTTCGCACCACCAGACCACAAAGATCCAGCAACAAAAATCACTTTCAGATCACTAAAGCCAATAACTCTGCTGGTGAAGCACTATTCTCTTGCACCATAGCCAAATTATGGAACTCCCTTCCACCCACAATTACCTCTGCACCATCATGCACCCACTTCAAAACTTTACTAAAAGCTCACCTAAAAACATGCTGGCTATGCCCTTGCAACTCCCACTCTAATATCGCCCACCCCATCCAACCACTACCTTTCTTTCCACTCCACTAACTACCTTGATTATAGCAAGCTCAGATGCTCATAAGCCTAGTACTTATTATACAGCAGAAACTTCTTATTGCAAAATTTGTTAATGTCTGTCATGTACTTCACAGATAAAGATTCTAGTTGTCTACTGATGTATTATGTTCTTCATCTGTAAATATGTTGTAAGTAATTGCTATGTTAAATTGTTAATCACTCTGTAATCCAATGTAACTACTGTCTGTTTATTTCAACTGTGGAGCTTTTCTCCCCGGGCTTCTGCTGAAAATGGACCTACGTCCAGTCGGACACTCCTGGTCAACAAATGTAAGTAAATAAATAAATGTTACATAATTCTTCTTTTTTTTTTGGCAAGGATAGAATAATTGAGTGGAATAGCAAAATAATAGTAAAAGGTATTTACAGATGTTCATAAAATGGATAACCATTGTAGTAGCCTAGGCTATTTGAATTTTACCTGGCCATATTCTTAGTGTAGAGTTTTCCATGCTCTCAAACCACCAGGAGTGCCTGAGGAGCTCCCTCAAACCACCAGGTGTGCCTGAGGAGCTCCTTATACAGTGTAGCTGAAGTGACAAAATACTTCATTGCTTTTTTTTTTTTTGCCACTGAAGCAAGCCCTTCTTTGATGGGCCTCTGATTCTGTCAGTTGGCTCGCGATCCTTCTACAGGTTGGCAGATAAGTCCCTATTTGAGGAAACCCTTCCTATTTTACTACTATTCTGACTAAACATTTTACTTTTCTTGCCAGTTTTGTTACCTTTGATATAAAACACAGTGACTTGGGCTATTTCCTTGAGATAATACAGTATTGTTGGTGCTTGTGTAAACTTTTTGTGAGGAATGGTTTACTTTTTGATTAAAAAAAATGAAATATTTCACTACCTGCTCTTCAATCATCTTTCCAGGCTTAGAAATGGACTAGCAGTCTTTCTTGCCATGGTTCTTTCTTCCCGTGCTCACACACACACACACACACACACACACACACACACACACACACACACACACACACACACACAGAGACAGACACACACACACACGCACTAAGGAATTTAAAAGGGTTAGGCCTGTTCAGTTGGCCTTAGCCATTGGCCTCTGCTGTGTCCTGTAGTTGTTCCACAGACCAGCCATCTTGCTCTTCTGGTCCTCTTAGTGTAGCCTTCCAAATCACTAAACACTGCTTGTTATCCACTTTTTACATTGTCTGGGAAAGCAGCAGGTAAAAGGTATTAACTTGGCAGGGATGGGGGGTTTTGTATCCTTGGTTCAGTTTACCTAAGAAATGAACATTGTTTAAATGAGGATGTGCTTTGTGAGAAAAACTTCCATCCACCTGTTTTCTATTTCCATGGACAGGCCAGATTTACTGGAATTTGCCAATGTCCTGATTACTGCTTTTCCTCCTCTTCTCAACCTGCTTGGAGAAAATGGAATACTTATAACTTTCAGAATTTTGAGCTGTCAAGCTCGTATGTTACTGTTTTAGCTTTTGTCTTTTTAGAATATACAAAAGTTAATAATTAATCTTCCTTCCTTTTGAGGTAACAAATGAAATGCTTCTGGGGCAGGTGCTTCGCACTTGACAAAACATTTAAAATCTTCTGATACAGTTGACTCCTTCTGTCGGGCTTCTGCATATGGATCAGTTTTGAAGAGACTTGTTGGCTTCCTAATCAAAACCTTCCAGAAGATGTTAAATCTGAAATTTTAATCTCACCTTTGGGGAAAGGAAACTTTCTGGCCATTCTGCAACTGCGATACTGAAGAAGTGTAATGAAAAGGGAAAACTGATATAAGCTGTGATTCAGATTTTCCAACCCTCCTTTTTTAAACCTGTAATGGTTTTTCTTCTTCCTGCACCATCTTTACCCATAAAGAATTTAAACAGCAAGGAGCCAACTGGTCAGGGTTAAAAAAAAAAGTGGCAAGGAGGCTCAAAAAGAAAGAAAAAAATATTGGACATCTCAAGGACAGTCACCCACCTCCACCCTCCGTGAGCATGACTATCCATCTGTTTAGGTTCCTTTTACTTCTCACCCTGGCAATCCTCCTATATTCCTGAAACTGCTTCTTTCCTTATGGCCTCACAGTCTCAGACATTTTGGTTCTAACTGTATTCCATTGGGGATATTCCTGGTGATAGAGAATCCCTTCCTCTTTTTCAGGGGGTCCATCCTCCCCAGGGAACCTGACTTCTCTTTTTCCTCCCATTATGTACAGCATGCTGTTTCAGAGAGTTGCAGAACCAGCACCTGTCAATCTGCTAGTCAAGGTTTTTTCTTTTCAATGCTTCTCCCAAAGGCAACTGCCACATGTGCTTGTAAATCCAGACAAGGTCCGTTTCTTACACCCTGATCTGGAAACTCTAAAACTAGTTTGATGGATGATAGAATTGTAATACCTTTTAAACTCCGAGGACATGGAAGTAGGCACCAAAGGAGGTGAAAAAGCCTGCTACTAAACACACAAAAAAAAATCCTATGTAAACAAGTTGAATAGATTTTCTAGTTAGTGCCACTCAAAGAATTTGAGGACATTTTTCTTTCCCCAGTTGCCTCTGGTTCTTTGTTATTTGTGAGTTACTGTCTAGTGATTTGTTGTACTCTTCTCTTAAGGTACATTTGTCACATTTCTGCTAGTCTACATTTAGAATACTCTTTCGAACAGTGCACAAGTTCAATAGTTTTGAAAGGGGTCTTGCTTACTTGCACGTCTAGGAAATGGGTGTCTCCTTCTCAAGATCTCAACTTGCTTGAAAAGCGTACCTTGTCTTGATTTGAACCAGCTCATGATGATTTGAACAATCAAATAAATTAGATAATAATGAAGTTATTAAAAAAAATTAATGATAAAATATCAAACCTTTTAACATAAAGTAGAGCTAGCTTTAGAAAAAAAATTAAACTTACACAGTTCAGATGACTTCAAAACTCTATATAGATTAGTTAATAGAAGCAAGATGTTAAGCAAAAAGGTACAAATCAGTTTCAGAAATCCTTGCACTAAAATTTTTAGACATAGAGAAAATGCTTAATATTTTTTAAAAAATCCATGAGGATCTCAGAGAGAGAAATAATTGTGATGATTACAAAAATTGACAAGTATTCAAAGAAAAATGTTGCTAATAAACAGACATCTCTGAATAAGCCTATTACCGTAATAAAAGTTAAAGAAGTTTTAAAAAAGGGAAAAGTGGTAAAGCTCCTCCAAGGTTAGATATTTTAAGTGGAACAGCTAATCGATACTCCCACAAGGGGTGACATCTTGGACTTGGTATTAATCGACATGAGTAACCACTGCAGCATCCGTATAGTATCATCCTCCCCGTCCCTGGTAAAATCCGAACACAAAGCGGTCACTTTCGAAGTCACTATCTTTCCCAACCCCCCTCTAGCTAGGATCAGACATAAAAACTTCTCCAAAGCTGATTACAGCCTGCTGAGAGATGGTATAAACAGTTTCACAGCCCCCTCCCCCTCTGTAGGAACTGCCACCAATATCCAAAACTACACCAAAGCACTACATGAGCATTTATATAGATGCATGGAATCAGGCATACCCGACAGGACTAAATCATCCTCTGCAAGGGAGGACTAAATCATCCTCTGCAAGGAAGAGTAAACCTATCTGGTGGACATCTGTAATAAACTCTATAACAAAAGAAAAAAATTGCTGTCCTAGACCAAGAAGGAGCAGGTGTCCAATTGGGAGGCAATGGCTCCTTAGCGTGAACAAGCAAATAAGAGGACTAGTGAAATCCTGCAAAATTGGCCACATCTACTCGAGACAATCATAAGGCCTTCTTCACATATGTCTGCAACCTCAAAGGAAGCACACAGATCTGTTCAGATCTGGTGCTCAAGGACACCACATATACAAATGCTGTAGATATAGCAAATATGCTGGCTGACAGATTCAGCAAAAACTTTACCCCTCTGTCCCCCCCATCAGTAAATCAGGACATCCCCAGTACCTGCCCACTTCCCCTTATATCTATGAAACAGGTCATCGCTGCTCTCTCAAGAGCAAAAAATACCGCCTCCATGGGACCCGATAACATCCCAGGCTGCATCCTATGTGAACTCAGGCAGGAACTTGCAGCACCACTAGGCACCCTATTCAACCGAAACCAGAGTACTGGCTTCGTCCCAGCTGAGTGGAGGACAGCCACTGTCATCCCTTTACACAAAGGTGGAGTGTCCACCGATCCAGGAAATTATAGACTCATCAGCCTAACTAGCCTGATCTGCAAGGCCATGGAATGGATTATCATGGCCCTCATTAACAAGGACATTGGCAGCCTCCAAACACTCAATCTCACACAGTTTGGCTTCATCAAAGGGAGGTCACATCTGCTAAAATTGGTTGACTACTTTGAGATGGTCACCAAAGCCATGGATGAGGGGAAGACTGTGCACACCGCCTACCTTGACCTGGCCAAAGACTTTGACACTATTCCCCACGCGGGCATAATAGATAAACTCTCTCAACTAGGCATCAATCCATATGTTACCAGATAGGTAGCAAACTGGCTCACTGATGGAACCCATGTAGTAAAAATAGGGGAAGCCACCTCAAGCAGTAGACCTGCAACAAGTGGCATACCCCAGGGTTCAGTCTTGGGGCCTCTGTTATTTGGGATATACTTTACTTTTCTGAGGTGCAGGCCAAAACCAGTGGGCTATGCCTGACCAAGTTTGTAGATGACTGCATCTGGATGCCGTAATCAATTCCCCTAGTGATGTGGACATCATCCAAGAGGGTCTCACTCAGACAAATTGACTGGTGCCAGAAACATGGCCTCAAGCTGAATACCAAAAAATGCATCATCATCCCCTTTGGGGAGAGTGACCTCCCCACAAATTGTCACATTAACAACAACGTCCTAAGCACTCAGTTGTGAGGGATTTGGGGACCCAGGTTGATAGCAACCTGACGTTTGACCACCATGTTGCTTCCGTTGTACAGAAAGCCTTCTACATGGCCCACATCATAAATAAGGGCATCTTTTCCAGGTACAAGGAGGTCATAACATCCCTGTATTCTTGCCTTATAAGGCCCATTATCAAATACCTCGCAAAGCACATACAGCAGCTGGAGACCACAGGGGTTCCTCACCAAGAGAATCCAGGACCTCAAACATCTACAATACACAGGCTAAAAGCCCCATCCCTCTACTCTGCTTCATGCAGACTCCTCCAAGGTTATCTCTGTCTGGCATACAAGGCATTCACAGACCCCCACCTTGATGGGACTGCCACATATCCGCAAGTCAAGTTCCAGTCGAGTAACCCGCACGCGTGGCCTCAGCCTGGTCTGTGACATCAACAAGACTTGTTGGTGGGACAGATTTGTGTCCCAGAGACTCCCCCATGTATGGAATAGACTCCCTCTCCACATCAAGCAGAGTACCTCTTTACCCCCTTTTAAGCACAACCTGGATAAATGGATGGGAAACAGAAAATATACCCCTGGGATTCCACCCATGTCCCTGCTGGACAGGGGCATCAGGTGATGATTTGTCTAAACATGGGCTAAAATATTGGCTAGGCTTATAAGGGCCTCAGGGCCAGTAGCCTCCTATGATCTTTTGATAAGTATGGAATTATGTAGTCTGCTTCCACTAAATATTTTAGAATTACTAAGGGACGTTTTCAGAATAATTCAGTGTGACAAAAAAATTCCTTCGTCATGGAAATTTTCTGTAATCTCACCTATACTTAAGGATAATAAGTTAGTTTTCTCATATAGACCTATTCTATTATTAAATGTAGACTGTAAAATATTTGCTTCAATCTTCACTACAAGATTGAGTTATAGTAGAGTAATAAAGATAAAACAGGACTTGTCAATAGATTAACGTATGATAATAAAAAGGGTAGTAACTGTCTTATATTAGTAAAAGGCATGAACAAGAAATTGGCCCTAATTAGCGTAGATATCGAGAGAGAGCTTTTCATTTTGTAGACTGGAACTGCTGGTTTAAAACTTTGAAACATTTGCATTTCCAGAACAATTTATTAGAATATTAAAAAACTTGTATAGCGAGACTCCAAGGCATATGTTAAAATTGGATTTACATTTCTCAAGGATTCACTGTAAACAAAGACACAAAGCAAGGGTGCCCCTCTACTAGTTGCATTAGTTATTGAACCTAGCAAATGGTATAAGAAGCAATGAAAAAATTATGAATTCTCAGTTAACAAGGACTGTCGATCTAAAATACAGCTTTTTGCAGATGATATTTTACTAACTATAGGTGGTTTAAATTGTTTGGTTGAAGAAAAAGATGGGGAAATTTTCAAGAAGTGTCGCTGCTAAAATTAATAATAAAACAAACTTTAAAATCATTTACTAGACAGTAAGTGTAAAAGTAAATACTGGGAGGGGAAAAGAACTAAAACATTTAGGAATAAAAATCAAGATGCGAGTAAGATAATTAATAATTTTGAAATAAAAATAATTTAAATATTATCAGACACATGAATTCAAGATAGCCCTAAAAGACTACCTAAACACTATCTGGACATTGTCATTGTATGAATTCCCCCCTGAACTCTCTACCATATCCTATTCCTTCTCTTCTCATTCTCGTTTTTATACATTCCCTCTCTGAACCCAACCTCCTTCCCTTCCCATCTTGACCACTTACTAACCACCTAATCCTTCTATGATCCTATTTCCCTACCTTAGTTCTCCATAGATCATTTCTTATTTCTCACTATATATTCCTTACAAACAGCTGTCTTATTTTTCTTACTCCCGTTTATCAACAGGATCTTTTCCTTGCACATTACTGCATCTCTTTCTTACTGTTTATATAATTATCTTAATTTAAATATGATACAAAGCTGCATTTTTACTGTTCTTTGTACCTCTGCCTAAATTAAAAATCTCTGTATAATAGACATGTGTCCTAATGTATTAGATCTGTAATGTCTGAATATAATGCTATTGTATTTACTAATTGTAATTTTCTGTGGACCTTTTCTCCCGGAGCCTCAATGAAAAAGGGCTTTAGCTCAGTCGGACTATCCTGGTCAACAAATGTCAAATGAATAAATGACTTACTAAAAATGGGGCAAATATTTTTTTACTTTTAAGGATAGGTTACTACTTATTAAAATAATTATATACATGTTTGTGTGCATGTACTATATATATATATCTACACACACACATGTATAGAATATGTTATTTATTTATATATATCTACACACACACACATGTATAGAATGTTTTATATATATATATATATATATATATATATATATATATATATATATAAAATATATATATATATTGTATTCAGTAGCTTTAATATCTGACGAAAGAACTTTTAAAGAAAATGGAAAAAAATGTTAACTTCATTCTCATGGTATCCTGAAAATCCAATAATTTTTTTATAGAAATCCTATAAATGGGAGTATGGATGTATTGGCTTCCCAGATATAGATATACAAGGAAAGCTTGTCTAAGTTATACAAATTTAATTATAAATAATAATTTTGATGCAAAATTTTGGAACATTTTAGATGGTGAATTGAGTGACCCAATAGATGGTAAGAATAAAACTTTAAAAAAAGTAGTAAACCAGGTGGCTAAAAGTAGATGAATTTAATAAATGGTTAGAGCTTTCACACCAATTCACGATACTTCTTCAGACCATATCACATCACTTCCTTTATATATATATATATATATATATATATATATATATATATATAAATTAATCAATTGTACAATTATTTAGTCAAGTTCTTAAAGTTAACATGTCTACTTAATACCTACTAAACTCATAAAATCAAGCATAACGCATATATTTATGTTAAAACACTAGGCAGTAAATGCATAGTATATTAAAACAACACCTTAAAACGTGTGTGTGTGTGTGTGTGTGTGTGTGTGTGTGTGTGTGTGTGTGTGTGTGTGTGTGTGTGTGTGTGTGTGTATATGTATGTATATATATATATATATATATATATATATATATGTGTGTGTGTATATATATATATATATATATATGTGTGTGTGTGTGTGTGCAAACTTAAAAATATTATTACACATTTCATTTCAGAGGTCTACCTTTTAAATATGGCTTAATAGAAGCTCTTTCATTAAGCCCTGGGGATCTGCTTGCAGCTCTAAAATCCATTTCAGTTCACGTTGTTCTGTCAAGTTTTTTAGACTCCTAGTCTTTGGCTTAAATACAAACATTCTATTACCTTAAAACTAAATTCATGTGTATTGTGAAACAGAGCTGAATGCTTAGCAAGAGCACTTCTATCTATGCCATTGTTTCTAATTGCTCCTAAGTGTTCTCTTATGCATTCCCTTAGTGTCCTATTTGTCATACCCACAATATATAGGAAGTGATGTGATATGTTCATGGTCTGAAGAAGCATCGTGAATTGATGTGAAAGCGCTAATCTTTTATTAAATTTATCTACTTTTAGCCACCTCGTTTACTACATTTTTATTTTCATTTATAGTTAATACAGTTTGTGTAGTAGAGGTTCACAGTGGCATTATTTCTTGAAGAATAAAACTTTGTTACTTGAAGTTTGACTAGTTTGACTACTTGAATTAAGTTTATAGTGGAAAGTTTTTCTGTGGAAATGTATGCATGTAACATTTGTTACTCTATAAAATCTCTTAGTTTTAATAAAATGGCTTGTTCAGTTTGGATATGTAGTAAAGATGTAAAAGCTGATTGGACACACGTTTATTGATTTTGAAAAATGGATATTGGGAAAAGATTAGTGCGTTTTTGAAGGGGTTATGGTCACATAATTGATGTCCTTCAAGGATGCATCTGCAGTCATCACATATGGGTTGTCCTGCCTCAGGCAGCCCTTCGGTCGGCCGGATTCCAAAGTCTGGGTCTGGCGTCGGCTGATATCGCCCTTTCCCCGACGTCAGAACGTCTGGGGTATAAAAGCGTCAGCCGGACGCCATCTTCCTCAGTCTTTCTTGCCACGTGGTGCCCGAAAGCAGAAGCAGTTCACAAGTGCCGGTCGGCCAGCTCCTGTAATTCAGCTACCGAAGACTTCAAAAGCTAAGTACCCCATTGGGGACTCTTTCTTGCCTCAGCCGATGTCAGATAAAGTTAATAATTGCTTAACTTGTGGGAAACAAATACCTCATAAGGATTTCCACTCTTACTGCCTCCCCTGCCTAGGCCCAGACCACGACGTCTCGGCCTGTTCAGCCTGTGCTTCCTTCAACCGACGCACTCTTAGACGTTGGGCGGAGTTTGCAGAGGAATTTTTGAGGCTAGTTTTTCATACAATATGCCGTCGGAGACTCCGACTTCACATTTAACAAAGAAACGGGAGGACAAGGACCGACACACGCGGGCTGCGGTTTCGGCTGAAACCACGGCCAGGCCTACCGCGAGTGTCTCGGTCTCGGCTGAAACAGAGTCCTTGGTACTTCTGACCCCCGAAACCGCTCAACCGACAACCTCGGCCCCGGAGGCCCCTGCTGAGTCTGTTATTAAATTTCCTTCAGAAGCTGGTGTCTTGGAAACTTCCGACACCATTCCTCTAGACAAAACTACACCAGCATGTAGTGCAGCTAGGCCTCCTGCATCCATGGCCATAAAGGCATTCACCAGGGCTAAAGCTGCTAAACATACAAAAGTTATGCCTCCCAGGGTTATTCCTCAGGGACCCTCTACAAGTTCACAGATTCTAACTTTAGCAGAGGACCTTATTTCCTTAATTAGGGGCTCTCAACCCCATCCGGACAGGGGCTCTCAACCCCCTCTAGACAAAAGGCCCAGGGTTGAGCCCTCTGATCCCCACTCCTCAGAGGAGGCCTCTGATGGCTCTGCTCTCTCGGACTACCAGGAGGAGGCTTTTTCGGCCTACGAGGATTCTGATGCAGAGGAATTAATCCCCTCGGCCTCCGCTCCTGATGAACTATCCTTCGGGGAGACCCTTCACACTATGAGAGAGCATTTCAAATGGCAGGGCCAGGAATTCTCTGATTCCAGGAAAAGATTAAGAACTTTTCTGCATTTACCTCAGCATAGACCTTTGGCTATTCCTCCTGTTTTGAATGTCATTGATGATGTGTACTCTTGAGTCTAGCATAACCACTGACACTCTTCCTCCAGCCCCTGTCAAACCCGATAGGTACTACAGGGTCCCGGACTCGCATCTTTTTCTTTACAAGGCCCACTCTGCTGATCCAGAAACTATTTCCCAGGGCCTTAAAGGGGTTGCAGCTGCCATTACTAAAAAATCCACTCCCCTCTGAAAGGGAGTCCAGGGCTTTAGAGAGATGGGGTAAAAAAGTGTTTACTTCTGCTACTCTTTCTATGAGGGCATTAAATTGTCAATTTCATATGATACAGTACCAAGAGTATTTGTTAGATGAATTGCATAAGAAACTGTCTTCACCTGAACCCCTAGATCGCAAATCACTTCAGGATCTGGTACATAACTCCCAGCAGGTTAGCAACCATTTCTTAGTGTGGTTATGATGCATTGGAAGCTTCATGTAGGTCAGCTATGACCGGTGCAGTCATACGTAGGCATGCTTGGCTGAAGGAACAATCTCTGCCAGACCATGTTAAAGCTAAGCTTCTGGATGCTCCACTGGAAAAGCAAAAGTTATTTGGCTCCACTGCTCAGGAGGTCTTAAAGAAATTTGAGGAAAAGGCAAAATCTGTACAAACAGTCAAAGATTTTCTACAAGTCCAACCACCAAGATTCAGCAGAAATTGGCCTACCAAGAATTGGTCCTTTCCGGACACAGAAAGATTTCAGAGAGGCAAGAACAGGCGTGCCAGAGGTAGAGGGCAAGCTAGAGGCTCCTACAGAGGACGTCAATGGCAGCCTCCCAACCAGAGAGGTAGTGCAGGACCTACAACTGCTGCACAAGGACAGACTCAATGACTTTGCTTTGACTCCGCCAACCAGGGCTCAATTAGAAGCACCTTTGGGTGGAAAGCTTTCTTTATTCTCAGAAAATTGGCACAGTATTACAAGAGACAAATGGACACTGCAAATAATAGACAAGGGATACAGGTTCCATTTTCACACATTGCCAAAAAGAAAAGGCATGCCAGACCTGCCACCAAATCAAAGGGCAGAGGCTTTGAAACAAATCTCCAACTTAATGCAAATGAAAGCTATACAAAAGGTTCCTCTTTCAGAACAAGGCCAAGGATTTTATTCCAGACTATTCCTTGTTCCCAGAAAAGAAAATCAATGGAGGCCTATTCTCGACTTGTCCGCACTGAATACTTATCTCATTGTGCCAAAATTCAAAATGCTGACCCTACAGCAACTCCTTCCCATGCTGGGCAAGGGGTCTTGGCTGGTGATTCTAGACCTCAAGGAGGCATACCTGCATGTCCCTATCAGACAAAGTTGCAGAAGACACCTCAGATTTCTTGCAGATTCAGAGCATTATCAATTCTCAGCATTGCCCTTTGGCTTATCTACTGCGCCCAGAGTATTCACAAAATGCCTGGCATCAGTAATTGCACACTGCAGACTTCAGGGGATTCAAATATACCCATATCTGGATGACTGCCTTATACAAGTGGACAGCCAACAAACTTTGGTAAAGGACTTGAATTATGCCATCCACCTACTGCAGGCCTTGGGATATACAGTCAACATTCACAAATCAAGACTTGTTCCATCCCAAACAATAACTTTTCTGGGTGCGGATCTAGACACAACCACCCAAATGGCTTTTCTCACAGAAGAAAAACAAAGACAACTACCGGATTACTTCAAGAATCTGACAAGACAAACTCAGCTGACTGCAAGGAAAATCCTGCAGGCCCTGGGTTACATGGCATCTTGCATTCTTCTGATTCCACAAGCAAGGCTGCATATGAGGAAACTACAATGGTACCTAAGGAGTTTATGGACTCAGCACAGTCGCAGCTTAGAAACTTTGATCCCACTCATTCCATGCCTCCAAAAGGAATTTCTGTGGTGGGTTCAAGCAAGCCAGTCAAACAGGGGTCTGCCCTTCTGCAAGCCAATAGCCAGCCAAACCATTACAACGGACGCTTCAGACCACGGTTGGGGAGCACACGTGGAGGGCAGATGTATTCAAGGACTATGGTCACAAAAGGAGCTACGCATGCACATAAACCAAAAGGAAATGCTGGCAGTGATACATGCAATCGAGGCCTTCAAACTCTTTCTGCATCAAGGCCACCTGCTAATAAGGACAGACAACACCACAGTTATGTGGTACATAAACAAGCAAGGAGGCACCCATTCCTACCCTCTTTGCAGACTGGCAATGAATCTATGGGAACTTTCCTTGAAACTCAATATAGAGCTGCAATCCCAGTTTGTGCCAGGAAAAGACAATATACTGGCGGACAGCTTAAGCAGAAATATCATGGATGCACACGAATGGATGCTGCACCCAGACATCTTCCTACAGATAACACAATCATGGGGAAGGCCAGACCTAGATCTTTTTGCCTCCCCCCACAATCATCAGCTGAAGAAATTCTGCTCAAGGACATACCACCCACAAGCATGGAAAGTGGACGCCTTATCTTTCAGCTGGAGAACACTAACAGTGTATGCATTTCCACCTCTTCCATTAATGACCAAGGTCTTACTGAAGATCAGGACAGAGCAGCCAAAAGTGATTCTGATAGCTCCGGACTGGCCAAGACAGCACTGGTACCCACTGTTAAAGAGCATGTCACGCACGAAACCATGGCCTCTTCCTCAATGGCCACTTCTCCTGACACAGCACAATTACAAAACTCTGCATTCCAACCTGAAAACCTTGCAACTAACAGCCTGGAAAATACCTTGACTCCTCCTCAGGATAAGCTATCCAAGAGAGTGAAGGATATCCTCATGGGAGCTCTTGGCCTTCCACAAGAAAGACATATTCAGCAAAATGGAAAAGATTTCACACTTGGAGCACCACAAAGGGCCTAGATGCGACAGTGATGAACATGGCACATATCCTGGAGTACTTGGCAGAAATGCTCCACAATGGCCTGTCTTACTCTTCCATTAAAATTCATGCTTCAGCAATTTCAGCAGAGTACAATACTGATCCACCTGTTTTTTCTCATCCTCTCCTAAGACAGTTTCTAAGAGGAATTAAAAACATCAATCCTCCAAGGAAACCTCCAGTGCCTACTTGGGACCTTAACTTCGTGTTGGAAAAACTAACTCTGCCTCTCTTTGAACCAGCAGCATCTGCAGAACTACAGTTCCTGTCTTGGAAGGCCGCCTTCCTTCTGGCCATAACCTCAGCAAGAAGAGTATCTGAGTTACAGGCCCTCATGGCAGTACAGCCATTTCTTATTTTTCATCAGGACAGAGTCTCATTGAGAACCAATCCTTCATTTATGCCAAAGGTGGTATCCAGGGTCTCATTAAACCAAGCTATTCACCTGCCTACCTTCTTTCCAAATCCACAAAACAAAGGGGAGAAACTTCTGCACACCCTGGACATACACAGACAGTTGCGCTACTACTTGGACAGGACTAAAAGCTACAGAAAAACTGACCAGCTGTTGGTAGCATAGGCTGCTGGTGCACAAGGAAAAGCAATTTCCAAACAGACAATTTCAAAATGGATAGGGAATTGCATTCGTTTTTGTTATTTCTTTCATGGGAAAACTGTGCCAGCTAACATTAGACCTCATTCCACCAGAGCCACAGCCACCTCCACAGCCTTCTTAAGAGGGGTGGCTACCAAGGGCATTTTAGAAGCTGCTACATGGAGCTCCGTGCATACATTTTCCAAGCATTACAATTTACCTTTATATTCCAGATCCAGAGCAGGCTTTGCTACGGCAGTCCTGCAGGGCATTTTAGCTACATCATCCTTTACATAGATCCTCCACCCCCAGATTGGCTATGGTATTCTACCCATATGTGATGACTGCAGATGCATCTTTGAAGGACATAGTACAGTTTTATACCTACCATAAATGTAGATGTCCGATAGGTATGCATCTGCAGTCAGGTTTATCCTCCCTCCTTCCCCTCTTTGGTATTTATTTGGTACTTTCCCTCTCATAGCTAGCTGGGGTTATCTATTATGGTGTATTTGTTTTATATATAGATATATACATATATATTTCTGTGCAGGTTTGGAATTTATTGCATTTCTCCAGATTTAGCCTTCCTTTGAGGGCACCTGGCATCTGGGGCAAGAAACACTGAGGAAGATGGCGTCGGCTGACGCTTTTATACCCCAAATGCTCTGACGTCGGGGAAAGGGCGACATCAGCCGACGCCGGACCCAGACTTTGGAATCCGGCCGACCGAAGGGCTGCCTGAGGCAGGACAACCCATATGTGATGACTGCAGATGCATACCTATCGGACATCTACATTTATGGTAGGTGCAAAACTGTACTTTAACTAGATCAGTAATATTAATGAATGTTCCTCTTCCTGTATATGTAAAAAAAAAAAAAACAAACAACAGAAAACATTTAGTCTTTTGGCAGTTGCTAGAAAAGTTATTACAAAATATTGGAAATCGAATTTGGTCCTTACATTCAAAGAATTTTTAAATTTAAAAGCAATACTATGTAAAACTGAAAAAAAGTGATCAGGATAAGATTTTAATTTCTTCTTTCCTGTGTATATATTGTAAATGTTAAATTAAGAAAAAATATTCTTAAAAATAATTACGTATAGTACTGTTTTAATATGCAAGTATGCCAGTATGCTGTTTGTAATCTAAAATTAGAGCTGCGTGTAGAACAGCAAACCTAGCGCTGTTCTAGAAGTAACAGCAGCTGGCATTGCACAATAGAGTTACCTAAATATGTAAATAGCATTGTGCATAAGTAGTAGTAGCATTTGTAAAAGTTATTTAATGTCACTGTTAAATAACTGGTATGCTGTTAGAGGAGCTTTATCAAATTAGCTAAAACTAGTACAATGTTAAGAAAGTGTGTGTGTGTACATTTAAATTTTCGAGGGACAGTTCGGCAACCACGGGATGTCTAATAATGATTGGCTGACCCGTGTTGCCAAACCTTCAGTGAATCTCTGTTCAGTGAATGCACACAGTACATTTACACAGATGAAGTCGATCTTGTCATTAGAGATTGCAATACAATGGGGATCGGGAAATTTACCCCTTTTCCCACTGTAGTGAGATCTTGGAGTTGGAATGTATAATGTGCAGGGGGGCACTGCCCCCACAGGGGGGTGCAGGGGGCTTGCCCCCTGCAAATTTATCACGTCACGTGGTGTGCAGTGTCTGACTGCACACCACAGATGTCGAGAGAGGTCGAATTTACAACAGGAAGTGTGTTGATGACGTTTTGACCTTCTCTACTCCATGTTCAATGTTTTAGTTAACATTTCAGGTGGGTCTATCTTTTGAGTCTCGACTATATGATAATAAACCTGTGTGTGTGTGTGTGTGTGTAGTTACACACACACACATACATACATACATACACACACACACACACACACACACACACACACACACACACACACACACACACACACACAAACGTTTTTAACAGTAGTGTTCTAATCTTTGTTGGTATTTATAACCTGACAGTAGTATTTGATCTCTGCTAGAGTTGTAAGAGTGCCACATTTTAGTGTTTTATAGGTAAAAACATTGTATTTGTGTTGCAGACTAAATTGAAATGTACTGTTAATTTAAAAATGTCATGACTGGATTTTTATTACTGTTATAATAATTAGTAGTGTTTGTATTGCTGGACCTGGTCCGGTTGCCTTCTCTGGAGGTTGCAGTTGTTAATATTGGTTTCCAGAAGTGGCAACAATGGTATTTATAGAAAGTTCGTCATCACTGGTGATTCCTTTTGCTGCCTTGCCCTTTTGGCAGGGTATCCCCAGGAAGAATCTTAGTATTGCCACTGTTGCCCTATTGTACTGCTGTAACTATTTGTCCTTTTTTCTTCTTCTTCTAAATGAGTTACTCAAGGTGTACTGGTAATATTGTTTTGTTATCAAAGTTGTTTATCCATTGAAGTCTTGATTTGGTTGGTCTTGTTTAGTGCAAGAAGTGAGGATCAAGGGGCATTGAAAAGAGTTAATGATTATAGTTTGCATCTTTAATTTCAAAACAGTTTTTCTAGTAGTTCTGTTTAAGAAGACATTCAATTAATTTTATGTTGCATTAACTGTATTGCATACAAGTGTGATTACTGGGATGATGTCTTATGTTTAGATTTAATTTTAAACAGTAATATATTTGTAAAAAGTTAAGAAGGTCAGTAGATTTGTAAAATGTAAAACACCTTAATATATATGAATTATAAAGGAATGTGAACAAATTAAGGATGGAAGTAAATATATTGCATTATTCATGCCCAGGATGTCTTATTTTTTCAAGTTTTAATGTGCATATGTTGTGTGTATCTAGGTCTGTAAGGGGTACAGATTTTAAATAATACGGAAGTATCCCAAATGATACAATACTAAAGTAGTTGCATATTTTTAGTTGCAAGAAATTCATGGTATTTGGTGGAAGTAATAAATACTGCATTACGGAACTATTTTGAGGTATTATCGTCATTATTGCTTAGCTTGCTTATTGACTTTTTGTATTTTATTTTTATACTTGCATGGCCACAAGGTTAGTAGTAAAACTGTTGTATTTATTTAGTAACTGTTTTATTATATCTGAATGTTGAAGGAGCACAATTGATTTAGAGTGCTTGTGTTTAGTAAATATGTCAGCAGTGGATAATATGGATCTCTCTTTTTAATGTGAATAGATGGTTGTATGATATGTATAGTAGGATGGTATGCAAATTACATATGTATTAGGTTTAGGAATAACGTGTAGTGAATGGGTAGCATTGCACTTTTTTTGATTAATTTTGTGCAGCTTTTTTTACAGTGAGATGCTCTGCATATTATGAATGTTTAAGGCAATAGGATTTGGAATAATGCAAAAATAGTGTAATATCTGTAAAATTAATTTAATAAGTCAGCATTGACAATGAGCTGCTATAGTGTCATTATCTTTTTGTTTCTTTAACTGCACAGTTTACACTTGAAAACTTTTAACAGATTTGTTTTATGTAGCCAGTAACAAGCAAAGGGCATTTAAAGTGATAAAATAACCATGTGTAATTAATTTCAAAAATGTCCTTTAGTAGTGGTGGTGTGTTTATTAAGGACGCATTTCACTGGAGTGTGTTAAAATGTGCATGCACTTAATTTACAAAAGACTGATTCTGGGGAGGAGTTTTTTTTTTTAAATATATTAATACAATTGTAGAGTTTTAAGAGGGTACACAGATTTCTAAGGTGTGCCTGTTTTATTGATTACAAAAGGATGTATAGCAATGAAGGATGGAAAATCTTTTGGAAATTAATAATGCAGCAGTCTTATAGCATTAATTTTTTTTGAGTGTACTTAAGGCATGCACAAGTATAAAGGTATTAATTGTGTTACTTTCATATTCTGAAACAAGCAACTCTAGTAGTTGTAATGTTGTGCTTTTATAGAACTTGTGTATTACAATGGAGTTGTTATAATTGTGCGTAATGACATCACAATGCTATTAATGTATGCATACTTCTTTTTTTTATTATCCCTTGTAGTTGTCCGACAAAGGCAGGGTGGTAATTTTATGTTTTATTACATTACAACAGGTAATTTTATGTTTTATTACATTACAACAGTGAAGTACTTGGTTGTAATCATGCAGTACATAGTAAAGTAACACAAGGCTAGTGTTGCTTTCATTTCTGCAATACATAATGAAAATAGTACAGGTTGCTGCTCTGTGCAGCACATACTGCACTTATTTCATGATGCCCCCTTTTGCCCAGTACTTAACAATATATGGGCTTGTGACACAAAGGTGAATGTAGAGTAGAATATGAATTTCTAAGTGCAGATCTGACAGTTTGTGTTGCTGTTGCATTTCCAATAACAGAGCTTTGTACCTCACCATTTGTAAGCGATTTAATGCTGTTCTGTGATCTCACTTTGACCACAGTGATAGTAACTGGTTTGCACAGTACTAAAATTTAATGCAAAGTGCATGGGATTATATCCTACTATATTGCAGCTCCACAAGTATTGTTAACTTTACACCAATAATAACATTGCTTTGCACCATACATATTGTAGGAACTCTCCTGTATTCCATGATTTCTATTTGTTCCAGTACACATTACCAATCACCACTGCTTTGTACATCACTTTTTATATTAAAACTCCATATTGAAATAGAAAAGTATTATTATGTACACTGTCAAAAGCACTGTTTTGTGCAGTAGACATAAAAATGAACATCTTTCTGAAACCTAATTTGTACAAAACTGAAGAAAACTTAACAATAGCAACACTGTTTTGCCTTATTTATTTTTTTATTTATTTTACATTTGTTGACCGGGCTAGTCTAGCTGGAGATATTTCCATTTTCAGTAGAGGCCCGGGGAGAAAAGCTCCACAGAGAATACAAAAAAGAAAACATACTTGTGTTTTAAAGAAAGTTTGAATAGACAAAAACTAAGTGAGTTAATTACTGACTCGCACAGTCCACAAAATAAAACAAAAAATACCTAAAACACACAGTGAGGTGAAATGAATTCAGAATAATTTGCAAGACCAGCATCTGACAATGGAGCTCTCGCATGTGCAGCTGCATGTAATTAAGATGGAACAACTGTATACAAACATGTACTGAAATGAGTATTTTACTCCTGTACTGCTGGAAAAAAAACTAAATGAAGGGTTCCTGACTGCACATATAACCTTTAAATTTGTCATTGTAAACTTGAAAACTATTTATTTTCAGTTTATGGTGGTGGCAAACTTAACATGCACATGTTTTAAAGCAACATTTCAAAGTTTGGTATTGAATTTACAAACCGTGTGCACTGCCTCTAAGGAAGAGCATAACAACAGCTTTCCCTTTAAGTACAGAGTGCAAGACACTGCTCACTACTATCGATGATGAACACGTTGAAACTGAGGACCATGTTAAGCCGCTGCTACTTAGTGCAGCTATCAAATATATTGCAGATCTCTTAGCACTTTCAGTGCTGAATCAGTTGCAGCTTCAAATCTGTAGTGCAGCTCTGCTGTCTTGTTCTTTGAGGTTGATAGCAAGATTGCAGCCTTCATGTTCCAGGTATTTTTATAGATATTCCAGCTTCTTTACAGCCGGACTCTTGGTTCCTAGATGTCCAACAAGGGTCATCTGATGATGCTTACCACTAAGTAATACCCACTCCTAATGGATTATCCTATTCCTTTTATCTAGGAACTTTTGGCTCCAGGCTAGGAAACCATCATTTTATCCATTTCCCAAACAGGACCAAGTTAGTAGCCTCTACACATATACCAAGTGGGCCTAGGGATCATCTGTCTCACGAAGTCTGCTGTGGCCTGGCCCAACCACTTGTGTGTGTGTGTGTGTGTGTGTGTGTGTGTGTGTGTGTGTGTGTGTGTGTGTGTGTGTGTGCGTATTTATACAATACACGTGTGTGTATATGACTCCGACATAGTCCATGTTGGTGTGAATGACTTGAGATGTACCTCATTGGACTACATGAAAAGAGACATGGCTGAGCTCTCTGTGTGTCTCAGGCAGGTATGTCCTCAACCTTAAGCTGCATTTTACCTTTGCCTACGGTGATACCTTAATACAAACAAAAAAATGATTGACTTCAGCAATTGGCTTAGTTTCTGGTGTCATTCAAAGGGAATCCAGTATCTGTTGGCTTGGGATGACATGGTTGACAGACCTTGATGCTTTGCCAGAGATGGTCTTCGTCTGTCACCACTGGGATTTCAGTTACTGTCTAAGGCTCCTGCCATTCCCATAGTGCATTTTTTAGGCAGTGCCACAAGAACAAAAAAATCCCAACCTAAAAATACCCTCTTAAAAACAACCTCAAGGTTATGCTGCTAAATGCTATGAGTCTAAACCAGAAACTGCACTCTCTGGAAGATGCTGATATTTGTGCAGTCACTGAGACCTGGTTTAAGGCTGTGGAGAGCACCCCAGCTATACCAGGTTACATTTCTACACTTTCAAACCGCAAACTGGAGGCATGAGAACTAAAGGAGGTGGTGTATCAATATTCATTCAAGATAAATACACCTCTAGATTGGTTAAACAGCACAATTCCCTTGAATTACTTCAGGTTTAATTGACTGTAGTTAAGACCTCTCTTCAGATCATTGCCGGCTATATGACCCCCTCCTTGAATCAGGACAACCACTCGGCCTACTTAGATCTGCTTGAGTCGATCAAGATGCAACCAAACGCCTTGGTATTGGGTGACTTTAATTATGCATCCATAGACTGGGTAAACTTATACGTGTTGTAACTTACTTGTCCAAAGGTTCCTGGACTTCATTAACTCCAATGCTGCCCTGGACCAGATGGTTGGCACACTCACAAGGGGCTCAAACATCCTGGGCCTGGTGCTCACCAACATGGGGAACCGCTATATCCCCCCAGTGTGTGGCCATTCCTGGTGATATCTGACCACATATCAGTCTTGCTAGAAGTAACTATAACACAAGACACCCCCCCCCCCCTTGGCAACAACTAGACTAAACTTCTCCAAGGCCAATTACAACCTCTTACATGACAGCATAAATAGTTTCATAGCCCTTCCCCTCACTGATGGAACAGACGCCTGTGCTGAGTTGTACACCACTGCTTTTATACAAGTACCTGTACATTGTATTAACTCTGCCATATCTGATAGAATCAAAGCAAGATCTTAAAGGAAAAATTAAACCCATCTGGTGGACGACTGCCATTAATAGGCTATGCAATAGGAGAAAGAAATTCCAGTTTTGAGACTGCTCCTTCCTAACAGCAACAAGTTCCTTCCTACTTTTGGACAAGAAACACTCCCTCCTCCACTTAAACAAGCAAATAAGACTCCTAGTGAAGTTCTCCAAAGCTAACGACAAATCATATTAGCTTCCCTAACTAAAGGTAACCACAAGGAGTTCTTTAGTTACATCCTTAACCTCAAAGGTAAGGCCCAGATTTGCACTGAACTCGTAGTTAATAGTATTACATATATAGAACCTGTGGATATAGCAAACCTGCTGGCTGACGGGTTCAGTGAAAACTTCACTCCTCTGTCCCTGCCACATGTACCGCAAAGCATCCCGAACATCTGTCCCCCACCTAGTATCTCCAAGGAGCAGGTCTTAAATACCCTCTCCAAGGCCAAAAACACCACCTTTATGGGACCAGACAGCATCCTGGGCTGTGTTCTATGTGGGTTAAAACAGGAATTATCATCGCCATTAGGCACACTTTTCAATTACAGCCTAAGCACTGGCTTCATCCCAGTGGACTGGAAAACCGCTACTGTCATCCTTTTGTACAAAGGGGGTACATCCATGGACCCTGGGAACTATAGACCCATTAGCCAGACAAACCTTATCTACAAAGCCATGCAACAAATCATCCTGGACTGTATTGACAAAGATATAAAATCTGTAAATGTTGACCCCACCAAGGTTGACTTTGTCAAGGAGTGGTCATGCTTGTTAAACTTGGTGGACTTCTTAGAGACTGTAGCCAAAGCCCTAGACGAGAGCAAATTTGTGCATACGGCCTACCTAGACTTAGCCAAGGCCTTTGACACAATCCCCCACTCGGGCATCGTTGATAAACTCAAGCTAGGTATCAACCTATATATTGTCAGGTGGGTTGCCAACTGGCTCACTGATAGAACTCATATGGTCAAAATAGGGGACTCCACCTCCTCCAGCAGTCCTGTAACCAGTGGTGTTACACAGGGATCAGTTCTGGGACCCCTGCTGTTCGGAATCTACTTCTCTGAATGCAGGCTAAAACTGAAGGACTGTGGCTGCCAAAGTTTTCTGATGACTGCAAACTGGGAGCGATCATTGAAACCCCTAGTGATGTCAACATCCTGCAAGAAGGTCTTATGTAGACTAATGACTGGTGCCAAAGTCATGGTCTTAAACTCCTTAAAAAAATGCATTATCATCACCTTTGACAAGGGTGATATTCCTGCAAACTACCACATTAAATCCTCTTCTCATAATTAAGGGCATTGCCTCCAGAAAAAAGAGGTTATAACCCCCCCCCCCCCAATACTCTTCCCCCATCACTCTACATCAGAGTACAATGCTCCCTTTGATATGTTTCTTTCCAAACACCTGCAGCAGTTGAAAGACCACAAAGGTTCCCTACAAAAAAAATTCGGGGTCTTCAAGATCTGCCTTCTGCAGACAGATTGAAATCATTGCCACTTTACACTGTGTCATACAGACTGAGCAGAGGCAACCTGTGCTGCAAATAGAGCTTTTTCTCACCAAGCTTTAATGGAAATGCTGCACATTCGCAAGTCAAATGGCACATGGGTCACTCTCTTAAAGGACCTTAACCTAGTTTGTGATGTCAACAGAACTTGCTGGAGAGAGAGATTTGTCTCGCACTTTTGTAACAAGCTTCCTACTCATGTTAAACAAAGCCATTTGTTGGCACTATTTAAGCATAATTTGGTTGATTAGATGGGTAACTAGAAATTCACCCCAGGAATTCCACCTATATATAAATGTGTGTGTGTGTGTGTGTGTGTGTGTGTGTGTGTGTGTGTTATATATATATATATATATATATATATATATATATATATATATATATATAAAATGTGCATATATAATGTAATATAGATATTTATATAGAGAGATAAATATTTATATAGCTATAATATCTATATAGATTTTATATAGATATATATATATATATATATATATATATATATATAATCTAGTTTGTCTTTCGGCTTTTTTCCCGGTAAGGGGTCGCCACAGCAGAACTCCAGTCCGCTAATGATTGGCAGTAGATTTTTCCGAAACGCCGAGGTGCCAGCTCGACGCCCAACCTTCAACGAAGGCATGCCCATTTACGCATGCATGTCTTCTGAACGCTACCCAACCGCGGGGAGGACATGCAGACTCCACACAGAATGCACTCCCAAACCAAGCCGAGAATCGAACTGGAGAACCTCTTGCTGTGAAGTAACAATGCTATCGGCGTACCACCGCGGCACATATTTTTGTTTACTAGGAAATTCCGACTGGACACAGGTCCTTTTTTAGCAGAGGCCCGGGGAAAAAGCTCCAACAAGTACAAAATTAGAGAGCTGTACAATAGAGGAATTTTACAATATAATGTTACACTAGTAGATGATCTATATGTGTGTGTGTGTGTGTGTATGTGTGTGTGTGTGTATATGTGTCGTGTGTGATATATATATATATATATATATATATATATATATATATATATATATATATATATATATATATATATATTAGTGTATGTTTTGTGTTTGTGTGTGTATATGGGTTACCTTCAGTTGCCGAATGTCCACTTCCCCGACACACATTTCACTGAGACCAGAACACTAACACTTCAGATCACAGACATCCAGAAAGCCGTTTCCCGCGTGGTAAGTAACTGTTTGGCCATCTACTTGAACTTTGCCCCTTACCCCCGTGGTAGTGCGTTCTCGGAGTTGGTATATTTAGTAAGACGGGTGTGGGTTTAGTTTTTCTTCGGGTACTTCCTTCCGTTGGGATGGCCAAGTGTTTACTTACCCCGCAGGAAACTTCGGCTTTGCGAATGTCTGTGATCTGAAGTTTCGGTGTTCTGGTCTTGGTGAAATGCGTGTCGGGGAAGTGGACGTTCGATGAACTGAAAGTAACCTGTGTGTGTGTATGCATATTTACGCATAATACTCTTGGTCTTTAATGTCCTGGTTTCTTTAGTAGTCTTCCAGCGAATATTTCACAAGAATGTTTTCTGTGGACAACTGATCTTCCTTTTGGGACAGTTGTTGCTGTTGTGCCGGTTTACTCGGAGACATGATTTGAGGAGTTTCTTTGTTGTTGCAATCACAATTGTCACCATCTCTCTCCTCCCAACTGTACTAGTTGTGACAGTTCTGGTTGCTCACTTTCCTTGGCCTGCTAGAACCTCTGTTTAACCCTATCCTCCAGACAGGCTTTATGCCAAACGAATAGACTACTGCACCACTTACTGTTCTATGCAGTGGGGGGGGGGGGTCTCTTCTACGGACCAGGGAGCTACAAACCCATAAGTCTGATTAGCCAAACATGCATGGCCAAGGAAAGAATCATCATGTATCTGATTAACAATGACCCTACCCAGTCATGCCTCCGTAACCTGGTGGACATCATTCAGAAGGCCAATAAAGTTATGGAAGAGGGCAAAACCAGTACAAACTGCCTACCACGACCTGGCTAAGGCATTCTACACAATACCTCACTCGGGCATTACAAAATTGGGCATAAATGGGCCAACATGCAAGAGGGTTTCTCTACAGATGCCCAACACCAGGTGCATATGGAGGAGGCTTAAAGTGTTCTTGCTATGGCAGGACCCCAGGATTCTAGAAGAAGAGGGAGAAGGCTTCAGTGTGGTTGTCTGTCCTTTCCACAGAAGGCTAGGACTTCAAGATCAGATACCCCATTGAAAAATATCCAGAAAACTAAACTCATCTTGACATCTCCTTCCACCAGATGTACACCCAGCCTGTAGGTGCCTGCTTTGTGACCTAGGTTCTCCCTGACCTGAAGATATCCTGAAGGCCTTTTAGGATCTTCAGTCGGGTGCTGAAGTTTGTGTCTGGTGTACCCTCCTCCAAGAAGAAGTTGGATCCATCTCTTGTTCACTCATGCGCTTCTCTGGAAAGTGAGGGGAAATAATTAGATTATGCTTCTCGTATGTCTTTCTTTTTTGGATTTGATACAAATATTGACACCTTCTCCTTTGATTCATCTTTAGAGGTGATCTCCTTTGGCAAAACTCTCTCGCCAAATGAAAGACTATTTCTTCAAATGGGAAGGTAGAGAAGCCTCTGCCCAGAAGAGGTACTATTCTCTACTGGGTCTAGATGCCTCCAAACCAGTGGCTATTCCACTATTACTATGACTTCTGGAGGATGTTTCTTGGCAGTCTGTCAGGAACTGGACTTTGCAGACGTCTGCTTTTAAGAAACCTTATTTACATAGAGCATAGGAGTCCTACAATGCTTAAGTAGGATCCCAGTCACAAATCCACAGTGGTGTGCATGGATCTGGATGAAAGGGTCCAAACTGGTTCCTGCTCATAATACCCTTCCCAGTGTCTCTCTAGATAGATGGTTTCCACATGTATTGTACTATGCTTCTGAGCTATTTACTACCAGATGCACATCACCAAGTTTCAGAGTGCTCTTCAGACCACGTAGGACCTACTCCTTGGGAAGCCAACATTAAAAATATTTAAAAAATGGAGGAAAGGGGGGAGAAGCATGTGGAGTCCAATTCCACTTCTCCTGAATGACGTGTCTTTTGGAGATGCCTTTCTGCCGTATGAGAAATTGCTTGGAAGGGTGAGTATTAACTGGGTAAAAACATTTTTACATCCCCTATGCCATGTTTTGATAGAATTGCCCTTCCAACCCAGGCCTCTGTTTTTCATGAAAGGACAAGGTAACAAACCTAAGGTAAGAAAGTTCAGCTCAGTAAAATATCATAGTCTGATAGAAAGAGATAATCAGTGTAGGGTGGAGGCTTAGACCCTGCTCTCCTGGCATTCCCTGTTTTTTACACCAGGCTGTTTCTAGTCCCCAGGAAAGAGGGCACCTTAAGGCCCAGCCTTAACCTATCCATATTATGTAGGTAGGTATAACAGAAGGGCTAAGATCATGGTAAAAATTAGAAGGTGTAGAACCCAGCGGGATAAAAGCACTCCCATCAAACTATTTGGTCTTCCAGTTGTTTAAAGTTTACCAAAGCCAAATTTGGCCTCCTAGGTCAAGGACAGCTGCAAGGCATTCTTTAGTTATGTCTGCAATCTCAAAGGCAGTGCACAATTGTGTGCAGAGCACATTGTTAATGGAGCCACCTGTACTGAGCCAGAATATATAGCAAACCTATTGGCAGACAAATTTGGCTCTAACTTTTATCTGTCTGTTCCCCCTCAACTTTCTTTTGGGAAATACCATCAAATATAACTCTCCCTGCTATCACTAGGGAACGGGTCCTCAGTGCTCTGTCTGAGGCCAAGAACATGGCCCTGATGAGCCAAGACAATATCCTAGGATGCCTTCTTAACATCATGAAACATCACCTATCAGACCCTTTGCAATTGTTGTTTAACCATAGCCTCCAAACAAGCTTCATGCCTAACAAATGGAAAACAGCAGCACTCATCTGTCTGCTCAAAGGTGGGCAATCTACAGAGTCTGGAAACTACAGACCCACAAGTCTCACTTGTCTCGTATGCAAAGCCATGGAACGAATTGACATGATCAGTAATTTATATAGGAAACCTCTAGACACTGGACACAACCCTATTTGGTTTTGTTAATGGCAGGTCAAGCTTACTGTACCTGGTGGGCGACTTTTGAGAAGTACCCCAAAGCAATGGATGAGGGCAAGACAGTTGACACTTGCCTACCTTGACCTGGCCAAGGCATTTGACACAATACACTACTTGGATGTTTTGATTTAACTGATGTTGGTTATAAATCCTTGAGTCACCCAGTGGATGGCTAACTGGTTTTACAGACAGGACCCAGGAAGTTAGAATTTGGGAGTCCACCTCTACAAAGAGGCCAGTCGGAGGCGAGTCCCTCTGGGATCAGTCCTGGGGCCGCTTCTTTGTGACATTTACTTCTGTGAAGTCAAGGACAATGTCAAGGGCCACCAGCTGGCCAAAGTTGCATACCATTTCAAATTAAGAGCAGTTATAGAACCCACCACCGACACTTATCTGTCAGCCTTCCTGGAGAACATAAGTAACTTGTGTCAGAGCAGTGGACTAAAACTAAATGCCAAGAAATGCATGAGTATCCTTTGTGAAGTTATCCACCCTTGATAACTATCATATTGACAACAAACCCTTAGAGTCAACCCAGTAGTCAGGAACTTCGGGACTTGCACAGACGGTAATCTGTCCTTTGACCATCACGTGCCTACAGTTTGAGGAAACCATTCTGTATTGTGCAACTTGTAAATAAAGGTGTGGCATTTAGGTCTGTGTTGTGCAACTTGTAAATAAAGCTGTGGCATTTAGGTCAAGGAAGTTATTGTTCCACTGTAGTCAGCTTTCATCAGACCTGTCATTGGCTACCCTGCCTCCTTTGGTATGCACCTAACCAGGCACATCCAACAACTGAAACATTCACAGAGGTTATTCAGAAAAGGAATACAGGGCATAAGTAACATGTCCTATACAGACCTCCTCAAAGCCCTATCCCTGTATTCTGTCTCATACAGTCTGTCGAGGGGAGATCTATGCCTGGCTTACAAGGCATTGTCAAACTCCATCCTGATGGACCTCCTGCATATCCGCAAAACAAACTCCACCAGAATTACCAGTTCAAAATACTTAAACCTTAGATGTGAAATAAATAGGACCTGCTGGAGAGACAGTTAGTTATTTATCCCAGAGACTACCCCTTGTCTGGAACAGGTTCTGCACCGATGTGAAGCAGCATTTCTCCCTAACACACTTCAAGTGTATCTTGGACAGTTGGATGGGGAACAGCAAATTCATCCATGGTATTAAACCTGTGTCTCGCAGACTCAGGCAGATGGCAAATGTTTAATCTCCTAGCCCCTTGCTTGTAAATGTTTCATCTCCCAAGCTCCTACCTACATTTATCAAGGGTACCAGAACTTGTCCGAGATCTGGAATGCATGGTTGTTCTTAAAAAGGCCCTAGTGGTTGTTAGTTTAGTTCAAATCCATGAACCTTCTTGAAGGTACCCAGTTTTAAGATGCCAGCTCTTGAGCCTGTGCTCTTCCACCTCAAATTTCCAGAAGCCTTGATGGTCACCCTAGACTTAAAAGATGCCTACCTTCATGTCTCCATCACCAGGACCACAGGCACAATATCAATATCAGATTCTTCACTAGGAGATGCTGTTACTGTTGGTTTTCTTCCTTACTCTTTGGTTTAGGCACTGCACCCAGGGTCTTTACAAAGTAATGGCTGTAGTGCTTGCCTTTTTTAGAACCTAGAACATCCATATCTTCTTGTGCCTGGACAACTGCCTTATTTAGGCACACGCACAGGAAGAGATATTTGGGGCACTGAAGAGTACCATGGATTGAGTTCACCCTGGACTTCCAGAAATCAGTTGTATTGCCTAATGACTGTATCCTCATTTTAGTCTTGTTGATGGCTACTAGCACACAGGGAGAGCATTGTTGCCCCAAGACAAAATGCTAAACAGCCAGGTATATTCGGTCTACTGGCATGGCAGAAACAAACAACACCGAGAGACAATAACAGCAGGCTGGGGTCCATGGCATCCACCATCTCAAAACTAGGCTACATCAGTATTGTGCTGGATTTTCTCGGACCCAACTTGCAATTGTGATTCTAAAACCAATCCTCCTCTGTGTCAACAGAGAAGTGGAATGGTGGGACAGATGGAGAAATGTAAACTTGGGGGGTACCTTTTTTCCTGGAAAAAATTAGACCCTTACAACAGATGCCTGGGATGTGACATGAGGTTCTTTTACTCAGAATCTCAAAATGAGTCTGGGATGCATCACGAAGAAGAAAGCGTACAAGTGTAAAACCGATAACTGTCATTGATTCAAAGCCTGAAAGTTTGACTAGGCTTGGAAAAAAGAACATCTTGCAGGCAGTGACCGACAATACTGCAGTGATATGGTATGTCACTAAACAAGGCTGGTGGTGGGGGAATAAGATTTTATACCCTCTGCAAGTTGGCTAAGATTGCTTGGTATCTATCCCAACAGCACAAAATGACTTTTTAAAAGCAGTGTGCATACCTGCTGAGAACATCTGAACAGATCAAAAGCAGACCGGTAAGAATGAGAGGTAGACTGATATGCATTCCCTGTAGGCTGGACATATATATTTGTTTAGACTTTCTTTTTGAGCCTCTTCCTCCTAATGTTCTAGATCTTCTAGGGGAGAAAGAGGCCCAAAATGATTCACCTTGTCAATCTTCTGGTTCTTCCTAATTAAGCAAATGCCTGGAAGAGAGGTTATAGGTGCTACCAACTTTGACAAACCTTCTCTTGCTTAGCACTAAAGGTCTGTGGACACCCCAGTCTGATGACACTTAAGCTCACTGCTTAGACAATTTCACCCTGTTGCCCTTCCGACATTAATACTCAAAGGATGTGCTGAACATTAAGGAGGGTAGGAATTGAATCTTAAAGAAATCTTGCATATGCAAATGGTAGAGTTTTTCCATTTAGTAACAGACAAAGGGGCACAACCCAAAAGTAACAATAGTGGCCCTGATGCTGTAGTATCTCAGTAAGCTGTATGCTTCAGGTGTGTCTGTAAATATCTTTTAAAGTTCAGTTGATCATTTAAACCTGTCTATAATGGGGTCTGCCCATAGCAAACCTTTGACTAGTGAAAACTTCTGAAAAGTTTTTTTATCTGATAGCACCTTGTCATAGGACTGCCCCACCATAAAATTTGAATTGTGTTAAAGAAAATGTTACTACAGCCCTTTTTGAGCCAGCTGCGTCAGCCCATGTTTACTACTTTGAAAACTGCACTGCTCATCGCCATTACTTCAGCTAGGAAGGAAACTGCATTGGATTCCCTGATGTGCAAATAGCCATTCTTGGATCCACATAAGGTTAATGTGAACCTGAAAACCAGTTCCTCCTTTTTATGACCAAATTACTGAAATAATTCTCCCTCATTCAGACTATACAACTACAAGTGTTCATCCCACATGATTAAAATAATGGTGAAATAATCTTGCAAGCCTTGAATATATGCAAACAACTTAGATGTCACTTGTACAAAACCTAAGATTTAAGGAAAGCTAACCATTTATTTGTCTTTTGCTTAAAAGACTGTAGATGCACCTGTTTCCAAGCAAACAGTTTCAAAATGGCTCCCAGTGTATTAAGTTTTGCTATGTCTGTCAAAGTGAAACTGTGGTAGGCCCAGTCAGGGCTTGTAATACCAAAAATGCTGTGCTACAACTTTCCTAAAGGGAGAATGTACTCAAGATGTTACAGAAGCAGCCACATGGAGATCTGTTTACACCTTCTGAAAGCAATACAGGGTAAACGTTCACGCCAGGTTTAGAGCAGTCTTTGCTCCAGCTATCTTACAAGGCTTGCTGTACTCCAGCCACAGTTCTCTGACCATCGTGCTACCTTCCTAGGGATCTGGGAATTGTCCTAATAGTAACTACTGCAACAGGCTCAAAGGTCTCTTTAAGCAGTGCAGTAAACACTAGATCATAGCTAATGATGTCCTTCATGTTTGGGCATCTACCATCTTCACCGAGGGACTTTATCCTTTATTGAGATTTCTGTAGGCCAAATTTGCTTGTGTGGGTCTCTGATGTGCTTTAGACTGCTAGAATTCCCCTCGTGAGCAAGCTTTTTATGCCAGGTTGAAAAGACTATCAGTTTGAGATCAGCACCATTTTATCTCCTCTGTTGATCAGCCTGCAGGTAATAGTGTATCTTTGGTATCTGTATGATGTAAGCCACTGTTATTGTTTTTTCAAAGTGCATGTGTTAGCACTGTATGACCTAATGGAGGGCAGGAGTGTGGCCCAACACCAGCTAGCTGTTGAGTCCTGCTTCTCTTCCTCTGTTTGAAGACTCCCCACCTTCCCTCCACAGGATCACAACTTAATCGCTGATAGGCTTGCCCATCTGTCTTTTGAGCCTGCTAGCTCGGTAGTGTTAAGTTTGTGTTAATTAAAGATGACCATTTTGCAGTGGCGATCAGCTCTGCACATAGCACATTGAAGCTCAAATTTGGCTTCCTATGCATAAGTGCCCGGCTTTCATAGGGACAGGATATTCCACCTGGATAACCCTTAGTTACTGATGAAGGTGGTTTCAGAGATTTCCATATACCAGTCTATCTGTATCCCAGTTTTGTTTAGTGGTACAAACCAGTGAAAAGAGAGAGAGAACCTTTCCCACATTTTTTTTTTCTTAGCTTTTGCATGAATCAGTTGTGAGACTTTAGGGTGACCAGTTTTGTCTTGTTTGGTTTGTGGGGAGTGATTAGTTTGCCAGGCAGGCACTTTTTTTTCTAGAGCATTTCAACTGCATAATCTTTTATTGTTAGACTAATCACCTGCAAATATGTAACTGCTGTCAGAGCTTGTTCCACCAGAGGATTGGCTGCCTTTATTGCTTACTTAGAGTGCCTATATTGGAGACATTTGTGCTCACACCTTCACTAAGCAGAATTATCATGGCAGTGAACCCAATTCCACAATGCAGGGGCATAAAGTCCTTACTATGTTGCAGAAGACCTGAGATTAATTGGTGGCTCAAGTGCTTGAGATTTGGGGTTGGGGAGCTTGAGTGGCTTAAATCCCAGGAAGGAAGGGTATGCACTTGGACGCACCTTCACATTTGGTTCATGGTGAAGACTGGGATGTGTGTCAGGTATTGTCTACAAGGGGAGTCTGGCATTGGCTGAGTCTCAAGCAGTGGTGTGGATAATGCATCTCTGTTATTGTATGCCAGCTTCTTGGACAATGCTGCTTTACAGAGGATGGAGTTATGCCATAACAGAAAAACACACTTTTCGCAGTATGACCCTGCTTCAAGATGCCTTGATCTTCTCACTGGTCCTGAAAAATTTTGGAGGAAGTCCGTGGGGAGAGCAGGTGGATTTGATAAGCTCAGTGAATAAAAGGAGAGATGCTGGGAGCAGCTGACGGTCCAACAGGCTTGTTGGCTGTTGAAGCACCCTCCAAGAGGAAAAAACGCTGAGAGAAGAAGGGAGCCACTTTTGAGATTTTAAGTATTTTTTCTCTGTTTATTTGCTAAGTTTTTCTGCATAGCTGCCTAGCTTGAGCATTTTCTGGCTTGTTAAACTTGATTTCTATATTAGTAGCTGTATTTAGAGCACAACCAAAAGCTGTTTGCTGAATTTCCTGTTTGCACTTAATTTTAAATCGTTTTTTTCTTAAAACTTGCATATTTTCTGTCCTTGACCTAGCACTCTTCTGTGGGGTCATTTACTGCACTGTTATAACTTGATATTACTTGTGAACCTCTGCTATCTCTGTAAAAACAAAACAAAAAAAAAATCTTGCTTTTTCCCACTTTTCTGAGAGTTAAAAAGTTCAGTTACAGGCTTGCTGTTCCTGAAGTGTTAGAAAGTTTGAGAGAGGCCAATATTGCTTGGGCAGAAGGAGGGGCTCTGTGTACATCAGAGGCAGTGACTAACAATGAGCAGCTACCTGCCCCGTAGAGGTGGTTACTGACTTGAAACTGTAGTTTTATTGGCCACTAGGGGTCATTTCCATAACTCCTTCATTTGTCCTCAGAGGAGTGGTTTAAGGCAGTAACTTGTAGTTTATTGGCTATTTTGGGTCATTTCCTGTCTTTTCCAGCCCCCTGCTATAAAGCACGCTTTAGCTCGATTTAGCCCGATTTAGGAGTTGCTACCGTTGCACACTAGGGCAGCTCGGTTAAGCAGGTTTAAACTATTCGGCTACCTAAAGTCCACTCTTCAAATTTTCCCTTAAAACTACCTTCCTCGAACTATACTACTGATCTAATCAGCGTATCCTATAATTAAAAAGATCATCTCTACTTGACTCCAAGTAGACTATTCTCTATCTGTTAAACGTAGCACTTGCTCCTACAGTACTTATTACCTTGATACGGCACTCTTGTCATAGATAGTACCCCAAAAGGCAACCCCCATTTCTCGGTCACCACGTCCCCGGAATCTTTTTAAAGTTTTTTGTCTATTCCTTCTAGCATGTCGAGGATCAGTTGCTAGTGTCCTCTCCTACTCAGCTGGTGAACCTGGGAATATTGAGGCAATGTTACAATTGCCTCATGTACACTGACAACCCTCTCCTCCTCCCACAAAACACAAATACATGCGAGAGATGCAACTATACGGCCAAACTGGAGGCTGAGCTCTCTCAACATAGGACTGGCATGACCAGTCAGGAGGAGAAGGTTACCACACACACTATAGACCCAGTCTCACATAGTACCATTACAACCTCAAATCATACACATAAACACACAAAGACATACTCGGAGGCTCTGATCGAAAAACTACCAAAACAGCAGAGGCCACGAAAGCAGACACCCAAACAACCACCACCTCAGAACACAACACCTGCAACACATAGACCTCACAGTCAGAGTGTCAAACAGTCACAGCCCTTAAGGCCAAACACAATGCCAGACACACTAGTCATTGGTGACTCCATAGTCAGACACACTGGCGTCCCGCTCACCAGACTGAGTAAGGAGAAGGTCACAGTAAGCTGCCTGTCGGGCGCTAGAATCCGCCACATAACGCAAGCACTCAGGTCTCTCAACAGCAGGTACAAATATGACTCAGTCATTGTCCACGCTGGTGTAAACGACCTGAGACGCACCTCCTTGGACTACATGAAAAGAGACATTGAGGAGCTCTCTGATTATGTAGCTCAGGCAGGTATGACCCTGACCTTGAGCAGTATCCTACCTTCACCAAGAATGATGCCACAATACAGAGATAAGATGATCAGCTTTAACAATTGGCTTAAACACTGGTGTCATTCAAAGGGGATCCAGTGTCTGTCTGCCTGGGATGACATGCTGGACAAGCCACGCTGCAAGGGACGGCTTGCACCTGTCACCCTGGGATTCGGATATTGGCAAAGGCTCTTGCCACCCCATAGTGCCTTTTTAGGCAAGGCTCAAATTCTAAACCTACCACCCTAGAACACAAAAAGGAAAAAACTAAGGGTAATGCTGCTCAATGCCAGAAGTCTAAATCTCAAAATGCACGCACTCGAGGCCCTTCTCAGTATGGAGAACATCGATGTCTGTGCTGTGACAGAAACCTGGTTCAAGGCTCCTGAGAGCACCCCAGCGCTATCAGGTTTTACCTCATATCATGCGTTCCGGCCCCAAAATCCGGACAATACCAAGAAAGGAGGGGGTATCCATATTCATCAAGGACACCCACACCTCAAGACTGGTGGCAACGCACGATGCATCGGAGACCATCCAGGTGCAATTAACCATAGGCAAGACTGCTCTGCAAATTGTAGCATGTTACAGGCCACCCTCACAAACTCAGGAACCTCACATGGCCTTCCTGAAAACACTAGAGGGATAAATGTATCACCAAACACCATCATACTAGGTGACTTCAATTACCCTAATATAGACTGGGAACACTACTCAAGCCCAAACACCCTAGCCCAAAAGTTCCTGGAATTCATAAACTCAAATGCCATGGAACAACTAGTCACCATCCCCACAAGAGGAGATAACATACTTGATCTCATCATCACGAACATGGGAGCACAATGTTCAACACCGAGTGTACCCTCACTGGTGAGATCAGACCACAAACTAATCTCGCTGGAGGTCCTCATTCCCCCCCCACCTGAAATAAAAAAGACCACAATAAAGAACTTCTCAAAAGCCGACTTCACACTTCTAAAGACTAGTGTGGTCTCCTTTAAGGCCCCCGAGCCGGCGGAAAACAGTACTCAAGCTGCTGAATCACTTACAAATGCCTTCTACCAGCACCTGCAGGACTGCATGGATAAGGCAATCCCAAGCAAAACAAAGACTTTTTGTACCAAAGGCAAGCGTCCAGTCTGGTGGACCCCAGCCATAAACAAACTCTACAACAAAAGGAGGAAGCTACTACAAGATAGAGCAAAATCCTTAAAAGGTAAGACACCCTTGATCACTATAAGTAAAAGACTAAGAGCTCTCATAAAATCATCCAAAGCAAATTTCGAGAGAAAAATAGCTAAAGACTCAAAAGACAATCATAAGGCCTTCTTTAGCTATGTTAGAAACCTGGGAGAAACTCCCAGATATGCTCAGAGCTAGTTCAAAATGATGTGAAGATTACTGATCCTACAGACATTGCCAACATACTGGCTGACAGGTTCAGTGCAAACTTCTCCCCTCCCCAAAAGGAGAGATATCTATACCAAACGATTGCAGCCCCCAAACATCTCCAGCCCAAGTGAGAACTGCTCTCTCCAAAGCAAAAACACAGCATCCATGGGACCTGATGGTGTCCCCGGCTGTGTGCTCCATGAACTCAATGAGGAATTAAACCCACAGCTAGGACAGCTGTTTAATCAAAGTCTTACCCTGGATACGCACCCAGGAGTGGCGCACTGCAACTGTGGTACCACTTCACAAAGGCGGTGCCTCCACCGACCCTGGAAATTACCGCCCATTAGCTTGACAAGCCTTATCTGCAAAGCCATGGAGAGGATCATAATGGACCTCATAAATAAAGACCTAGGGAATTTGCAGACTTTGGATCCAACCCAGTTTGGCTTTGTCAAAGGCAGATCATGCCTTTTAAACTTGGTTGACTTTTGAAACAGTCACCAAAGCCATTGATGAGGAAAGGCAGTCCATACAGCCTACCTCGATCTGGCTAAGGCCTTCGATACAATACCCCACTCGGGTATCATTGAAAAACTCATCAGCTTAAATGTCAACCCATACATCACAAGATGGGTTGCAAACTGGCTGAGTGACAGAACCCACAGGGTCAGAGTTGCTGGCGCCATGTCAGACTCAAAGCCTGTCACAAGTGGTGTCCCACAGGGCTCAGTCCTGGCCCCACTCTTGTTTGGCATCTACTTTTCCGAAGTACAAGCAAACACAGGAGGGTTATGGCTGACAAAGTTTGCAGATGACTGCAAACTGGGCCATAGTAGAAAACACATCTGACACAGATATCCTTCAGAAGGGTCTCACAGAAACGGATAACTGGTGCCAGAGCTATGGCCTAAAGTTAAATGCCAAAAAATGCATAGTCATACCCTTCGGGAAAAATAAGGTTACCCCTAGCTACCAAATAGGTGGCAATCCACTGAGCACAGAAGAAGTTATCAGGGACCTGGGGACCCAGGTTGATAGTAGTCTGTCATTCGACACCCATGTAGCTAAAGTAGTTAGGAAGACCTTCTACATTGCCCACCTTATCATGAAGGATTCTCATCTAGATCAAGGGAGGTCATAGTCTCCCTTTACTCATCACTCATCAGACCAATGATTGAGTACAATGCCCCATTCGGAATGTATCTGACCCGACACTTGCAGCAGCTGGAGAGGCCACAAAAGTTCCTCACCAAAAGGATAAAGGGTCTCAAAATCTGTCCTATGCTGCCCGACTGAAAGAACTCCAGCTCTATTCAGTCGCCACCGCTTGCTCAGAGGTGACCTTTGCCTAACATACAAGGCCATGTCAAACCCAGATTTGATGAATATGCTTCACCTCAAAAATCTAGATCCATCAGAGCCACAAGGGCGGGAGACTTAAACCTTGACACGGCTATTAATAGGACGTGCTGGAGGGATAGATTCATCACCCAAAGACTCCCTATGCTGTGGAACAAATCCCGGTACATGTGAGGCAGAGCACTCGCTGGCCTTGTTCAAGAGAAATCTTGACCAATGGATGGGAGATCGCAGATATACCCCAGGGATTACCTCAGTGTCACTGCTCGACAGAGGCACAGCAAAATAATGGGTATAGTTCCCCATACTAAAGGGGTGGCATAAGCCACAAAACGATGGGCTAGGCTTGTAAATGCCCTCGGGCAGATAGCCTAGTATGAACCTATGAACCTATTATGGGGAGCCAAGAATAGGGGAAGAACAGTACTGTCTTGGAAATGACTTGGAGGGGTTTTGGCTACATTTAAGAACTTGGTTTTCTAGAACTCTGTCTGGTCTCTTTGCCTGGGTGATCATTTGGCTCCCTGATGTGTTTACAGCTTCTGATTCGATGTATCCAAGAGCCCATCAAGGACAGTCTTGCATCTAAATTTTGGAACAGACCTCTTGTCATATAATCGGATAACCTGGGAGAGGAAACTCCCACTCATTTATGTCAAGAATACCCTCCCTCTGTTCCCTACAGTTGCTTTCTGCTAACTTCAGCTGTTTGAGTTCTCTGTACATTAGGCACATATATATTTTCTGACACTACTTTATTATACAAAGAATATAAATTGGTAAGATGCCTGCTAGTAGCTCAGGGGTGTGCAGGCGCACTTGAGGAGCACATGCTCATTATATTTGCAGTGTGTATTGTCATGGCATTGATCAGTACAGGCATGTACAAGTCTCTGACTACAGGAGTTTACAGAAAAAATGCTGAATTCTGATTGCTGGGCTGATACCAGGAACACTGGTGTATCTATTTTCTTTTACTTTTTGTACTGCTGAACTTATAGCTAGGAAAAGATTATCCAGATTTACACCTTTGATAACTGGAGGGTATAGTTGTCTGTTCTGTTTAATCCTTGTAACCTTACAGCTTAAGGTTGAAATTTGATGCAGGTTTCTCTTTGTGCTGTTCTGCATCAACAGGTATGACGAGTCCCTCTGGCACAGCATTGATCTGGCAGATAAAACACTTAATCCAGGAGCAATTAGTCATGTACTTTCTGCAGGTGTAGTTGCTATACGATGCCCAAGATCTTTCATAGGGGAGACTATGTTCAAGGATTCAAGGTAAGGATATTGTACATTCTGCTAATACCCTTACTGTATAGTTTGCCTTTAATAACATGTAGGTCTCTCTTGTATGTTTTTTTATTTGTGGATTGTAGAGCCTGTTTTTTTTCCTGTTTAAAAATTAATAGTTTTAATGTTGTACTGTAGTCAGTAGGATAGTGTTCTTGCACTAATCAACAAAATGTTGTTTTTCTTTTTTTTGAATAACCACTGGTGAATTCTTAGTTCACGACACACACACATCCTAGAATATGATAAATGAATAGTACCTGCTGAACATTAAGGAGTTGTTAATTATAGCTGTAGTACATTAGTAGCCATATTGAGCAAACATTGATGGGTTTCGCCTGCTACTCTAAGGAACCTTTTATGTAGGAGTGGTGTTGATGGGGGGGGGGGTTCTAGATACCAGATGCCATTGTTTTGTGACCAGCTTTAATCATTGACAGTTGGATTCATTCACTGTGTCTAGTATATGGAGACTCTGCTTTAACATATGCTTGCTCTTATAGAAAGTAGAAACTGTGTATAGTGAGATGCACCTCTGGTGCTGTCATTTGAAATCTGAGTTGTGCATAGAGAAGCTTCTGCTCAATTGATTGGTTATTAAACTCTAGTACAGGCTTATCAAATCAGCTGACTAACCTTCTACATTGACGTTGCAGAAAAAAACTTCATTAGCTGTATATTTTTTACACAATTTCTAGCCTTTGAACATGTTAAATGAGCACCTGCACCATGATTTCTTGACCTGAAATGTCTTATTTGAAATGTTGCTGTATTAGTAGTTTTTTTTTTTATTTTTCTTCCTGCATTTTAGTGTGGCTAAAACAAAGCAGTTGCCCAGAGAACAGTTGGTTCACACATTAAACAACACTACTATCAAAATCTTAGTATAATCTAACCTAGTCTAATGCCAAACCACAGAGACCACCGAAGGAAACCTCTGTACAATCCAGTCATTGACCAACAGTACCCCACCCAAATACATGTCTAGACAACTTGGATATGCAATTTTAAATGTCTCTGTAGTCTGCTTGGTAAATATGGGCATCTTTGGACAACGTAACAATTGTCTCATGTTCACAGAAAAACATTTAATCCTTTAGGCAACACAGTATGCGAGAGATGCACACAATTTAACTGGAGACAAAACTCTCACATACAAACAAGGTTGTCAAGAACATACACACTAATCCACCACACATATAGTGTCCACCAGACAGACCAACCTATTCTGAGGCACTAAAAAGCAATCTTCCCAAACCTCAAAGACCTCCTAAGCCTGTAAATTGCAATGTCCATCCTCCGCAATCTCTAAAGCACTCACAAAAAGCAACACCAAACACCTTGCATGTGCCTACACCCAGTGGTTTCCTAAGAGTAAAGCCCATAAGTCAAGTAAACGCATTATCCAGGATGCTTGTCATAGGTGACTCCATTGTATGACATATAAATGCCCCACTCACTAGACTGAACAAGGAGGAGGCAACTGTTAGTTTATCTGTAGCCAGGATCCAACAAGTTATGCACGCACTCACGTTACTACACCACAGGTCCTAGTATAATTTTATAATGGTCTATGTGGGCATTAATGACTTGAGGCGTACTTCTGAGAATATAAGAAATAAATTATTGATCTCTTTGAATATGTGTAGCAGCCTAGCAGGCAAGTATGTGCCTTGCATTGAGCAGCATTTGACCTTCAAGAATAATGCCACAGTATGAAGAAAATATTGTATACTTCAATAATTATTGCTTAGTGTGCCTACATTGGAGACATTTGTGCTCTGGTTAGTTGGTTCTCTGGACACGCCTTCGTTAAGCAGAATTATCATGGCAGTGAACCCAGTTCCATGATGCAGGGACATAAAGTCCTTAGTATGCTGCAGAAGACCGGAAGTTAAACAGGGGCTCAAGTGCTTCAGGTTTGGGGGTGGGGTGCTTGAGTGGCTTACATCTCAGGAAGGAAGGGCATGCACTTGAGCACACCTTCACATTTGGTTCATGGTGGAGGCTGGGATGTGTGTCGGGTATTATCTACAGGGGGACTTGGGCATTGGCTGAGTCTCGAGCAGAGGTGTGGATAATGCATCTCTGTTATTGTACGCCAGCTTCTTGGACAATGCTGCTTCACAGGGGATGGAGTTAGGCCATAACAGAAAAACACTATTTTCGCAGTATGACCCTGCTTCAAGATGCCTTGATCTTCTCACTTGTCTTGAAAAAAGTTGGAGGAAGTCCAGGCAGAGGATAGGCGGGTTTGATGAGCCTAGTGAACAAGGAGAGATGCTGGGAGCAGCTGACTGTCCATTATGGGGAGCCAAGAATAGGGGAAGGAAAGTACCGTCTTGGACTTTTCAGGTGTCCTTCCAAGGGAATTCAACAGTTGTCAGCATGGGAGGATATGGTTAGCAAACTACATTACTTTGCAAAGGATGGTCTGTACCTGTCTCCCCCTAGACTTCCAAATATTGGCTAAAACCTTTTCAATCCCTTTATTGCTATTTATATGTAATGACAAATTGACAAACCTACCGATTTAGCAAATAAAACTTAAAGATGTTACTGCTCAGTTCTAGGAGAAACTCCACACCTTACAAGCTCTCCTCACTCTGGGAATATAGGCATCTGTGCAGTTATTGAGACATGGTTTAAATTCACAGAAAGTATTCTGACAGTGCAAGGCTTCAGTCCCTTCCATATATTCTGACCATGAATTGCACAGACGGACAAAATTTGGAGGAATCTCTATATTAACAGCAAGCATAACTCTAAGTTGGTCAGACAGGACAAAGCTCACCATCACCATAGACAAAGTCTCAGACCATATCCTAGCAAGCTGTTGGTTACTTTTCATGTTCCTAGCATCCCATAGCTTGTACCTAGACTACTGGAGATGCCCCCCATTATATCAAATACCCTGTTCCTGGGGGGCTTTATCCTTCTATAGACTGGGAAACATACACTGCCTCATACTCACTAGCACAATTATTCCTGGACTAAACGCAAATATGCTTGACCAGATAGTGTGCACTCCCACCAGAGGTTCAAACAAACTGGACCTGGTACTTGTCAGTATGGAGGAGTGCTGCACCCCCTCCCCAAGTGTCACGTCCTCACTGGTGAGGCTGGACTACAAAGCTGTCTCCTTTGAAGTAAAAAAGAAAATCAGCTTGATAACCCCATTAAACCCTGTAACATTTGGGAATTATTCCAAAGCAGACAACATCTTAAGAGTTTGTTTACAGTTCCTTGCCCCTCCCAACCCTGAGCTCACAGCAACTTGTATGGAATTTACATAGACCCTGTGCAACCACGTAAAAGACTGTATATAGGCTGCTGTACCTACTAGAAGTAAGCCCAAAACATGCTCTAAAAACAGACCACACTGGTGGAATCCTAGCCTTAGCAGAATATATAATAAAAGGAAAAAAGTAATGGCTAAAATCAGGAAGAGAAACTTCCATAATGATAGGAGCTCTCTAATTTAATTAGTTTTTTTAGTTTCCCGTTTAGTTTGTTCAGTAAGGCCAATTTATGAGTTCAAGATAGCATCACAATTTGAAGACACAAGCATAAAGCCTTCTACGGCTATGGCCGTAACCTCAAAGGCAGCCAATATCAGTGTGCCAAACTGGTGGTCAGTGCTGCCACCTTCACTGAGCAGATCAATGTAGCAAATCTGCTGATTTGACAATGTGATGTCCCTGCACTGGCCCAATAACAAGGAGCCTCAATCCTCACCACTGGCAACAGTGGGGGACGTACACACTGGGAGGATGACAAATACACACACAGTAAAGTGCAATTTCCCTTAAGATCACACACAGATCACAGTCGGTCTGGGTCTGGTTTCTCCCGCTTTCTCCAGATCCTCAATACAACTCCCCACTGGCACAGCTATAGGGTTAAAATCTCAGCTGAGTGGCCAAGCCAAAACCACCAGCACCCTCTATCTAACCAGTGCTTTGTGTCCCTGCCCAAGTAGCTGACACACACACACACACACACACACACACACACACACACACACACACACACACACACACACACACACACACACACCTGGCAAAGGCTGGCACAGGTTTACTAGCTAGGCCTCCTTCTGCCCAGACTATAAGGTAGATGTCCTTCAAGAATGCAACTGCAGTCATAACATATGGGTTGTCCTGCCTCAGGCAGCCCTCGGTCGGCCGAATTCCAAAGTCTGGGTCCGGCGTCGGCTGGTGTCGCCTCCTCTCTGACGTCACAACGGCTGGAGTATAAAGGCATCGGCCGACGCCATCTTCTTCAGTCTTTCTTGCCGCGTGGTGCCCGAAGCAGAAGCAGTTCGCAAGTGCCGGTCGGTCAGCTCCTGTGTTTTCAGTACCGAAGTCATCTAAAAGCTAAGTACCCGGGGAACATTTTTCTTGCCTCAGCCAATGTCAGAACAAATTGAGAAAGCTAATAATTGTTTGTCTTGTGGTAAACAAATACCTCATAAGGACTTCCATTCTTACTGTCTTCCTTGCCTGGGCCCAGACCACGACGTCTCGGCCTGTGCTGCCTGTGCTTGCTTTAATAAGCGCACTCAGGCCGGGCAGAATTTGCTGAAGACTTTTTGGCGAATCCTGGCGTATATCATGCCGCCGGATCAACTGACAGCTCAATCTTCCAAAATCGGAAGGACCGACCGCATCCTCGGCCCGTGTCCTCTACCGATACTCCTAGACCCTCCGCTAGTGCTGGTCCCTGCGGGCGATAATTCAGCCACCCCAGGCCGACGACACAGTGTTAACTCCTTCGGTCCCGGAGACCTCTCTGGTGCCGGTTGTTGATTTTCCTCCGGATACCGAAGTTCATGATCTACCTGACACCATTCCGGTGGACAAGGTCACTCCTGCACGTGGGGCTGCTAGGCCTCCTGTATCTATGTCCATCAAGGCCTTTGCACGTGCTAAGGCCGCCAGCCAGGCCAAGGCCCATCCTAAACCTGTTGTCCAGACCCCCTCTTCTGATAAACAGATTATGTCTCTTGCTGCAGACCTTATTTCCCTTATCCGGGGGTCTCGGCCTCACCCAGACAGAGGTTCTCAGCCTCCTGCAGAGAAAAGGCCTAGAACTGAGCAGACTGAAAACCTCTCTTCAGATGAGGCCTCTGGGGATTCTGAGCATTCAGATATTCAAGAAGAATCCTTCCAGGCCTATGAGGACTCTGATGCTGAGGAATCAATTCCCCTCTGCCTCTCCTCCAGAGGATTTCTCTTTTGGTGAAGTCCTGCACTCTGAGGGAACATTTCCAATGGCAGGGTCAGGAATTCTCTGATTCCAGGAAAAGGCTGCATCTTCCTAAAGCTTCCCCAGCACAGACCTTTAGCTACTCCTCCTGTGATGGATGTTTTGGATGATGTTTTCGATTCCAGTGCTAACCCTGACTCTCTCCCCCCTGCTCCTGTCAAGCCAGACAGATATTAGAGTCCCTGACACTCACAAACATCTCTTTAAGGTCCACACCGTGGATTTAGAAACTATTTCACAGGGTCCCAAGGGAGTGGCTACCTCCACTGCCAAAAATCCTTTGCCAGCGGATAGGGAAGCCAGGTCTATGGAGAGATGGGGTAAAAAAGTTTATACCTCTACCACCCTAGCCATGAGGTCTCTTAACTGCCTTTTTCATACGTTTCAGTTCCAGGATTTTTTACTGGATGATTTACAGAAAAAGTTAGCCTCTCCTGAGCCTATTGACAGAAAGGCATTGCAGGATCACATACATAACACTCAGCAGGTTAACAATCATTTTCTTCAGTGTGGTTATGATGCATTGGAAGCTTCATGTAGGGCAGCTATGACTGGGGCTGTGATACGTAGACATGCTTGGTTAAAAGATCAGCCACTGCCAGACCATGTCAAAGTAAAGTTACTTGATGCACCTCTGGAAAAACAGAAGCTTTTTGACGCTAATGCACAAGATGTGTTTAAGTCCATTGAGGAAAAAGCTAAGTCAGTACAGACAGTCAAGGATTTCCTCCAGGTTCAGCCACCCAGATTCAGTAGAAACTGGCCTTCAAAGAATTGGTCCTTCCCAGACTCGGACAAGTTTCAAAGGGGAAAGAACAGGCGTGGCCGAGGCCAATACCGAGGCTCCTATAGGAGACGCCAATGGCAACCTACAAATCAAAGAAGTGCTGCAGCCAGTCCAGCTGCACCACAAGGACAATCACAATGATTTGACTTTCATACCGCCTACAAGGGCTCAGAGAGAAGCACCCTTGAAAATTATCCTTATTCTAAAAAAAACTGGCATATCTTGGACAAGGACAGTTGGGATTGGATTATAGACAAGGGTTACCAGATTCCACTTCCATACTTTACCTACAACAAGGGGCATGCCAAACCTGCCACACCATCAAAGGGCAGAGGCACTCATTCAAGTTTCAAAGCTATTAAGTATAAAAGCAATAGAAAGGTACCTCCCAGGAACAAGGCCAGGGATTCTATTCAAGACTGTTCCTTGTTCCAAGAAAGGAAAACAAATGGAGGCCTATACTGGACTTGTCTACTCTAAATACCTTTCTCATTGTGCCAAAGTTCAAAATGCTAACGTTACAGCAACTCCTTCCCATGCTGGGCAAGGGGTCTTGGCTGGTCACTCTGGACCTCAAGGAGGTATACCTGCATGTCCCAATCAGACAAAGCTGCAGAAGATACCTCAGATTTCTTGCAGGGACAGAGCACTATCAATTCTCAGCATTGCTGTTTGGCTTATCTACTGCGCCCAGAGTGTTCACGAAATGCCTGGCATAAGTAGTGGCACACTGCAGACTCCAGGGAATTCAAATATACCCCTACCTGGACGACTGCCTCATACAAGCAGACAACAGACAAACCTTAATAAAAAACTTGGACTATGTCATGCAATTACTACAGGCCTTGGGATACACAGTCAACATTCAGAAGTCAAGGCTACTGCCATCCCAACAGATTATTTTTCTAGGAGCCAAACTGGACACACAAACACAAATGGCCTACCTCACAGAGGAAAAACAACAGCAGTTACCAGAGTACTTCAAAGGCCTAGCACAGCTCTCCCAGCTGACTGCAAGGAAACTCCTGCAGGCCCTGGGGTTCATGGCATCATGCATTCTCCTGATACCTTTGGCAAGACTTCATATGAGAAAGCTGCAATGGTATTTGAAAAGCTTATGGTCACAACACAGCCAAAGCCTAGAGGATGTAATCCCACTTATTCCATGTCTGCAAAAGGAATTCTTGTGGTGGGCTCAAGCAAGTCAATTAAACAAAGGCATGTTTTTCAACAGACCTCAAGCAGGTCAAATAATTACAACAGACGCCTCAGATCATGGATGGGGGGGGGCGCACATGGAGGGCAGATGCGTTCAAGGTCAGTGGACACCAAAGGAAAGACATCTGCACATAAACCAAACAGAGATGCTGGCAGTGATGCATGCAATCGAGAGTTTCGAAAAATCACTGCAGCAAGGACATTTACTAAGGACAGACAACACCACTGTCATGTGGTATATAAACAAGCAGGGAGGGACTCATTCATACCCCCTCTGCAGACTAACAATGATTCTCTGGGAAAAAGCACTGAGTCTGAAGATACACCTGCAATCCCACTTTGTGCCAGGCAAGGACAATGTACTGGCGGACAAGCTGAGCAGAAATTTCTTGGATCCACACGAATGGATGCTGCATCCCCACATTTTCCTCACAAATAAAAAAGACATGGGGAAGACCGGACATAGATCTATTTGCGTCTCACACGAATCATCACCTGGAAAAGTTCTGTACTAGGACCCACCGTGCATTAGCCTGGGCAACGGATGCTCTCTCCTTCAGCTGGAATTCCCTAAAAATTTATGCATTTCCCCCTCTGCCACTGTTGACCAAGGTGATCCTGAAGATCAAAGCAGAACAACCAACGGGCATTTTGATAGCTCCAGACTGGCCAAAGCAACACCGGTACCCATTGCTGTTGAGCATAACTCGGACCAAACTGTGGCCTCTGCCCCTATGGCCCCTGCTCCTAACACAACACAACTACAGGACTGTTCACCAAAACCTGAAAACATTACATCTGACAGCCTGGAGGTTACTTTAACTCCTACCGCTTCCAGTCTTTCCAAGGCAGTTCAGGACATCTTATTGGAAGCACGCAGACCATCCACCAGAAAAGCCTATTCAGCCAAGTGGAAGAGATTCAGCATCTGGGCTGCCAACAGGGGTCAGGATACAACAGTACTGAGTATACCTCAGATATTGGAATACTTGGCAGAAATGTTTCATTCTGGACTCTCATATTCTTCCATAAAGATTCATGCCTCAGCAATCTCAGCAAGATACAATTGTGATCCACCAGTGTTCTCACATCCTTTTCTAAGACAGTTCCTGAGAGGAATAAAGAATATCAAACCTCCCAGAAAACAACCAGTACCTGCATGGGACCTCAATTTTGTACTGGAAAAATTATCTCTGCCTCCCTTTGAGCCAGCAGCAGCCTCGGAGATGCAATTTCTATCATGGAAAACGTTTTTTCTATTGGCAGTCAAATCAGCAAGAAGAGTCTCGGAGATACAGGCACTCATGGCAGTACCTCCTTTCCTCATTTTCCATCAGGACAGAGTCTCTCTAAGAACAAATCCTTCTTTCATGCCAAAGGTGATTTCCAGGGTGTCTCTAAATCAAGCTATTCACCTTCCTACCTTCTTCCCCAATCCTCAAAACAGAGGGGAAAGACTGCTGCATACCTTGGACATACACAGGCAACTACGCTACTACTTGGACAGAACTAAGGCCACCAGAAAGTCTGACCAGCTGTTTGTAGCCTATGCTGCTGGAATACAAGGAAAAGCAATCTCCAAGCAAACAATTTCAAAATGGATTGGACACTGCATCAGATTCTGCTATTCTTACCATGGAAAAGGTGTGCCAGCCAATATTAGGCCACATTCCACCAGAGCTATAGCCACATCCATAGCTTTCCTAAGAGGAGTGGCTACAAAGGACATTCTAGAGGCTGCTACATGGAGCTCCGTGCATACATTTACCAAACACTACAGCCTGCCTTTATACTCCAGATCCCGAGCAGGCTTTGCTTCGGCAGTCCTGCAGGGCATTTTAGCTACACCATATTTTACTTAGCTCCATCCACCCCCAGCTTGGCTATGGTATTCAACCCATATGTTATGACTGCAGTTGCATTCTTGAAGGACATAGTACAGTTTTGTACCTACCATAAATGTAGATGTCCGATAGATATGCAACTGCAGTCAGATTTTTCCCTCCCTCCTTCCCCTCTTTTCCTTCATTTGGGTCCATTCCCCCTGTTCCTTTTAGCTGGGGGTATCTCCTATGGTGTATCTGTTTATTACTGCTGTGCATGTCTGGAATTGTTTATCCATTCACCAAATTTAGCCTTCCTAGGAGGGCACCTAGCATCTGGGGCAAGAAACACTGAAGAAGATGGCGTCGGCCGATGCCTTTATACTCCATCCGTTGTGACGTCGGAGAGGAGGCGACACCAGCCGATGCCGGACCCAGACTTTGGAATTCGGCCGACCGAGGGCTGCCTGAGGCAGGACAACCCATATGTTATGACTGCAGTTGCATATCTATCGGACATCTACATTTATGGTAGGTACAAAACTGTACTTTTCCACTGCCACCAATCAACTACTTAAGGCCCTTAACAAAGGGTGTCCAATCCTACTGTGTAATGTTACTATTAATGCAAATGGTAGTCTGACCAAGACTTGCAAGGCTATTTAGGAGTGACCTGTACAGTGTCACCAAATACATATGCAAGTACTCTTAAGAGGTTAATATGTATCACAAATATCAGCCACAAAGATAGGTTTAAATATATTTAATAATAAATAAAAACGGAACAAGACAATACTCTGTAAATCAACACAGTAACTTCAGAGTTCAAAATCACATGAAATATTTTAAAACAACATTGTAGGACAGTCTCAAATAAATACAGAAAACATCTAAGGTAATCTTTACTATTTTCCTATCTATATCTAAATCTTACTTACAGCAAGGCAAGTACAGATGGTGATGAGTGGATGTTCTTGCTAGATCCAAGACAAAATACAAAATGCACAGTCTCTCAGAGAGTTCTTCAATTTATATCAAATATAACTGCTGGGTTAATTTGGATGACATCACTTTTTGTCACCTGACTTCAGTTCCCAGGCTAAAACAGTAACTAACTGAATTTAACATCTCTGTGTGAAAAATACATATCTCTCGGATGTTTGCAGATCTTGGAAGTCGTAAAACGATAAAACATTTTTACATTTTAAACCTAGTAATTACTTCTCTTTCAAGGCAATGCAAAAACTACACTGTGTCTGCTACACTGAAACTGAGACGGAACTTTTATAGTACAATCATAAAGCAAATTAATTTTGTTATTTTCTTGAAGTTTTGCAAGTTGGCCCTTTTATGTTCTAGTTTATAGTGTTAAAACATACATTTGCACAGGTATATAGTTTGTATGCATTTTTTAAGTCAGCAAGGCATGCTATGGCTACATTGTAGTTCAGTACATAACGTGCAGTTTTGTATAAGTCATATCAATATTCACAAATGACATAGAATTATTTACAAAATTCCAGATAGCCGGGCTGGCAATATTTCCTTATATCACAGACAAATACGGCTCAAACTTCAGCCCCATTCCCCCCTGCCTACCCACATAAAATACCTACTAGCAACCCCCCCACCCCAACTATTAACAGGGAGCAGGTCCTAGTGCCACTCAATAAGGCCAAAAACATAGCCTCAGTGGGCCTACTAAATAGCTTGAAACATGACCTATCTGGGCCACTTGAGTCACTTTTCAATTATAGCCTCAAAACAGGCTTTGTACCATGAGAATGGAGGACTGCAACAGTAATCCCACTTCACAAAGTTGGACTATCAGCCGACCCTGGAAGCTACAGACCTATTAGTCAGGCTAGTCTAATAACAAAGCCATGGAATAAGTTATCATGAAAATGATCAACCAAGCTCTAGCCAACCTTCAGACACTGGACCCAACTTAGTTTGGTTTTGTCAAGGGAATGCCATGCCTATTAAACATGGTGGACTCCTCTGAGAAGATCACCAAGGCAGTGCATGAAGGGAATATGGTGCATACTGCCTACCTGGACCTGGCTAAGGTGTTTGATACAGTACTTCACTGGGTATAGTGGACAGACTCACTAAATTAAGCATAAAACCCTGCATAACTTGTTGGATTGCCAACTAGCTGACGGGACCCAAAAAGTCAGGATTGGTAATACCATCTCCACCAAGAGACTGGTCATGAGCAGGGGGGGGGTGTACCTCATGGCTCTGTGCTGGGACTGCTGCTATTTGGCATCTGCTTCTCTGGGATAAAGGCTAATGCCAAGGTCATTTGGCTGACCATGTTCTCAGATGAATGCACATTGGGAGGTGCCATATGCCAAAGTCCCAGATTAAAAACTCAATGCCAAGTACATTATAGCCCTTTTGGAAAAACTGCCACCCAGGCTAATTACTCCTTCAATAAAACCAACCCTAAGAGGTGACCCAGTATTGAGGAATCTTGCGAACATATGTTGACAGTAATCTGGCCTTTGGCCAACATCTGGTCAAAGTAGTAATAAAATAATTTTATGCTGCCAATTTATAACTAAGGGCATGGCATCCAGGTCCAAGGGAGTCATACTGCCACTTTATTTGGCCCTTATCAGACCTATCATTGAGTATAATACACCCTTCGGCATGTACCTGATCAGACATGTGCAACAGTTGGAACATCCACAAAGGTTCCTTAAGAGGCAAATCCAGGGTATAAACATATCTTCTTACATGGATTTCCTTAAAGCCCCATTTCTGTACTTTGTCCTACAGGTTACTTAGAGGCAGTCTATGCCTGGCATACAAGGCATCCTCTAATCAAACTCTGGACCTTTTGCCCATCTGCAAAATGAACAGCATCAGAACCATTAGATCCAATTATTTAAATTTTGATAAGACATGGATGAGACGGATATGTGTCTCGGAGGATCCCTATGCTCTACAGCAGGCTCCCCGTACATCTGAAGCAAAGTCCATTCCTAACCATAGTTAAAAATAACCTTGACCAGTGGATGAGAAATCGGAAATTCATGATTGGTCTGGCCCCCGTGTCTCTGATAGTTTGGTCATATCTGTCTGCCTCTGTCTAAAATACCCCCCACATGGCCTCTGGTAACTTCCTAAAATACCCCCTCTTAATCAACACCCATAGTACATGCGGCACAGTTTGGTTAGGTTGCAGGGTTATATAAAGGCTCTGTTGTGCCCCTGTAAACCTAAAAGTGTTCAACATCAAAATTCACGCATACCAGTTCTAGTCCACATGAGCCTTTAACATAATCTGTAGGAACTCATTTGTATCCTTTGATCAGGCTACATACCAAATCACAAAAGTTTCAGGCAACTTTCCAAAAATTTGAGCTGTGGATCCCATGAGTGAGCCTATGCCCAGCACAGTTGATCTTCTACGGCCTGTATTCTGCTATGTAGTTTTAGCAAAAGTTAAAAAAATGTGGTTTGTCTTCAGGAATCATCAATTCATTTTTCATTTTGTTTTTTTAAATATTGCTGCATGTGTGCTTCTGTTTAAACTTCCAAGTTGGAAGAAAAGACAGTTTTGTATAAAAAGTGGGATTTGTGAGTTGCATAGATGCTTTACCCTTGTATAGAAAATCTGTTCCAAACAACCACTCTATCCTCTTATCAACCTGGGTAACAACAACATTTCTATCTTACGTTCTTGAAGAGTTTTTGCTTTACCAATTTAAAACTGAAACTTAAAGAACAGAGGTAGCTCCAAAAGTGAAGATGATTTAATAGTTAAAAGAAAGTTTGGTGAAATTGAAGCTCACAGTGCTAAACATTCCTATATTAAACCACGTCACCCTATTTTGAAACCTTTTTTGTAGGGCTTTTTGAAGTCCTACAAAATTTCGACTGCAAAGCCTACAGTATCAAACTCATAATATACTTCAGATGAAGTTTAAATTTTTATTCCAAAAACTTTTCTAGGTTCATTTAAAAGTGATCCGAAATGCTAAGTAAATTTATTAAAGTCTGTGTGACGGCCTCTCTACCCCGGACCAGTAATCGGGGAGCCTCAATCCTCACCACTGACACCGGTGAGAGACGGTCACTGAAAAACAGGAATAGATATTTTCAGATGCAGCTCTCTGCATCAAGCATGGTTTCCCCCAAGAGCACACAGAGAACATGCTCCAGAGGTGGGGGTGGACTCTGTCCAGATCCCAAACAAGACTCACTTTCGAGGACTGTATCACAGTTCCAAATAGCTAACACAATCACACCTAAGTATTTGATTTTCACACACAAACACTCCTGGGAAAGGCTGGTACAGATTTACTAGCTGTACCCCTTCTGCCCAGACTATAAGGTAACCACGCTGCCACCAGTCAACCAGTCTCAGACTCTTACAAGGGTATCCAGTTCTACTAAGTAAAATCAATGCTAATATAAATGGCGGAAGTGTAACCAAAGTAGCAAGGCTTTTCGGAGTGACCACAGTGCCACTAAAATAAGCACAAGTACTCTCAAGATGTATTCTCTAAAAGACCAGCCACAATGAAATGTATAAAAATATTTAATAATAAATAATAAAACAGAAAACATGAAAATACTAAATATCTAAGTAGAGTAAACACCAGAGTGTCATAGGAGAAATAAAAATAACACAGTTGGACAGATTCAAACAGATACAGAAAAAATGATACTTGGCCAATCTCACTGTATTTTCTGACTGTCTAAGTAATAACCATTCCCTAGCTAACTTAATTAATACACCAAGGCAAGATTAAATGCTGAGATGATTACTTCCACAAGGCAAGGTGATGAGCTTCTATCTGAAACTGAACTAACAAAACAACTGAACAACCTTGGGTCTCTCCTTAAGTGACCACTGGCCTGGTGGGACTGACCTGGTCAATAATATGTAAGTAAATAAACCCCTGACTACTACCCAGATCACCCAGGTTTGAGTATTACATCAGTTGCAAAAAAAGCTGTGTATATGGAAAGTGGGAGTATAGCAGTTGCTGCTGGCTCATCCTGTCATCCTTGAGGGAAGTGGTGGTTGCCATCAAGCCCATTGCCACAGACTACGTGGAGTCTTGCCTGCCATCCAGTAAGGCGTGACTGGTATCATGAGCTTGCTCCTACCAAGCTGGTTAAGGTAGTAGTCATGGAGTGTGTGTTTGTGTGTGTTTGTGTGTGTTTGTGTGTGTTTGTGTGTGTTTGTGTGTGTTTGGTCATTATAGGCCACAGTTATGACTAGAATGCTTACAACTGTTACCCTGGAATAGGGGTTAGGGGTTAAAGTATGAACAGAAAAGCCCTAATGGATGCCTATAAGGTGGCCTCTGCAGTTTGCTCTTGTCTCACAAGAAACAGCTGTTGTCCAGTGGGAAACACCTGGGTTAGGACATGAAAATACTGTTAGTAGTGACACAAAAAGGTGTAATAACTAGCAAGGAGAATGAGTTTGAGGATGCCTTTGTTACTTATTTTAATGGAGATTCAGCCATAATTAGAGGGATTTTAGAAAAAGAATGGGAAAGGTTTAAGAAACTCTGATTTTAGAGGTAATATTTTAAAAAACTCTGAAATGTATTTATAGGAAAGGACAGAACTTCAAAAACGTAGTTGAAAATAACAAAGGAAACAAAACTACTCAAAAAGGGAAAGTAGGCACATATAAATGTGGTTGTTGTCCAGAGTGTATGTTCATCCACAGAGGAGAAACTGTTTAGAGAGTAGAGACAAAACACTTGGTAGTAAATGTTTTGCTAATTGCAACACAGGTGGACTGGTTTACTTAGTAATGTGTGACAAGTGTCCATTTTATATAGGGAAAACAGAAAGGAAATTAAAAACTAGAATCTATGAGCATGACTATATGACATTAGGAACATCTTCTCTTCTTCTCTTTCGGCTGTTCCTGTTGGGGGTTGCCACAGCAGATCTTCTGTTTCCATTTCTTCCTGTCCTCTGCATCTTGCTCTGTCACACCAACCACCTGCATGTCCTCTCTCACCACATCCATAAACCTCATCTTAGGCCTTCCTCTTTTCCTCTTACCTGGCAGCTCCATCCTTGGCATCTTTTTCCCAATATACCCAGCATCCCTCCTCGGCACATGTCCAAACCAAAGCAATCTCGGCTCTCTGACTTTATCTCCAAACCGTCCAACTTGAGCCGACCCTCCCTAATCCTGTCCATCCTTGCCACACCCAGTGCAAATCTTAACATCTTTAACTCTGCCACTTCCATCTCTGACTCCTAGCTTTTTGTCAATGCCAACGTCTCCCATACAACATAGCTGGTCTCGCTACCCTCTTGTAGACCTTCCCTTTCACTCTTACTGGTACCAGTCTGTCAAAAATCACTCCTGACACTCCTTCTCCACCCATTCCACCCTGCCTGTACTCTCTTCTTCACCTCTCTTCCACACTCACCATCACTCTGAACTGGTGATCCCAAGTACTTAAACTCATCCACCTTCACCACCTCTCTTCCACACTCACCATCACTCTGAACTGGTGATCCCAAGTACTTAAACTCATCCACCTTCACCAACTCTACTCCCTGCATCCTCACCATTCCTCTATCCTCCCTCTCATTCACACATGCATATTCTGTCTTAGTCCTGCTGACCTTCATTCTTCTCCTCTCTAGAGCATATCTCCATCTCTCCATGGTCTCCTCAACCTGTTCCCTACTCTCACTACAGATCATAATGTCATCTGCAAACATCATAGTCCATGAGGCCTCCTGTCTGATCTCGTCTGTCAACCTGTCCATCACCATTGCAAATAAGAAAGGGCTCAGAGCTGATCCTTGATGTAATCCCACCTCCACCTTAAACACATCTGTCACTCCCACTGCAGACATCACCACTGTCATACTAACCTTTTACATATCCTGTACCACTCTTACGTACTTCTCTGCCACTCCTGACTTCCTCATACAATACCACAATTCCTCTCTAGGCACCCTATCATATGCTTTCTCCAAGTCCACAAAGACACAATGCAACTCCTTCTGACCTTCTCTATATTTCTCCACTAAAACAACGCAAACATCAAAAAAACAAGCAAACATCGCATCTGTAGTGCTCTTTCCCAGCATGAAACCATACTGCTGATCACTAATCATCACCTCCCTTCTTAACCTAGCTTCCACTACTCTTTCCGATAACTTCAAGGTGTGACTGATCAGTTTTATCCCTCTGTAGTTACTACAGCTCTGCACATCACCCTTATTCTTACAAATAGGTACCAAAACACTTTTTTTTTTTTCTCCACTCCTCAAGCATCCTCTGACTTTCCAAGATTTCATTAAACAATCTGGCTGAAAACTCTGCCATTTCTCCTAAGCACCTCCATGCTTCCACTGGAATGTCATCTGGACCAGCAGCCTTTCCATTCTTCATCCTCATTGTTGTCCTTACTTCCTCCTTGCTAATCTATTTCACTTCCCGATTCATTATCCCCACATCATCCAATCTTCTCTCTCTCATTCTCTTCATTCATCAGCCCCTCAAAGTACTCTTTCCATCTGCTCATCACACTCCTCGCTTGTGAGTACATTTCCCTCACTATCCTTTTTGTCACCCTTACCTGCTGCACATCATTCCCAGCTTGGTCCTTCTGTCTAGCCAATCGGTACATTAGGAACATGTGTATTAATAATGCCCTATATAAACACAAACTTGCATGTCAGAATGCTTGTTAACATTTTTTTTGTGTTAGAAGTAGTACCTAAGGATACAAGAAGGGGTGTATGGGAGACTCTGTTTACAGGGAATTATTCTGGCGATTAACCTTAGAAGCCACCAAGTCTCCAGGCTTGAATGAAGCAGTATCACTGGCCCTTGTTCTTAAGTTAAGAGCAGCAAAGCTGTAATACTATTGTGACTTTTAATTTGGCCACAAGATGGCAGAGGAGGTTAACATGAATGAATAAATAGACTGGTGGAAAAGTACAGTTTTGTACCTACCATAAATGTAGATGTTCGAGGATTCCATTGCTGCAGTCCTTACTATTGGGGTATAGTCCGCGTCCAGTCGGCCCGAATACCAGAGTATAAGGCTGACGTCGGTCAGGGCGCATTAGACTGACGTCAGTACGTCAGGGTACTAATGCGCATGACCGACGTCATATCCTCAGTCTTTTCTTGCCCCAGATGTCAGAAGACCCTAAAAAGACAAGTCCCAAAATACCTGCACCAAAAACATGTACAATATATACAAGAATATATACAAAAATATAAGCATGTAAACTCACCTACACAACCACCCCTAAACACGGAGGGGAAGGAGGGAGGGTAAATTGGACTGCAGCAATGGAATCCTCGAACATCTACATTTATGGTAGGTACAAAACTGTACTATGTTCTTCGTTTCCATTGCTGCAGTCCTTACTATTGGGTAGAATCCCAAAGCAGAGGTAAGGGAGGCTGGCAAATCATAAAGAAGTAGGAGCTGACAACATGCCTTGCAAAACAGCTGTGGCAAAACCAGCCCTAGACTTAGAGTAGATAGGAAGGTGATAATGCTTAGAGAAAGTATGCACTGAACTCCAAGTAGCTGCTTCCAAAATATCCTTAGTTGCCAGCCCCCTTAGAAATGCTGTTGAAGTGGCAGTAGCCCTAGTGGAGTGAGGCCTAATCCCAGCTGGAATCTCCTTGCCATGATGGGAATAACAAAATGCAATGCAAAAGCCAATCCACCTAGAAATAGTTTGTTTTGACACAGGCTTGCCCTGTGAACTCAAAGCAAAAGAAACAAACAACTGCTGAGACTGCCTAAAATCCTTAGTCCTGCTTAAATAATAACGCAATTGCCTGTGTACATCTAAAGTGTGCAAAATCTTTTCCCCTTTATTTTGAGGGTCTGCATAAAAGTAGGCAAATGAATAGTTTGGTTTAAAGCCACACTAGAAACCACCTTAGGCATAAAGGAAGGATTAGTACGTAATGATACCCTATCCTTATGGAAAATCAAAAAGGGCTCTACTGCCATAAGGGCCTGCAACTCAGACACCCTTCTTGCAGAAGTAATAGCCAACAGAAAAGCAGTCTTCCATGACAAGTATTTCAATTCAGCAGTAGCTGCAGGCTTAAAAGGTTGTAGAGTAAGTTTTTCCAACACAAAATTGAGATCCCAAGCAGGAGTAGGAGCTCTACGTGGGGGTCTTATATTCTTTGCCCCTCTAAGAAACTGCTTGAACAAAGGATGCGAAAACAAAGGTGGGTCACAATCATAGTGAGCTGAAATTGCTGCAGCATGAATCTTAATGGAAGAGAAGGACAAACCTTTGTCCAATAACTCAGTAAGATATTGAAGAGCCACACTCAAATTAGGCTCAGAAATCTCCAAATTCTTTGCTGTACTCCAAAATAAAATCTCTTCCATTTTTCTGCGTACACTCTCCTTGTACTAGGTCTTCTAGCTTCCATAATCACATTTAAAACTTGTTGAGGAAGTTGAGACCTGCTGTGTTTCAACACAGAATATGCCAGGCTGTTAGATGAAGAGAGTGAAGCTTGACATTGAGCAGATGACCGTCCTTCTGAGATAACAGATGAGGAATCAGAGGTAAAGGCCATGGAGGCTTCTTTACCAGACTCCGTAGTAGTGGGTACCAGTGTTGCCGAGGCCAATCTGGAGCTATCAAAATCATCCTTGGCCTGTCTTGTCTGACCTTTAATAGTACCTTTGGAAGAAGAGGCAGAGGTGGAAAGGCATACACATGAAGGTTTTTCCAACTGAAAGACAGAGCATCCACTTTCCAAGCTGTGTGATGAAACCCCTTTGTGCAATACTTTGGCAGCTGGTGGTTTAGTGGAGAAGCGAACAGATCTATGTCTGGAGTTCCCCATGACACTGTCAATTTCTGAAATACATGAAGATCCAGTTTCCACTCGTGGGGATCCATGATTTGTCTGCTTAACACATCTGCTAAGGAGTTCTGTGCTCCTGGCAGAAACCTTGCCTGAAGAGTTAGTTGCAAGCTTAGCGCAGTCTCCCATAAAATCATTGCTTGCCTGCATAGAGGATAAGAATGTGTTCCCCTTGCTTGTTGATGTACCACATGACAGTTGTGTTGTCTGTTAGAATCAACACCTGCCCTGGAAGAAGTAACTCCTTGAAAGCCATTAATGCAAACTGGACTGCTAACATCTCCTTCATGTTGATATGTAGATGCTGTAGTCTGGCAGGCCACTTGTCTTGTATCCACTTTCCATTTAGATGAGCTCCCAAGCAATGTCCGAGGCATCTGTCGTTAAAATCTGACTTGCCTCTGGCGGGTCACAGAGAGTCCCTTGTTTAGGTGACATTCCTGAGCCCACCACAAGAATTCTTTTGAAGGCAAGGTATTATTTGAATGACACTGTCCAAATCCTGGCAGTGCTGTGTCCATACATTTTGAGATACCATTGTAGCTTCCTCATATGCAGTTTGGCATTGGGAAGCACCAGAATACAAGATGCCATGAACCCTAATGCTTGAAGGACTGTCCTTGCAGTCAGCACGGACTGATGAGATAGTTGATGGAAGTAAAGTGACAGACTCTTTTGTTTGTCCGGGGTTAAAAAGGCCATCTGGGCTGCTGTATTCAGTCTCACACCCAGAAAGCACATGTCTTGAGAGGGTACTAGACTGGACTTTATTTCGTTCACAGAATACCCTAGGCATCTTAGCACTGCTATAACATATTCAGATGCTGTAGAAGGTCTTCCTTTTCTTGAGCCAGAATCAGGCAGTCGTCCAAGTAAGGATAGATTTGAATTCCTTGAAGCCTGAAGTAAGCTATCACTGGAGCCAGAACCTTTGTGAATACTCTGGGCAGTAGATAAGCCAAAGGGCAATGCAGAGAACTGATAATGAGAATTTCCAGCTCGAAACCGCAGATACTTCCTGCAACTTAGCCTTATAGGCACATGAAGGTAAGCTTCCTTGAGATCTAAAGTTACCATCCAGTGATCTTTGCCCAGCAGAGGTAAAAGCTGTTGTAACGTCAACATCTTGAACTTGGGAATGTCCAGAAAAGTGTTGAGGAGAGATAAATCCAAAATTGGTCTCCACGTGTTCCCCTTCTTTGGTACTAGGAACAGGCGAGAATAAAATCCTAGGCCCCTTTCTGATACAGGGACTGGCTGAATGGCCCCCATCTGGAGTAACTGAGAAACTTGCTTGTGAGCCTCCTTTCTTTGTGGAGGAGGAACGTCTGGCATGCCTTTGAAAGGGGCATTGTATGGAAATAAAATCTGTAACCGTGCTGACTGATATCCACCACCCATTTGTCTTGAGTAATTAAATCCCAATTTTCTTTGAAAGAGCACGCTTAACCTCCCAAAGGAGCTGCCAGACGAGAATCTACTGGCAGCTGAAAAGACAGGTCATTGGGTCTGTTTACGAAAGGACTGACCCTGCCCTCACCAGAAGTCTGAGCAGGTGAACTCCTGTTCTAGGCCTAAAAGAACCTTGAGCCCTGCCCCTACCACGTCTAGACCTACCCCTAGACTGGGAATCATAAGCAGGATATGTCCACCCCTTAGCAGGCCAATTTCTACTAAACTTCGGTGGCTGCACCTGCAAAAAATCTTTAACAGTTTGCATAGACTTAGCTTTGTCCTCCATTTTCTTTAAAACTGCTTCCACAGGCGATCCAAACAACACATCAGACTGTAAAGGAGCATCCAAAATCCTTGTCTTAACATGCTCAGCTAAATTCTGATCCTTCAACCAGGCATGCCTGCGAAGAACAGAACTAGTAGCAGCCACCCTCGAGGAGGCCTGTACAGCATCAAAACCACATTGCAAAGAATGCTTACCCACTTGCTCAGACACATGAACCAAGTCCAGCAACTCTTTACACTCAATACCTTCCGCCAAAGCATCCACCTTAGATTTTAATTGTGAAAGGAGATAATTCTGATATTTTAGCATGTGAAACTGACAATTCAACGCCTCATGGCTAGAGTGGAAGAAGTATACACTTTCTTTCCCCACCTATCCAAGGCCCTTGCCTCTTTATCAGTGGGAACAGGATTTTTAACCACAGAAGCCTTAACACCTTTAGGCCCTTGAGAAATAGTTTCTGGGTCGCCCTAGGACTCTTAAACAAATACTTATGAGCTTGGGCACCCTATAATACCTATCAGGCTTAACAGGAGCAGGAGGCAAAGAGTCAGGATTCAGGGAAGCCTCTGCAAAACATCTTCCACCACATTCAACACAGGAGGAATAGCTAAGGGCCTATGCTGGGGCAAAAACAAGAATTCCCTAAGCCTTTTCCTGGAATCAGAGTAATCCTGGCCTTCCCATTTAAAGTGCTCCCTCATGGAATGCAGAGTCTCTGAAAATGAGAAATCCTCAGGAGGAGAAGCTGTAGGAGTGGAATCATCCACATCAGAATCAGAATAAGTAGGATACTCCTGCAAGTCTTCCGCAGAAGACTCTGAAGCCTCTGAACACTGTTCAAAACTATCAAACTCCGGTTCCACCCTAGGCCTCTTATCAGGCGGGGCATAGAACCTCTAATCATAGTAATCAAATCTTCTGCCATTTTAAGCATATGTTTCTTAGGTACAGAATCCGAAATGCTAGGAGAAGCCCCCACTGAAGCTGAACTAGGCCTACCTTTCAAAGAAGTTTTGGCAACAGAAGGAGAGGCTCTAACTACCTTGGGAAGAGAGGGAAGAACAGTTACCTGAGAAGCCCCTCAGCCTGGCCTACCTCCTGAGAAGGCACATCCTGTAACAGTAAAGTTTCTGCCTGAGACTCCATGGAAACTCCTGGCAAAACCTCTGGCTCCACTGAGCCTTCTAAAGGACCGGCGTCCGGGACTGCCGGTTCATCAACCCTAGGCTTCACTGTTTTGTCCCTGCGCTTCTTGGGCCGGCCGGAGCATCCGGCGGCATTTTATAATTGCAACGCTTCCCAAACACTAACCTGGCACAGTCTAACCTCCTCTTAATAGTGCGTTTGTTAAACCTAGCACAAGAGCGGCAACCAACAACGTCGTGCTCAGGCCCTAAACAAGGTATACACAAGGTATGGTAATCCCTATGAGGTATCTGTTTCCCACAAGAAATACAGTTATTCACTTTTCTGACATCCGGTAAAATACTGAGGCAAGAAAAACCAAAATGTTCTAACGGGTACTTAGCCAACTCTGTTTCGGGTCTGAAACTCCGGTTTCGGAAATATTTCAGAACGCCAACCTGCACTCGCAAAACTGCTTCTGCATCGGACCATGCGGCAAAAAAGACTGAGGATATGACGCCGGTCATGCGATTAGTACCCTGACGTACTGACGTCAGTCTAATGCGCCCTGACCGACGTCAGCCTTATACTCTGGTATTCGGGCCGACTGGACGCGGACTATACCCCAATAGTAAGGACTGCAGCAATGGAAAACGAAGAACATCTTTAGATCCCTTGTTTTTTACACTATTTATATAAAACAAAATATCTTAACATTATATATTTTTAAAGTGTTTTTGTTAACTTGTGATATGTGGTATTTCTTATGTGTATGTATATACATATATTTTTCTAGGATTTTAATGTTCACAGACAATTTATGTATGTAAATTATTTTTAACATTTTTTAAAATGGTTTAATGAACTTTTTTATTTGGTTAATGTTTACTGGTTTTAGTATAAATTACAAACACTTAGAGGGTATGCATTCATCTGAGGAAGTCTTCATAGTGACGAAAACTTATTTTTAACTTGTGGGTGTTTGTGTATTTGTCATGCTTACTGTGGAATTATTAATGGATTACACTCAGCAGCTTGGTGTTTTCTTCCAAAGTGCTCTTTACAACAGTTTTTGTTCATTTTGGTGTTGAGCACCGTTTTTTATGACTTGACAGGATCATCATCAGTCTTTCGGCTTTTCCTAGTTAGGATGATTGTTGGAAATCATCAAGGCCATCCTCCACCTTCCAGCAAGTTAACCTTGTGAAGTATAAGCTTTATTTTAAAACTAATAGCTACCCCACTGCTTGTTTCACATTGCCTGGGGCTCTGAATAATACTTTATGAAACTTGCAGTGGATGCCACAACATAAGATACAAAGATTCAGTAGTAAACATTGGATTGACACCTGAAAGCAACGTTGACACTATGCTGGACTTGTTTCATACAGACTGAGTATTAAATTACAACATTCAATGCAATGCCTCAGGGGGGCAGGCCCTACCTAAGGTAGAGGTGGTAACTTTGACACTTGAGGTACATTGTGGAATTCAGTAATCCTTTTTCACCTCTGTCTTACAGTGGAGTGTTGTTTCATCATTTGGCACAGATTAGGTCATATATATACTAGTCCTTTCTGCACCTTGAATGACTTCCTGGTTTGCTGAGACAGTATCAGACTAAGGTGTAAGATGGTTGTTCTTTCAGCTTTTCCCGGTTAGGGGTCGCCACAGCGGAACTCCGGTCCGCTAATGATTGGCAGCAGATTTTTTTATGGTACCGAGGTGCCAGCTCGATGCCCAACCTTCAACTAAGGCACGCCCATTCACGCATGTCTTTTGAACGTCACTTGACCGCGGGGAGGATATGCAGACTCCACACACAAGGCACTCCAGCCGAGAATAAATTGGGAGAACCTCTTGTTGTAAGACGACAATGCTAACGCTGCACCACCGTTGCTCTGTAAGATGGTACCTTAGGTAAAATAAACAGGTAGAATGGCAAGAAGGTCCTGAGAGTAGGAGAGCATAATGAAAAGAACAAAGCAGTATAACTTTTTTGTAACCAAAGCTAGACAAAAGAAACCATGGAAGAATGGCTACAGTGGTGGTTGGGGAGGGGGGGGGTTTAAACTAAACATTAAAAAGTGAATTATAGCACAGTAGTTCTTGATAAACAAGTTTGTGAGAAAATAGTAGAAGTGAACCAAGGTACCAAAACTAATATAAATGTTATCCCTGTTTAAAAGAAAATCCAAACAAAATGTAGCATAAGTGTGAAATAATTCATTATGCAGTAATGATGGCAAAATATAATAGTTTAAAGAAAAATGTGGTCTAAAAGCTACTTTGCATGTGTTTTAGCTGAGAGTTAGTAAAATAAAGCAACCAGGTAAAAAATACAGAAGCAACCAGTCGCACACTCACTACAACACAAAATGCTACAAAATCCCCGAGTATTGAACACGTTGCAAAAATAAAAGGGCAGATTCAATAAATCCTACACGGTATGCTTATACAGTGGGAGAACTGTGCCTCTGCGTGCACACATGATAGTGCACTGTTTTGGATTCAGTAAGGGGATTTACATGGTGTGTAGAGCTGTGCAAGCAAGGTAAACACTGTGTGGCGAGCTAATTACAGCCTAAGCAGCTGAAATGTGTGCCTAATCAACCAATCCATGATGGAGGAACTATCTGACAAGCTAGAGTCAGTGCTGGTTTTCCATGCAAATTCCAAAATCTGTTGGAATATAGACACGGAAAGGAGTCTACACAGAAAGAATGTTAGAAGTTGCTGTTGCATTAATTCATGTGTATATACAACAGGCTGAAGTCTGTGGTGCTGCTTCTAATAGACCATGGCCAAGAAGAAGAGTTTTCATACCCTGTTTAACTTACTACAATCTGTGTGACACGGTAATTGTAGAACGCTACAGGGTAGATAGAGACACACTGCAGGAACTCTGCCACCTCTGTTGTTCTCAACTCAGACCAAGGATAAACCGAGGGAAACACATAACCAACGGAGACAAAGGTATGTGTAGCACTTCGAATTTTAGCTACAGGAACCTTTCAGAGACTGACACGGGCCATGCTTGGGGTGTCTCACAGGCATCAGCATCCAAGGTCATCCATCAATTCCTGAATGCTATGCTCCAACATGTCAGTGAGCAAATATATTTTTCCTGTACTCCTGAGGACAGGGCCACAGATATGCGGGAGTTCTACCCTGTAGCCCACTACCCTGAAGTACTGGGTGCCATAGATTGCACATATGTAGAAATTAAGGCACCACATGGGGAACAGGGAAGGCTCTACATAAATAGAAAGGGCTTCCACTCTATTAACTACCAAGTCATGTGTAATGCCAAGGGAGTCATCTTGACCATGTGTGCTGGCAACCCAGGCAGTTACCACAAGTCTGATATCTGGCACAACTCCCAACTGTATCAGATGTTCACTGGGGAGATATCCCACAGAGCTATTTATTGGAGGATGCAGGTTATGCACTGGAACCGTGGCTGATGACACCCATCAGAAATGCACACACACCTGCTGAAGAACACCATAATGAGGCACACACACTTGAGCCAGAAATATTATGCAGCATGTGTTTGGGCTGCTGACTTCATGGTTCCAGTGCTTGCATACATTTGTGAGAGCCCTGCAGTACAATACATGTACTGAAATATTCACCATCTGTGCCATGCCATACAACATCATCCTGAGAAAGCAGCTTCGGAAGAATCAACAAGGGGAAGGGCCATTCATCCCACCACCAATGGCAAGGTCACCACAGCCACACACAGGTGAGGAGTCCGAGGGGAACCAGCAGCTGCTGTGGATGTGGGCAGACATAGTCATGCTCAATATGCACTTGCATTGGCTAGGAGACCATGCATAGCACACTCACTCACCAAGGGGCTAAAACAGTCATCTGTGCACATACATATAGTAATATTAATGCTAGGCAGTGCTTACAAACTTTACCTACTCATATAATGGCTATGTACTGCTAGCATCACACAGAGTCAGTCCTGAACTAAAACTGTTGCAAGTGCTGGATTTAGAAGATAAGTGTTGAACCTGGTGTGTATTGTGTATTAATACGAATGAATGGCATAACCTTGCATGTTGTTACTTGGTAAGGTAAACAAGTAAAAGGAGGGTGATTTGTACAGAAATGACTTTAACATGTGACAGCAGAGACTTGTGTGACTACATGTCCTTTTAAGTAGTAGGCCTCAGGAATCAGAGATTCACACATTCATACCTCTCAAAATGTCACAGAATGTCCTCAGTTTGGCCTCATACTTTTATTCTGGCAAATCATTAGAGAGAAGTTAGAAAGTAATGAGACATATTTCAGTGTCAGACTTCACAACCTCATAAGATTATTAAAAACACTGACACAAAAAGTTTGATTCTAAGACCAAAATATGTCAAATGTACAATTGGCAAAACAATAACACAAATGCAGATATACTAAGCATTGTCAGCTATGCACCTTGAGCATTTGACACAGTTGTTCTGTATCCCTGAATCCAAAATATAGAAAATGGGGATATGGCACAGTTATCACTTGCACAGTGTGTGTGTGTGTGTGTGTGTGTGTGTGTGTGTGTGTGTGTGTGTGTGTGTGTGTGTGTGGTTGGTGTGTGTGTGTGTGTGGTTGGTGTGTGTGTGTGTGTGGTTGGTGTGTGTGTGTGTGTGTGTGTGGTTGGTGTGTGTGTGTGTGTGTGTGTGTGTGTGGTTGGTGTGTGTGTGGTTGGTGTGTGTGTGGTTGGTGTGTGTGTGGTTGGTGTGTGTGTGTGTGTGTGTGTGTGTGTGTGTGTGTGTGTGTGTGTGTGTGTGTGGTTGGTGTGTGTGTGTGTGGTTGGTGCGTGTGTGTGGTGGGTGCGTGTGTGTGGTGGGTGCGTGTGTGTGTGCGTGCGTGTGTGTGTGTGTGTGTGTGTGTGTGTGTGTGTGGTGTGTGTGTGGTTGGTGTGTGTGTGTGTGTGTGTGTGTGTGTGGTGTGTGTGTGTGTGTGTGTGTGTGGTTGGTGTGTGTGGTTGGTGTGTGTGTGTGTGTGTGTGGTTGGTGTGTGTGTGTGTGTGTGTGTGGTTGGTGTGTGTGTGTGTGGTTGGTGTGTGTGTAAGAAAGAGAAACAGACAGACAGTTGGATAAAGTAACAAATGGACATTGAGACAAAATAAGCTTTAAGCTTCATGACTGAACCATGTAACTGTTGTGTGTGGGTCTGTATGGGTCTATGACTGTCTGCATTAATACAGCCAAGCTCTACGTCTTGGTACACTGGACAGATGTGAGCCTTGCATGGTAGAGGTGGCAGTTCATCATTCTCATACTTGACCACGAGAACTGGCTCTGCCAGGAGTTGAACTAGCTTGTCCATGCCCATGGTCAGATGCACAGCTGCTACCTGAACGTGACTGATGTTTGTTGGATGAGCTCCCTCTCACGAGGATGCCCAGGACCATGACCCCATGGCCTGACATGTCTGGGTGTGGACACCTCAACCACTGATGGAGCAGTGGAAGTAATGTCACTATGGGAGTGTGATTGGGCTCAGCCACATCGGATAACAGCAGATGATGTGGCTGACTTGTGCCCATGAGGATGCCTTCCCCCTTCCAGCAGACGTTTTGTCAGGCACCGCATGTTCCAACCTGTCATTCATCCAATCCATTGAATCAGCAACACAGTGGAGGCAGTCACGCACGTCAGCTTGTGCCACATCTACAACCCTATGCGTTTCTCTGGAAGATCTATGGGAATGTGCCTGTGCCTCCATGATGGCCCTAAACATACGTTGAGTGGCATGGGGAAGACTCACCAGGATCAGGTGGAGGATGGGCTGTAGGTCTTCTCCGAGCACCCCTAACAACCCTCCTGCATAGCACCTCCCCACACTTTGGCTACAACCAGAGTCAATAGGCATTGAAGCAGCAGTAACCATACTTCCCTGATCAAGTGTCTCACCATCCACCTGTCTAATATCTGAGGGCTCACTGAAATGGGTTGGCATAGGCTTACTGGCTATGTCTGATGGAATTACAAAGGATGGCTGAATGTCAACATCAGGTGGTAAGAGTCCTGTACTTCCACTGTCAGAATCACCTCTGATAACTGGCAAGAAACAGAGGAAAGAAATTATTATAGTCAAGTGTATGCTAACAAAGTAACAGCAGTGCCACTACTACAAACAGTACAGCAATACACACAACATTCCTGATACCCACATTACACTTGTGGATAAAATATATATTTCTTTGAACTGTTCATCACTACTGAGAAAAAAAAATATTTGGCTTACCATGTGCAGTTGATGCTATGCTTCCCATGGATGCTGGTCCTGGAAGAAGTTAAGCCAAAGGTAAAGACAGCATCATCACAATTAACAGTAATACAGGGGCTTAAAACTTTTTCCCCTTTTATATGTCCATTAATGATACTTTTAGCAAGAACCTGGATGACAAATGCAACCTAAGCCCATGTGTAATCAATCAGAATGTGTTAACTGTATCAATCTGCAACTCTGCCCCACCCCCCAAACAAATTGATTGTTAAACAGAAATTGTGTATTGCTGTCAACGTTTTACCATACAGAAGTATTTAACAATTGAGAAACATGAGCCTATCTTGGAAGCTCCTCCTGGGACATGCTTGTTCTCCCTGAAACAGTAGCACCAATGTCAATGATATGCTGTTATGCACTTTCCGGGAGCTGACAGTGGACAGGAGCTCTTCATTTGCTTTTAGTGGTGGCTCTGTTGGAGGCTGCCCCGGTACCCATCCTGTGTGCAGATGAAATCCTGTTAGTGGCCATATGGCACACCTATGTCCTGCTGTGGCCGCCTACTGTGTTCACATTAGCAACTATCTGCTGCCAAATTTGGATTCTGCTTGACAAATCGGCATGTCCCCTCTCCAGCAGAAAGGCGTAGTGTCACCTAAAAGCTTCTACAATGATGATTCCCATGGTCAGTGAAGGGGGTTTTGAGGGATTGGGACACCTGAGTGCCATAGTTCTAGGTGACCTAAAACACAAAAGAGGGATAATACACAAGTAAAAGTCCTGTTTCCAGGTAACACTTAAAAGGTAGCATTTTACCGTTACCTACTGGAGAAACATAAAATGGTCAAGATATTGAAGTATAAAGGAATTTGTGTGATTGTAATAAAGCAAATTTGGATCCAAAACAAGGAGAGTAACTATAGCAAAATATATTCTTTGTGGAAAAACAAAAATGCAGCTTTGCTCCCCCACCCCTAAAAGAACAGGCAAGTGACACATTTTGGTAGCAAACTATCAGAGAAATGATAAAAGTGCTATCAAATGAACTGTCCCTGAAACCTGTAAAGGTTTAACACAGAACATTACATTTTATGCTGTTGCCAGTCAAGTCTAAATGTGGCCAGCACTCCCTTAGAGGTTTGTATGGTACAGCCTATAAGGCTAACTCCCCTGTGTGATTGGCAATATAGGACATTTACATTTCATGGACGTAACAATTGAAGAGTGTACACAGAAAAACAGCTGTAACTTTAGCACTTGTGATGACCGTTCATAAGTCTGTCAGGGCAGTTCACTTTTTCAGATGCACAAACATGCTCATGCCATCGGTACACTTATAAGAAATGCATACATATAAAAGTAGCATTTGCTAATGCATATATATCAACAGATTTTTCTTAATGACATTTTAGCATATGCAGTATATAGTTGAAAAATGCCAGCATACATTATCTAGGTCCGTAGTCTTCTGTGCAGATATATCCCTAAGCAATATACTCATCTGTGTTATCCACATAAACAAGTCTCCTCATCTTCAGGTTCCCCAGCTACATGGCTCCCTTTTTATGGTGTAGATTCAGGGCTGTGAGGATGGTGAAAGTGCAGATGAGGTGTGAACTCATTAGAAGTGCTGAATTCCAATTACTTGGCTCTGTGTATCAGATGTAAACATAATGCAGGCACTTCCTTAGTGTATGTTGATAATGGATTGCAACTGTGAATTACTGTTAGGAGAAGAAAAACACAACAGTAATTCAGACTGCCCTACCTCCAGTGAGTGTGTCAACCAGGTTAGATTTACAAAATGTAGAAGCAATTGTATCAGGGTTTTAAATGTAAGTAAGCACACATTTCACAGTCTGTTTAGTAACATCCAACCTCCCCTTTATTTATTGCCAACTGTATATTATTGCCATTTAATAGCCTTGCATATTTTCAGGGCAATGATGCAGAATGCCTTGCACACTGCACTTCACAGATTACTGCTCAGATAAGACAAGAATGAGCAATAAACACAGAGATGAGACAGAGTTGCATTTCTACAAGCAATAGTCATAAACGGCTATGTGATCATTCTGTGCACTACATCTGAAATTAATACATGTACAAACAGCTGTCATGTTTTGAAAGTACTGTGGATGATGATGCATTTGGTTTTATGCAGTATGATTTCAGTTTCCTGCTGCAAAGCGGTTTGTGTGGCAAAGAGGGATAAGATACCCTTACTGTGATGTTCATCGTGTTTCACTGTTGCAGTCGGCCTGAATTCCAAAGTCCTGGTCCGGCGTTGGTTGCTCTTGCCTCTTCCCTGACGTCAGTGCGCCAGGGGTATAAAAGATGCACCCGACACCATTTTCTACAGTCTTTCTTGCCGCGCGGTGCCCGAAGCAAAAGCAGTTCGTAAGTGCTTTTCAGCTGACCCCTGAAATTTTAGAAATTGAATTTCAGATCTGAAGTCTTCAATAAAGCCAAGTACCTCGTTGGGGAAACTTTTTTCTTGTTCCAGACCGATGTCAGATAAAGTTAACAGTTGTATTTCTTGTGGGAAGCAAATACCTCAAGGATTTTCATTCTTACTGTATTCCTTGCCTAGGCCCTGACCACGACATTACTAGTTGTCGGTTTTGTGCTAGATTTAACCAAAGCACGATTAAGCTTCGGTACAATTTTGCTTTTCATTATTTTGGCAGAAGGTTTAACTATAAAATGCCGTTGGAACAACCGACTACCGGAATTCATAAAAAAACACAAGGATAAAGATAAGGACAAGCATCCGAGGTCCAAAACCGATGACGAAGCCTCTTCTAGGCCAGTCTCCGGTGCTCAGTGACGAGCTTTCGCAACCCCTGACTCCTGCTACCTCAGAGCCACAGGCCACCTCCGACTCCCACGTGGAGACAACTAGGCCTCTGGATACTTAAGGTATTGGCCCTTTGGAAATTAATTCCTCAGATGGGTCCGAAGCCGCTGAGCAGGCATCGGCTTCTGAGGGTGTCTTCAGACCTACACAACTTTATATAAAGCCTACTTCAGCATCCAAGACAAAGTCTAAAGCAGTTTTAAAGACAAGGAAACAAGTACAGCATTCTCCAGGACAGACTTCTATGCCTAAGAAACAGATGCTCAAAATGGCCGAAGACCTAATTACTTTGATCAGGGGTTCCCATCCCCCTCCTGATAAGAGGCCCAGGCAAGACACTGAATATGATTCCTCTGATCAGGTTTCCATTTCCTCTGATTCCTCTTCAGAATAGGGATATTCTATTACTCCCTATGAGGATTCTGATGCTGAAGATTCTATTCCTTCAGCTTCTCCTCCTGAGGACTACTCATTTGGGGAAACCCTGCATACCATGAGGGAACATTTCCACTGGGAGAGCCAAGATTATTCCGATTCTAAGAAAAGGCTTAGAGACTTTCTTTTACTTCCTCAGCACAGACTTCTTGCAATTCCCCCTGTTCTAGACATAGTAGATGATGTATTTTCAGAGTCGGGCCTGTCTCCAGATTCTTTACCTCCTGCTCCTGTTAAGCCGGACAGATACTACAGGGTTCCAGACTCCCATAAATTCCTTTATAAAAACCCTGCTGCTGACCCAGAAACTATTTCACAGGATCCCAAAGGGGTCAAGACTGCTACTGCTAAAAACCCTGCCCCCTCGGATAGAGATTCTAGGGCTCTGGACAGATGGGGGAAAAAAGTTTACACTTCTGCTACCTTGGCTGTAAGGGCTTTAAATTGTCAATTTCATATGCTCAAATATCAGCAATACTTAATGTCTTTGTTAAAACAAAAAATGTTGACAAATTCTGAATGTTCTGAGAACAAAGATTTGCAGGATTTATTGCATGCAGTTGAACAAGTGGGAAAACATACTTTGCAATGTGGCTATGAACTGGAGGCCTCGTGCAGGGCTGCTGTTACAGGTTCTGTTATTAGAAGGCATGCTTTGTTAAAGGAACAGAATCTGCCTGATCATGTTAAAGCAAAATTATTGGATGCTCCTTTACAGCATGATACTTTGTTTGGTGTTAAGGCAGAAGACTTGGTGAGGAAAATGGGGGATAAAGCTAAATGCAGACAGTAAAAGATTTTTTACAGGTACAGCCACCCAGATTTAGTAGGAACTGTCCCTCTAAGAATTGGTCCTTTCAGTGTCAGACAGACCACAAAGACAGATTCAGACGCCCTAGAGGCAGGCAACAGCCCCAGGGCTCATACAGGCCCAAACAGTGGGGTGCCTCTACCTCGAAAAGCGGAGAAGACAAATCACAGCCTTATGGAAAACGGTCCCAATGACTTCCCTCTGCCAATGCCAAGCACTTATTTTTTGGCAGCACCCTTAGGGGGAAAGCTAGCACTTTTTTCACAAAACTGGCACAAGATCACCCAGGACAAATGGGTCTTAAATATAGTCTCTCAGGGCTACCGGTTCCACTTTCACACTCTTCCAAAGGCAAAAGGTATGCCAGACCTGCCACACAATCAATGGGCAGAGGCACAAAAACAAGTTTCATCTCTCATGGACATGGGGGCTATTCAGCCAGTGCCACAAGAAGAGCAGGGATAAGGATTTTACTCAAGACTTTTCTTAGTACCAAGAAAGGACAAAGCCTGAAGACTAATTCTGGACCTGTCTATTTTAAATACTTTTCTGGACGTCCCAAAATTCAAAATGTTGACTCTGCAGCAGCTTCTGCCCATGCTGGACAAGAAGGCTTGGCTTGTAACTTTGGACCTCAAAGAGGCATACCTGCATGTCCCAATCAGACAATCTTGCAGAAGATACCTCAGATTCATAGCTGGCTCAATGCACTACGAATTCTCTGCACTGCCCTTTGGCTTACCTACTGCGCCCAGGGTCTTCACAAAATGCCTGGCACCAGTAATTACATTTTTCAGACAAAGAGGAATTCAAATATATCCCTACTTGGACGACTGCCTTATTCAAGCAGAGACCAAAGATATTCTACTACAGCATCTGGCATTTATAAAAAGACTACTAATTTGCCTAGGGTACACAGTAAACGAAAATAAATCAAAACTAGTGCCCTCTCAAGAGATAATATTCCTGGGTGCAAGCTTAAATACAACTGCCCAGATGGCTTATCTCACTCCAGACAAAGGCAACTGACTTCTTACTTCGAAAACATGGCAACAAACACCTAGTTATCTGCAAGAAAAATTCTGCAGGCTCCGGGCTACATGGCATCCTGCATTCTACTAATTCCATATGCAAGACTGCATATGAGGAAACTACAATGGTATCTAAAAAGTGTTTGGACTCAACATTGCCTCAGCCTGGAAACAGTAATTACTCTCATTCCCTGCCTGCAACAGGAGTTTCGATGGTGGGCACAGGCCTGTCACCACAACAAGGGCCGGCCATTCACTTTGCCCACTGCCAGACAGACACTAACAACAGATGCATCAAATTATGCCTGGGCAGGAAAATGTATTCAGGGCACATGGCCCACAAGCCAAATGCATCTTCATATCAATCAAAAAGAGATGCTAGCTGTACAAAATGCCCTGACAGCCTTCAAGGACCTACTTCATCCAGGACAACTGCTGGTAAAGGCGGACAATACTACAGTCATGTGGTACATAAACAAGCAAAGGGGCACACATTCCTATCCCCTCTGCAGACAAGCCATGACTTTGTGGAACACAGCATTGACTTATCAAGTACACCTGCAAGCACAGTTCCTGCCAGGAAAGACAAATACTTTGGCAGACGAACTAAGCAGAAACCTCATGGATCCTCACGAGTGGAAACTAGATCCACAAATCTTCAGCATGATAGCAGGAAATGGGGATGCCCAGACATAGATCCATTCACCTCCCCTCACAACTGCCAGCTACAGAGATTATGCACTCGGACTTTTCACAAACAAGCATGGAAAGTGGATGCCCTTTCATTCAGCTGGAAAGCCCTTAGAGTATATGCCTTCCCTCCTCTGCTTCTCCTCCCCAAGGTACTCCTAAAGGTCAGACAAGAGAAGCCAAAAATGATACTGATTGCCCCAGACTGGCCACGGCAGCACTGGTACACAATCCTAAAGAGCTTGTCTCAAGGCCCAGCCTGGGTATTACCTCTAATTCCGCATTTGCTGACCCAACAGAACAAATCAGATCCTACACAGCCAACTCAGAACCCTAAATCTGGCTGCATGGAGGATAATGTAACCATTCAGAACACACCTCTCTCTAAAGCAGTTATGGATGTTATTTTGGAGGCCAGGAGGCCCAGCACCAGAAAATCTTATGCAGAAAAATGGAAGAAATTCTGTGCTTGGAACCAGGCGCAGGGAATTGACACGCTTTTACCAAATATTCCTCAGATTTTGCAATACCTAACTGAGATGCTGGACAAAGGCCCATCCTTCTCATCAGTTAAGATCCATGCCTCTGCCATTTCAGCTCATTACAATACGGACCCACCTATTTTTTCTCATCTACTACTAAGACAGTATCTTAGAGGGGCCAAAAACATAACACCCCCAAGGAGAGCTCCAATACCTGCATGGGACCTCAATTTTGTCTTGAAAAAACTCACACTGCCTCCTTTTGAGCCAGCCAATACAGCGGAGATAAAATACTTATCATGGAAAACAGCTCTTCTCCTAGCAATAACTTCAGCAAGAAGAGTCTCAGAGTTGCAGGCACTAATGGCTGTGGAACCTTTATTTATTTTCCATCAGGACAGGGTATCTCTAAGGACAAACGTGACATTTATGCCTATGGTAGTGTCTAGTGTGGCTCTTAACCAAACCATACATTTGCCTACCTTTTATCCAAACCCATAGAATAAGGGGGAGAGACTTCTGCATTCTTTGGACATACACAGACAGCTATGCTTTTACTTGGACAAAGCTAAAGCTTTCAGAAAAACTGAGCAACTCTTAGTGGCATATGCTGCAGGTTCGCAAGGAAAAGCTATCTCTAAGCAGACAATTTCAAAATGGATAGGCCACTGCATTCGTTTCTGCTATTCACAACATGGCAAATCAGTGCCCAAGGGCATTAGGCCACATTCTACCAGAGCAGCAGCCACTTCAGCAGCCTCTCTCAGAGGAGTACCAACCAAAGACATTTTAGAGGCTGCAATTTGGACTTCAGTGCACACTTTTACAAAGCACTACCATTTACCTCTTTACTCTAAATCCAGAGCAGGCTTTGCCACTGCAGTTCTGCATGGTCTTATAGCCTTTCCTAATCCTATTTAGGCCCAGCCACCCAGCCTTAGCTTTGGGATTCAACTCAAGAGTAATGACTGCAACAGTGAAACAAGATGAACATAGTACAGTTGTGTACCTACCATAAATGTAGATGTTCGAGTGTATTCAGTGTTGCAGTCCAGGTTACCCACCCTCCATCCCTCTTTTTTCATTGCTGGTTACCTGTACCTCTCTATTCTATACAACCTATGTGGTGTATTTGCTTGTAGATGAAGGTTATGTGCATGCTTTTTTATGATCATAATATTTTTAGCCTACTCCTTTTGGGAGCACCTGACATCTGGGATAAGAAAAACTGAAGAAAGTGGTGTCGGCTGTATCTTTTATACCCCTGGCGCACTGACGTCAGGGAAGAGGCGACAGCAACCAACGCCGGACCAGGACTTTGGAATTCAGGCCCACTGTGGGTAGCCTGCCAGCAGGATAACCCAAGTGTAATGACTGCAACAGTGAATACACTCAAACATCTACATTTATGGTAGGTACACAACTGTACTTTCTGAAGGCTCATTGGAGTGAGAGTTCAAACCCAGACTAGTGTAAAAATATTCATGTGTCCCAAGAAAAATTTTTGTAGTGTTTTATTTCATAGATCGCTTTTCTTCATTTCATCTAATTTTTCTTTTTTTTCTTTTTTTTTTTTTTTTGTATGCCAGTATTTGTATGGTGAGTGGCTTACTGCAAACAAGGGAAATGGAGAAACATGCCAGTTTTAGCTGTGGCTTATCTTCTTTGCACAACACCTAGCAGTCCACAAACCTGGACTACTAGCACACAGGAAGTAGACAGAACTAGCACACAGGAAGCAGACAGAACACTTATAGACGGGGTGTAAACAGTGTAAATATCAAAACGGATACATTGTTGCAACTTTTGCTTTGTCACACAACACCACTAAATGACTTTGTGCAATGGTGAGCAAGGTTCCCCAACACCTGCAGACAAGATGCAGAGAGTCAATAATTTAAATTGGATACATTCTATTAATTCTGTTGGACACCATGCAAACATGCTAACACCATGCAAACACAGTGTTGCCCAGCAGTTAACACACAAAACTTAATGAATAGGGAATTATGCAACTGCCTGGGTTCTAATACAGGACATTCCAGACATTTTTACTGTTCATTTCACGTTATATTCAATACCACATATAACACTTTAGATAGTGGAGCTTATATAAATTATATGTATGACGGATAAGACACCCTTATGGTGTTTTCAGATGTATGACTAAGGGTATACTGTCTACTGTATTTCTTAACGTGTAATTTGCTATCTAGACTTGGATGTCCTTCACACTTAAATAAGGCACATGCACAAATCTATATACAAGAACCTTGTCAGGTCACATAATACATGGTTAACACCTCAAAACTGTCATCTGTATTTATGAATGATTCATGGCCATGTCTGAGCAGCACTTCTGTGGCAAAGATGGAAAATCACCACTGTGGATGAAAATGTTTTGTCCCTTATGCATAAGCTTGAATCCCACACACAGGTCATGGAATTTATGCCCCCTGTGCATGTCTGCAAAGTTAACTCACCTAACAGTTACAGCAGCAGACACCCCCCAAACTAAAGTCAAGTGCCAGATTAACCTTCCCGTTTCAAAAATTGCTTTCCTTCCTGCTTGCCACTGCTGTTCTTTGCTTAACATCATGCAAACCTGATTGGCATAATTTCTCAGGTTTGGGCAGTACCAGTAAATGTGACAGGAATTGATGGGAAATCATTATTTGCCATTTCTCTACTTTTGGTATTAGACATGTCTGACATAAGGGGAAAGGTGCCCAGTTTAGGGTGCAAAGGTGGGTTGTCCAGGAGTCCATGATATTTACTGGCCTCATGGTAAAGTGCCACAGCCAAAGGCTTCTAAAGAGGGAATATTATGGCTGCCAGTACAAGTCTGAGGCTTGGAGTAGTTTGGCTAAGGCTGTATCCAGTGCGACTGGCATCCCCCATACTAGAGAACTGTATAGGCACCGCTTCAAAGACCTACAAAGGTGCAAGAGGGATACACTCAACTAGTGGTTGACTGAGTTTCACACTGGCCCACAGCTGTGTAAGTATGATAATAAAGAGAATTTTTAATACACAGAAAGCTAAATATAGGCAAGACTGGTATGCATGTTCTTCTGTTTTCTTTTTTTTTTTTTACAACTAATGCCGAGATTGGGTTTAATCAGCAGGCTCGTGCTGAATGTCTGGAGACACTGAGGGAAGCAATTGGTATGTATGCAGCGCAACAAACGTATTATTGTGGCTTTAAAAGTTAATAATAGATTTTTGTATTCTATACAGTAGCCGCAAAGTGAGCATGCATTCCCTAACTGTAAAAGCAAGTATGCATGCATAAGTCTGTAGCACAAACAAACTTTAGGAGTCAAGTGTAAGACTGTAGTCAGAGGTTGTGGGTTCAAATAGCACAAGTAGCAAGTATACAATACTACATTTCCTTCATAATATTACTTTAATTAAAACTCTATACAAGTGGCATAAATGCCCTGTTAACTGAAATCGGTGTACTTTGACCAAGCATGTGTGCAATATATGCACATTGCAAGGATTACTTTGAGTGATTTGCAAGTATAGTTTGTAATTGGTAGGCCGTATGCTTAAATATAATAGTTCATATAAAGTAGTTGTATAATTGTGATAATGCATTGTATGTCGCATATGATGATACTAATTTTAAATCTTTTTTTTCTCTCACCCCAACCCTTATCTCTGTCTCTCTCTCTCTTTTTATTATGTGTCGCCAAAATGTCTCCATGTCATCCATCTGTAACAAATCACTACATGCTTCACACCACAGGGAAATAGGCCAGTCCCGGTGGGTCAGCCTGCTCCCTCTCCACCGGCTTCAGCACTGATACACAGCATATCTGGGAACCAACCTGGCAGCAATGCCTCTGCTGCCCCTGCACTACCTTGTGCCTTCATGTAGCACTGCCCTAGCAGCTGGTGCTGTGGTATCCTCTGGGAGTAGTTGCGGAGGTGGGGATTTCATCACCCACAAGGAGATCTTGTGGTTGGTGCATAGGGTTGCGCACTGATCATTGGTGTATGCCTACACCAAATGGAGAGGCTGCTGTCCCTCATGGTCTATAGCAGGAGAAGATGTGAAGCACTCTACCACCCAGTGGAGTGAGGGGACAGTGATAATAGTCCTGTGGGTGAGGGCAAGATATGTCTCCATGTTTGACCGTTATGAGCTTGCATTGTTCCCTCTCACCCAAGTCATGCTGTCCCCCAACATTTTTGGTCCTTCATTGTCCCTTTGTCTTGTCTTGTTTGTTTGCATTTGCTTCCTCACGTACCCAACTTACCTGACCCACAAACACAGTCCCTTACCCAGCATTCCTCCCTTACTGAATTTAAAGAAAGCACCTCTCAAAAAAAAAAAAAAAGTCGTCCCATGCATAGCTCTCTATTCTGCAGATGTGTCTTGACATACTTGATTTGGTCCACTAGGCTGTAGAACATGATTGTGTCATTGTCATCCCCCTTTGTGGAGGTGACAGGCCAAACTCGGCTAATATTCTGTACATATTTTCAGTTTACACTGTTAAAGAAATGGTTTGCTATGTTTTTCTCACCTCCCTCCTGCACATTCCTGCATTTCTTTCCATTTGTTCTTCTCCTTGCTTGCTCCCCCATTTCACCACTTTCCTATCTACCCCATTTCACCACTTTCCTGTCTACCCTGTTTTAACACCTATAATCTGGTCAAAAAGTAGAATCACTCACAAGTACCAAGGAAACCAGTAGAGCCCTTTACCTTTTGGCCTCTGTTTGTGTGCAGTTTGGCAATGCCATGCGATGGTGACCAGCTCTTCTGTGGTGCGGTTATCTCCTCGTAATGCTGCTTAAACATGTTGTGTTATGTCAAAATACAGTAACAAATGGTGAAGTAGTGTAAAATTTCATTGTGTTATCAGTACTTATTTAAAAATATTACATACACCTGGATTCGAGCCCTATATCATCTGGGCTACAAAATGAATGTGTCAGTGCATTTACACCTGCTGCCACAGAGTCAGTTATGCAACAGGTGTGTTTCATACACTCGGTACTAACTCTCTCAATTTTAGCAATATGCTTTGTGTTTGCATATTGTTTAACTGTGCACAAATAGGGAAGTCAGTAAAAATGTATATCCTGCATGCGCAAACAGTGTGCCAGCCATCTCACAAATCCGCTGCTTGCTGTTGCGCTACACAAAGTAAATAATGGCATGTATTAGATTTGTTTGTTGTCCCCTTAGTCTTCATGCCATGAAACTACATGTGGAAACATAAAAAATGAAAGCCCTATCTAAGAATATGTCACATTCACAATGCAGCCATGTGTTATCTCCCTCCATGCACTGCAACCCCAGTTTCTCTGTACTTGTTAACAAATATGTCAACTACTCTACATAAATTGATAACAAATGTATGGTATACTGTGCACATCTTTAGCATGACAATACACATTCAGATTTTCAAATACTTGTAGTAATGTGGACACCTGTTTGTATATAGTTTGTAAAGCTGTCTCTTAAAGTATACCTGCACATACTACTCATTACACACTCATCAGTCTGGTAACATGCAGAACTTCAACTGTGTTTGACAGTTGAACATGCCTACATATCCATTTCATGCACGTCACCCAACATCATCTCTCCAACATCCAGTGCTGATCTCATCTATCATATGTTGTTCTGCAGTCTTGTAAAAGTCAGACTTGGGTTGTGGTGCTTGCGTAAACTACTGTGTTCTCGAGTTGGTGTACTTGGATAGGTAGGGGTTTTGTTCTAACTGCAGTCAGCTGGGAGGTGTGTGTGTGTTGTGTGTGTGTTTCACTCGCTTGATATTCGAGCATTTTACACCAGCATGTGGGTCACTGCTATTACCATTGCCTCCTCATCAGTTAACAGACTCTGCTTGATGTCATCAGCTGTAGCTGATTTGCAGATGTGCAGTATTCCTATCAGGGCAGGGTCAGAGATGAGCCTGTAGGCCAGACACAACTCACCTCATCTTACACGGTACAGATTACAGTGACGGGGCTTTCAGTCTATCCGCAGACAACATGGCATGATTTGTAGGCCCTGTATTTTCTTGTTAAGAAATCCCTGTGGCCTCCAGCTGCTGCAGGTGTCTGATGAGGTCAAGCAAAAGGGAGCATTAAACTGTCTTAGTGTTCTGATGAGGTTCGAGTACATTGCTATTACATCATCCTCTGATCTGGATACAATGGCCTGACCTATGAGGTTCATGAAGGAGCCTTTCTGTACCACTGTCGAAACTTGGTTGTCGAAGTTCAGATTCCTATCTATGTGTGTTCCCAGCTCTTGCACCACTGGGTTTCAGCATAGGGGGAGTGTTTTCAATGCTGTAGCTAGTGGGGAATTCCACTTAGACCAAAATAATGACACTTTTTTGGCACCAATAAGTGCTATCCCCTCCTGTAGTATGTTATTATCATTGGTGGATTTAATGACTGTACCCAATATGCAAGAGTCCGCAGACTAGGGTAAGCCAAAGGCTGCATACTTTAGCCTGGACTGTCAAACAGATTCAAAACAGTAAATGGACAATCACTGATCCTTGGGGTATGCAGTGATGACAGCTCTACTGATAGAGGTTGATTCACCACCTTTCACAGTATGTATTCTGTCAGTGAGTCAATTGGTTAATCATCTAGTGATGGAAAAGTGAATCCACAGCTTGGAGAGTTTCTCAGTGATACCTGAGTGGAGGATTGTGTCCAATCCTAGGCCAGATCAAGATGGACAGTATGCTTACCTTCATCCAGGCCTATCACACAACATCACAGATCGCCTATAGCGCGACTTAGGATATACACCAATGTGACACAGTTGGATACACACTTCAACACACTCTCTCCAGATGGACTATGTTCCCGTAGAAGGGTGTACATCAACATGCATCCATCTGAGATTTGGGGGGAACAGCACATGATGCATCCATCTGAGATTTGGGGGGAAAAGCACATGATGCATGCATGTATAGACACATCCTGACTCTCCTCATCTGTGCGGTAGCCCCAACATGTTATCATGGACCTTTTCTAAATGACACTAGTAATATTTTGACTGTGTGCAACAGACGTGCGAGTTAATGTTGCATCCATGTCTGTTGCCTGTCCTCAGAGGTCATCGAGGGCATGCATGTTGACAGCACTATCATCCTGTCAAAATTGACCAAGGCATTTGATACAAATCCACATTGAGGTATTCACTCAGCATTGTCACATGTGGCCATAAATACCTATATCACCAAGTGGGTAGATCAGTGGATCACATTTGTGGCATCTAAATATGTTGAAATGTGTAAAGTGACCTATATCTCAGGTCCAGTGATCGTGTCCGTATGCGAGAGCTGTCTGCTAGGCCCTTTCCTGTCCATTATTTGTCACAGACATCACAAATGGTGTACACATTCTGTGTCCAAACAGCTGTCTGAAGGACTACAGATTGTAGGCAGTTACTGACTCCAATTGTGATATATTAGTATAATACAGACAGTATCGACACACACCAAAGATTGCTGCCATAGCCATGACGGCACATGAAATGAAGCAAGAACGGGGGGGGGGGGTTGGTTATGTTAAGAAAACAAACACACAACCCAAGGATTATGTAGCCATCACACCCTATAAGCAGGCCAACTGGTATGTGACCTCTTCCTTGGGTAGATGGTATGTGGAACATCCACCAGCATGTGGCCACAGTGCTGACTACTCCCTACTGAGTATGTGAAGGACATCCACATCACAGGCCCTAATACCTCCATAGTTCACAGCCTTTATCACACCAATGAACGGAGTACAACGCACCCTTTTTCATGTACCTCTCTACACATCTTCCAGTGATGTGCAATTGAAGTGTACCAGCTTTGCCATAGTGAGCTGTCACACATCTTATTGGCCATACCTAGGTATTCTTTTTGTTACATAAACATTACTGCCTAATGGTGCAGATCACCCATCAAGGTGTTACATACACCAGATGCTTGTGTGATACCTGTTCTGATGATGCACACAGTACATACAAAGCTGTTTGACAACATTGATGGCATGGACTACATTCATGATAGTCTGGATTCTGCTCTATATATATATATATATCTGCCATGCACACCAGTCAACTAGCCTTTAGCGTTCCTAATGTCACATAGAGGTATAGCAGTGTACCTCCTAACATCTCCACCATATGTTAGTGTCAGGCCGGTGTGCTTGATTACCATCCTAGATTGCTTGACATGTCATAATAGTTGTACAAGTGTGTGTGTGTGTGTGTGTGTGTGTGTGTGTGTGTGTGTGTGTGTGTGTGTGTGTGTGTGTGTGTGTGTGTGTGTGTGTGTAGAACCATATATGCTCACTCAGAATCACATATGTTATGTCAGAGACATGGGATTACTGGTGGTATTATTCTTATGTTGCCTGTGATTGTGCATGCTTCTTTTACTGTTGTCCATGAGCTTGCAACTTGTTTCCCACTTGTTGGAGACCTCTGCTGACATTACACTCCTATTCAGGCAAATCAGTTTGCACAGCATCACAATATGCACCCGACCCCAGTTGTATATAACATCCTTGATGGATGTTCTCTGCATTATTCATGTCAGGATGCTTATCTCGCAAATACATCTCCATTGTTGTCACCTTGTGTGACAGTCACGTATACATTTTCACTGTGCAGTCTGTACTGTACCATATTGATATGTGATTAGTGTTCTGCTACAACTGCCTTCCCTTGACATGCCCTCATCTGCTATACATTAGGATGTTTCACCAGTCCTCTTGTATCTGTTCATTGCTACAGTTCATCTGTGTGTCCCTATTCAATACACACACTTCCCTTGACTGTTTATTGTAAATGGCAGTCCATATACCCTTGCAGATAATTTACACAACTTTTGTACAGAATGCCTGGAATGGGATTTCACATTACTCTGCACTGCATATACTGTCCTGTACTGTGTTTGGACCATATACATTATTATATGTTAAACCCTGGTAATCATTGTGGCATTCCATGAAATCCTGCTAACCCAGTTTGCTCTATTATAAACACGCTCACTATCTGTGTCCTTTATACAATTTCCTGGCCGGCCAAGAAACCGCTCTTGTTTACGTTTAAATGTGGTGCGCAGCATGATTATGTAATTAGCTCTGTTGCGCACCTCGCAAACACAAACTCCATCTAGGCTTCAAGCAAAGCCTACGCAGAGTTTATTGAATCCCACAAGCAGATTTTTATTGTAAAGCACATGAGCCAAGTGAGTCAGTCAGCTAAAGTACTTTTGGGCTACCAACTCTGGAGAAGTTGCTGGCTCATGATTTGTAGATTATTATTAAAAGTCAGCAAGCTATAACACTGTAATACCATTCTAGGCAAGAAAAATCCCTGTAGAAAACCCAGAATAAGCTCTACTCCATGTAGTGACCCAGGGAAGCAGTGACTGATGAAACCAAGCATTGGGCATGATGGTCAGAAGTTCTGGTATACTTCAAAGACAAAAGCAAAGTTACAGAAAAATGCTGCAAAAATATATCAACACAAAACATTGAACTGGGCAGCTTGAATACTGTAAATATTTTGATATTTTGTAAGATGCAGCAGGCAATTTACTGCAGAACAATTTCTGACCATGGGAGGTCAAAACTCTGAGACCAGCAACACAAACACAAGGTTACATTTGTTAGGGAATGTAATAATTGACACTAGGCAGCCATGTTTGGGGATTGCAAGCATTTCTCAGTGCATTACTTCAGCACCAAGATATAAATGCATCTTAGAAAAGTTTTAATTTAAACAAATAAATAAATAAATGTATATCCAAAACTGCCAAAGAAATATGGTGGTGGTTTTTAATGCAGTTAAATAGTTGAAATGTAGCAGCTGACAGACTAAATAAGCCAACGCAGAGTATAGTGGAGCAGTTGCAATACAAGCCAAGTCTGGTAATCATTTGAAATTTTGTGACCCACTAGAGAGAGTCCCAAAATGCAGAGACTGAATGGTCCAAAAGATCGGACTTGGTATATGCATTTCTAGGAATATTCCCTTTACTCATAGGTATGGCGATCTCAGAGTTTGTATATATAAGTTGTGGGAGTGGGGGTCCGGAAGAGCAATTTTCAAGATTTGCTCTTCTAGTTTTTCGGTCTTTTTTTTTTTTTTTTTTTTTTTTTTTACTTTTAGTGCTGACATTTTAGTAGAGTCTCTCATTAAACAGACACTGAACAGCAGTAGTATAATGCTAAAATAAAATAATTGTTTTTATTCTTAAAACTGATTTATTATACATTTTGCAGTATATAAGATGTGTAGTATGGAAAGCATGTCTTTAATAAATGTACCAATTCAGGTGTAACTAGGACAACTGGATGGCTACAGGAAATTCACCTCTTAGTTTGACACCTATATCTCTAATAGACACAGGCAGCCTGTAAATGGTTAATTTACCAGCCCCCTGCTTGTAACTGTTTCTTCCCCTAAGCCCCTGCTAACACAACCAAGGGTGCCAGAACTTGTCAGAGGTTTGGGATGTGTGGCTAGGCTTAAAAAGGCACCAGTGGTTAACATGCTATACACCTATGAAACTAGGTAAATTGCTTTTATTGGAATGGTATCAAAACTGCTGAAACTAAAAATGTGTAACATTTGCAATTGCAATGCAGTACCTTCTCTGGAGACCATCATGTTGGACTTAACTTCTCCTTCAGCCAAAAGACTTAAGGCTCTGAGAACAGGAAAAACATTTCCAGTTTTTGAATCCAAACCGCAACCACTGCCGTCTACTCCTTGTTCTATGTAGAGAACAAGAGACACTTAGCTTGTTAGTGACAGTCTTCTTAACTTCTGTATGACTTGTATTTTTGGTCAGAGCTCAAATTACACCCCTTTTAATCTACGGGGATTCTACAATTAAATCATGGACTTCTGAATCAGATGTGGCTGGAAATTCTATGCATGTATTTAACTACTGGTAGAGACATGTGCTGGTAAGTTGCTAGTTATAATTCTTCTTTATATTGTCGTATCTATTTAAACCATTGTGTTGTGTATTTCCTTGTGCAAGTTTAAAGCTGCTGCTTTATTTGAATTTACACAATGCATTGCTTAAATTACTTGAAATAAATAAAATTAATTTGATTTTAAATGCACGTGGCTGATAATTTATTATTTAATTTAAGGATTTGACCATTGGAATGGTGCATAATAACCTGTTTGCTTTTACCTTTCAGAGAGTTGCTACTCAGGCTATTGCAACCGTACAGATATTTAACACTTGGCTTATTTTAAGAGTAATTGTGTTTTAGATGCTTTAGTGTGACATGTCTAGGTATTGGTACAATAAAAATAAGGAAAGAGTTGTGAGCAATATCAATAATCACTTCTTAAAGACGTGTGTGTGTGTGTGTGTGTGTGTGTGTGTGTGTGTGTGTGTGTGCGCTCTTGCACAACAATTCTGGTCAAGTTTCAAATACTGTTGTAGAGTGCACCAAAAGGCTCCGAGATGAATGAAATTCAGGAGACCCAGTGATTTTAACTTTGATCATTCGCATATAAATTGACGACAGCTGTGCAGATTGTGAGACTGTAGTCTCTTCACATCACAGATGGTCACTATGCAGAAAAAAACAACTCCACATTTCTAACAGTGAAGTAGGTGTACGGAAAATGCAAACATTTTAAAGGTTTTGAAGTTTTAAAAAATCATGTGAAGTTAATTTAAAATATCACAACATAACCAGTGCTTGCTTGATGAAGTCTTTAAAACATCATGTTTCAGAGCTGACAAGTAGTAGCTTTTTTCACTATCTTGTAGCTGTGTGCTTAGATTGCCTACACCTTCTGTGCTTGATTGCTGCCACCAGTTTCATGGTGCAATTTGTATACCTAAAGATGAATGTGCTATAGTGGACTGTGAAATGATGGCTACAGAGCCCATCCACATGTTCGTGAAGTTGCCTTTGGTGTTGTACCCTTGTCAAAGGGTCATGGAATGTCTGACAGTTCTCAGCAGCCTTTTGGTGGGCCTTCCTTTCTTTAGGTGGACCTGTTACAAATTTTGATGACTGATGCTTTGCCTTGCTTATGATCTGAGGATCCTTTTTAGGCTCCTAAACATTGCATAGGCTGAGATCTGCCTTGAAGAAAGAGACTGCACATCTACATGTTAAAGCTGAAAGTACTTGTGATAATAATGACCTTGAGGAAAAAGCTACTTCTTGGGTTTCTTTGTTCATGTCAGATTTCTAAGTGGGCACAGGATCATACCCCTGTATAGGGAGGCCATTGTCATGTGGTAGTGGATATTAGACAGAAGCATCATTTTTTTTTTCAGTGGTTCACATTCTTAGGGAAGTGTGTGAGCAGGTTGAGATACCCTGAAGTCACTCTTCCAGTCCTCCCTGGAGCTGTGGATTCAGAGGCCGTGTCTAGTACGAGTCTGCCAGAAGAAGATCACAATCTTCTCTCACTCCTTTTCCATCCAGCAGGACAAGAAAGAGCTAATCGTGGACAATCTGCTATGGTACTGTAAATTGCTGTATGCATTCCCATTATTCTTTCTGATTCTGCACCTTAACAAAAAGTGCAGAGGAGAAAGATCAAACCTTTTTTCTTATCACCTTGTTGTGGCTGACAGAGATGTGGTGTCAGGATGTTGAGTTTCTGACAGTACAAAACCTTCTAGCTCAAGCTAAGAACAGAACTTTGCAGATAGGGTGACAACTAGCTACATCTCAGGGGACTTGCGTCTAATGTTGACCATATTGCTTGCTGAATTTGCTGGTTGGGGGCCCAGTAATTATTGAGGTTGCTAGGAATCCTTTCAGCCTGCAGGGCTATGCCTCCAAATGGAAATGGCCCTCAGTTTGGGCATTAAGGCAGCTTGTACCTCCCCAGTCAATCATCTCACTGGTGCATGTGTTGGCTGTCACTGTACATAATGACCTTCTGGAGGACAGGCTTGTATCCCAGCACCAGCTGGTTAAGCAGCTCCTTAAATGAGTATTGCATGCCATCATGTCCTGCATTTATTAATTCCTAGCTTTAACAGTGTTCTGTAGAATAGGGTTAAAATAATGAGTGGTGCTATGTCAAAACAATGTACGTGCCATTAGTATCAAAACCATGATTTTAGCCGCAACTTATGATATAATTTCACATTTAAGGTGCTTCTCCTAATTATCGTGATCACCCATTCATGTGATGAATATTAAAAGTAATTCATGGAATTCATAAGGCAGACTTGAAAATGTAATACAAACTTGAACACATGAAATGGTAATGGAAGAAATGCACTTTTACTGCATCAGTTTTCAGCAAGAATGTCACCTTAGTCCAATTAAAAAAACATCAGCTATTCCTTAGGGAGGCAACCCTCCTTTTGATTACCTTGTAAAATGCAGTAATACCTTGGTTTTATTCTTCTCCTTCAGGTAAGACCTCTTCAGTCTATCTGTCCCTGTTTATACTCTGAATGCAGATGACAGAAATGAATTATCACTGCTCACAAAATCCACAATTTTCTTGTATAACAAGATAATTTATTTAACATCATACTTGCAAGTAAACCATGGTGACCATCTAAAAGCAAATGTATGCTAAAAATATATTTTGTAATTTTGTTTTCCCTCTTTTCTAAATCATTTGCAGTACGTATATTGTCTACAACTAGTTCACTTTACCTTTTCATTTCTTTTTGCTGTTTTGGCTACTGTTATTAAATTGAGTAATGCCTGTTTATTTCTGTCAAATTCAATAGCTTATCGTAACTGTGACGCCCGTGCCCTGGCTCAGCAGTCAAGGAGCCTCAATCCTCACCACTAACACCAGTGAGGGGCGTCTCATATAAGAGGAAAGGATAACAAATACACACAGTAAAGTGCAATTTCCCTTAAGAGCACACAGAGAATGACAGTCAGTCTGGGGCTGGTCGCTCCCTTGCTTTCCAGGTCCCCAATAAGTCTCCCACTGGCACAGCTATAGGATCCAGATCTATGCCTAGTGGGCAAGCTAAAACCTCCAACACCCTCTCTGTCCAACCAGTGCTTCATGTCCCAGCCCAAGTAGCTGACACACACACTTTGAGAAGAGATTATACAATCACACAGACACTTCTGGGGAAGGCTGGCACAGGTTCTCCAGCTGTGCCCCTTTTTCCCAGACTATACGGTAGTACCAGCTGCCACCACCCACTAATATTTATCAGCTACTCAAAGGCCCTTAAAAGGATGTCCAATTATTACTATGCAATATTATTATCCAATTGGTAGTATAGCCCAGGGCTAAGGCTATTGGAGTGTCTTTGTACAATTTTACCAAAGTCATGCAAGTACTCTAAAGAGCTTAAATTATCTCTACAAAAACAGTCACAGTTAAAAGGGTTTAAAATATTTAATAACAAATACTCAAAACACAAGACAATACTTTTACTACAGTGCTAGTCAAGAGTTCAGAGATCACAGAGAAATACTTAATTCAGTAGTACAGTTCTGACATCACAGAAAAACACTTAGTCTAATCTTTCTAGTTTCTAGCTATTTCTAAGAGAAAACACAAGTCTAAGATAAACTTACATATAGAGCAAGACAGTGCTGGTGAGTTGGATGGTCAAGACAAAAATGCTTAATGCTCTCTGTTTTTAAAATTACATTCCTGGTTCCCATTACATCATTCTTCACACTTCCCTGGGTTCCCATTACATCATCCTTTACACTTCCTGGGTCCCCAGGCTAACAGAAAATACATTTACATTCTTCACCTCTGGGCAGAAACCAGAGCAATAAAGGACATTTATGCATGCAAATTCTGGTCATTAACTCTGGCCTTAAAATAATAGGCAAGATGCCTTACTCTGGCTTCAGGTTTTAACATCAAAGGGTCACAACATGATTTACTTGGTCAGTAGAGTGCACTGTTCTTAGATTTTTTTTCAGTTCCACATGTAACACTATTTTTACCATTTAAGACAACAAGCCTGTGGCTTACATTGATATTTACAGATGACAGAATTATTTCCAAAATTCTATCTGGCTAGGCTGGCAGCCTTCACCTATCTTCACCCAATCTTCACAGTAACACACTGCCTTATTGAGCACTTCTAAACAAGGAAGCTCCAGTTTAAATGCAGTCAACCTCTGATAAGGCTAGAACGGTGCACCCAAGTCCCAAAGGCACCTGAATCACATACCTGGCATGCAGGATCCATCTCAGGAAACTCACCAGAGTATAATAGAATATGTAAAGATTTTTTCAGTGAAACATTGTAAATTACCTAGATTTACTAGTACTTCATGGCAAATGCTGTACATATCCTGAGCTTTTTTCATCCAGTCCTTTGGTTTCTCTTTGACTCTCAGCCCAGTCTCTTTTTATCCACTACCCTGCTTTATTTTAGTTGTCAGTATTTCCATCTAGCCTCCAGTAACTGTGAAATTAGTGCAGGTGGTGCTGTTTCTCTAGTGGCTCTGTAAAATCTAGAGCTCATGCAGTGTTTAGATTCTAAGCTCTAAAAGTCATTCAGACCAACTTGTTCTTGAATTTGAATCCAGAAACACCAACTGTCTTCACACAGTATGTGCTCCTAGTACAGCCTTTTAGTTTTTGTCCAGTAATTTAAACCACCTTCACTTGCGGCTCCTGGATAGTTACATCCAATGAGGTAAAAGCAGATTCCTCCATAGTCTTAACTCTTGTTACATAATCAAGTAAAATTAGAAGAACATGTCACACTCTTAGCTGGTTGAGGTTTTATTAACTGACGAAAGTGCTAAATAAAAAACCTCATCTAGCTAAGAGTGTGACTTGTTCTTCTAATTTTACTTTGTTTGAGCATTTCGTGTTTTTTTTCTTGTTATATATTTGTTTCAACATTCCCATTGCCTGTTTTAAATGTAAGGAGGCTCTCCCTGTCTTCCATTGTACAACCATAAAGAAGCATTCATTGTACAAGCATAAAGAACCACTCATGAAGTCTGCCTTATTCTCACCTGATTAGGCTAGTCAATGTTTCCATGCAGAATCATAAATTATCATTGACAAATAAGCCTGACCAGTCTGATCTGTAAGGCTATGGAGCGAATCATTATGGAACTCATAAATGGAGAGATTGGGAACCTCCAGTCGCTGGACCCCACACAGTTCGGCTTCGTCAAGGGCAGATCATGCCTCCTGAACCTGATAGATTTCTTTGAGACAGTTACTCAGGCTATAGATAAGGGAAAGGAGGTACACATGGCTTACCTTGACCTTCCTAAAGCATTTGACACCATTCCCCATTCAGGTATTATTGATAAGCTCACCAGCCTGGGCATAAACCCTTGCGTCACAAGATGGATCGCAAACTGGCTCTCAGACAGATCCCATAAAGTAAGAGTAGCGGGATCTATGTCCGAATCCAGATCAGTAATGAGTGGTGTGCCTCAGGGCTCTGTCCTGGGACCCCTCCTGTTTGGCATATACTTCTCAGAAGTACAGGCAAGCATGGAAGGGCTGTGGCTGACTAAGTTTGCGGAGGACTGCAAACTGGGTGCTATAATAGAGTCTCCGGCTGACATGGAGATCCTCCAGAATGGCCTAAATGAGACTGTTGGATGGTGTCAAAGCCATGGTCTCAAGCTAAATGCAAAAAATTGCGTAGTAATCCCCTTTGGAAAAAACAAAGTAACTGCAGACTACAACATAGGAGGTAATCCCCTGAAATCTGAAGAAGAAATAAGGGATCTAGGGACCCAAGTAGATAGTCAGCTTTCCTTTGATAACCATTTTGCCAAAGTAGTTAGAAAATCCTTCTATCTGACCCATCTGATCACAAAAGGGTTCGCATCAAGATCTAAGGATGTAATGGTGCCCCTCTACTCTTCCCTCATCAGACCCATTATTGAGTACAATGCACCAGTTGGAATGTACCTGGCTAGACATCTCCAGCAGCTGGAGAGACCACAAAGGTACCTAACCAAGAGGATTACTGGCCTCAAACAGTTGCCCTATGCAGCACGATTGAAAAAGCTAAGACTGTTCTCTGTTGCATACCGCTTTCTCAGAGGTGATCTCTGTCTAACGTACAGAGCCATGTCCAACCCAGAATTATTGAACATGCTCCATCTTAGCAAAACCAAATCTACTCGAGCTACACACTCTGGGGATATAAACCTCAACACAACAATGAATAGAACATGCTGGAGGGATAAATTCCCTTCGCAGAGACTTCCCTTACTATGGAACAGGGTCCCGATCTACATAAGACAGAGCCCCTCACTATCACTCTTCAAGAGAAACCTTGATGAGTGGATGGGTAACAAAGTTCACACCGGGGATCACTTCAGCAGCACTACTAGATAGGGGCCAAGGGTACTAGCTGCTAGTACAAGGGTCTAGGGAACTACTAAAGGGGCGGTGAATACCGCACAACGTGGCTGGGCTAATATATCCCTTCGGGCAGATAGTCCAGTACCAACCTATGAACCTATAACCTATGAACCTACAGTAAATAAAAAAAAAATGTATTTGGACTTCGTAAAAGAGGTGCATCCTAGGACTCCCAATTAGCCTACTTCCTTTCCAACAGCTAGCTTTTTCAAAGACACTCCACATTTTCCAGCATCCCATAAAATCTCTATCAGCATATTTATAATTGAATTTAAAATGTGACCTGAAATAGTTCATGGAAAGAACTGGAATACATAAGGCAACACAAAATAATTTAATTCTTGCATTCTCTGTTCTAATTACAGCCATATCATTTTCCACCTTCTAAAATCTGCTTTTAGCCTCTTCAACTCCATATGTGTTTTATTAACCAAGTCTTGTACTAATTTTCTAAGGAAATTCTCTGGTGTTTAATGTAAGGAGCTTCCCACAAAAACCTGTATTTTGCTTTTTGTTTTTTTTTTCTATTGGAATGTAATTTGTGAGTACTTCTCTGTTTACTTGTATTGTATTCCCAAAAATATCAAACCTCTCCAAATGGAAGAAGAATATTTAAATGATGTTCAGGTCTTGTCAGATATATAAGCATTTTATCTGCAAGCAAATAGATTTCCTTATCTCTGACCTCATATCCCCTTGGTTGACATGATCTGTAAATGTAGTCTAGTGTTTCTAGGTATAAGGCAAATAGGATCAGAGACTGTGGACATGTGATAGATCCTCCTTGGTAACCTTAAAAGGTACACAAAGACCCCTGTATGTCTTTATGCAACTATTTAAGTCTGAGTAAATGTCAAAGATGTGCAAGTTGTTTCATATATTCAAAGGCAACCAATACCCTCACTGAATAATACCACTCCATTCTATCAAATGCCTTTTCTGCATCTAAACTTACTAATTCGTCTTAATGTTTTGAGCCATCTTCATTAGCATCCTTGTCTTTATTAATATGGTATCAAATGTCTGATGCCCTTCTTCATAACTTGTAATTACATCTAGCATTGATGGGGCCAGGCTAGCAGCTATAATGGAGAAATAGCTTTTACCTGGTATTGTACAGTGGATATAAAAACACACCTCTGTTAAAATGCCAGGTTTTTGTTATATAAAAAATGAGACCACAATAAATCTTTTCGAAACATTTCCTAACTATAATGTGACCTGCAACATGTACAATTCAATTGAAAAACTAATCTGTTTGGGGAAATGTATAAAAAATAAAAAAACATACAATAAGCTGGTTGCATAAGTGTGCACACCCTTAAACTAATACTTTGCTCTTTCCCGAAAGTCAGCTCATCCTCTTACTAACCCTCCAAAGCCTTACTGATGGTGTACATCTACCACCAGGTACCTAAAAATAGTAAACTTGTTAACCCCCCTCCCCCATAAACCTTACTTCTACATAACTGCAATTTTCTTCTCTCCATGTGCCTTTCACTGCAAGGGAACATACTTTTTATGTGATAAGAATCCGTTCTCTGCATCTAGAGCAGTGATGGCGAAGCTATGATACCCATGTCAAAGGCGACACATGGCGACATTTTGGGTGATACACCAGCGTTCACCAACACCTGAGTTACCAAAGAAACTTCATGAACAAAAATACAAGAAATATGTGACCCTGCATTTATCTGTTTAAAACTTGGCAACAGAAAAGTCATTGATTGATGTTAATCAAATCAAATCAAATGCAATGTGTTGCATGTTTTTTTTTCCAATTCAAAATTACTATTAAAAGTAGGGTAATTTTTTGGTGCACTGTTTTAAGCCCAATTATCAGTGCGCATATTGTTTTCTCTATTGTAAGTTACTGATTTTTATTTTACTTTTATAATACATAGCAACAGACATGATTGGACTGTATTTTTTAAATAAATATGTAAAGAATTTTCTTTTTTGTCAAGATAGGCATTTTCCAAAATTTTGACACTCCAAGCCCAAACAGTTCACCATCACTGATCTAGAGCTTTGAAAACGTTTTTTTTTTTTTTAATCATTTACTCTTATAACCTCATACCCTGAATTAATATTTTATGTTCATGCTCTTCATGTGTCCTGTAATGCTACTATCCAGGGTTACAATTGCTAATCTATCTTTCCTAGACTGATTAGTTGGCACATTTTCATTTCCGGTTAGTGGCCCCAGCTAGTATCTGTCATAAGAATCTTGTTTCTCAGCTTTCCTGCCAAATATGCCCATAAAACTGTGGTAATGGCTGATCACTGTAATGCTTTCATGTTGCCTAGAATAATTTTTCTGAATATGGCACTCTTCATCAAAGATTCTTACTGAATTTGTTGATGTATGCCAGAAGAAAGCATCTGTGTAAAGGTTTTATCTGTAGAAGTGTTCTTGTTGGTATTTTTATACCTCAAGCAGACTTCAGTAAATTTTTCCTCTGGTAGATGGCAATTGCTAGAGGTGTGGTGGGAAGAAGGAAGGTAATTAAGAATGTGTTTTGTTTTTTTTTGGGGGGGGGGTGTAACTAGACTTTAAACATTCTGTATAGAGTAGTTTGTAAGAAATGTTTGGAAAGCAGCTGATTTTAATTAAGGAAATGATTATTGTGTGCTAAAATATAGGACCTGAGCAGGCTAGACTTAGTAAGGCCTTGTTAAGTTTAATGCTTCTGACAGCCAAAAAAAGCAGTTAGTAGAAAATGGACCTCAAAATTTAAACCAAATGTAACCAAAGTACTGAATACTGTAAAGGCGATAATAGAATTGGAATTAGATCTTTAGAAAAGGAAGGAAGGGGCAAACTGTATACAAATAAATGGAATTTTTGGGTAAAATACAAGTGGAATAATGCTCTGGTGGAGGAGTGAAATTTAAGGAAATGCAGGAGTTGAGCAGTTTGTTAGGAGTGAATGATTATTGTCAAAAAAGAAAGCAATATATGTACAATGCAAGCAGCTAATGAAAAATGTGCACTTTTTTTTTTTATAACTGTCCGTCGCGTCATTTAATTGGTCTGAATTTAGTAAGAGTGCTTAACAGATATTTTGTTTTTATATGTTTAAGATTGGCAAATTAGAATTTATTATCTATATAACTGTTAAGTAGATCAACTTTTACTAAATGGAAGTAAGTCTTCAGCTAGGCTTGTGATTTAAGCTTGGTGGTATTTAAATGAGTTATGTTAAGGAAAGAGGAGATTAGACTGCTGAGTGTTCATTTGTGGAAGTGTGCTTAGGCATCCCGTAGAAGCACTATTACTGCAGTATATTAGGGAGTTTTTATGTGTGTTTACATGCTTTTAGTAGTGTAAGATAGTAATATGCCTTCTAGAAATGTAGATATCAAACTGTTCATTTTCAGGATGATGACGTGGGAAAAGTGAGTGAGATCAGCTGCTCCATCAATGCACTGGCAAGATGCCAGCCTGTGCAGCTCCTGCAGTCTGGGTTGTAGTAGTGTATTTGATTTATAGTACTGCATGGGGAGGTTGGATGAATAGCCAAGTCCTGTTTTTGATTCTCTCAGTTTCAAAGGTCCTTACTAAGCTTATGACTAAGAAGACCATTGAGAAGCTCAGTCACATCACCAAGTAGTGATGGGAGACTAGAAATATCCCACATTAAGTAGATTTTCCTCTTCTATCCCAGGTGAAAATTTGCAAAGACCCATTCAGCCATCCAAACTCATTTTAAAAATTGTGAGGGAAGTACCCTTTTTGATATGCAAGGGCGGCCTGTTCTACAAATGGAAAATACTTTGGGTTAGGTACCTTGTGATGTTAATGTGAGATTTACTTCTGTAGAGCTGATGTTTGCTTTACCACTTGTTTTGTTTGGGTGAAGAAGTACAAAGAGTACTGGGTCATTTATAATTTAGAAGGTTAAACATAGATCTCCTCCTCAGGAGTCTATATGACACTGAGTAGATGGACAGTGATTTTAATCCCTCAGTGAAATTAAAGGTATTAGAACCCGAGATCTTTTTGGTAAGAAAACATTGAGAACTCTTGAGTTAGCTTAAGTGCTTTGTGAGGTACATGCCAAAGGGGAAATTGTATTTAAGATGGGCCTAATAAAGGGAAGAATACATTGGGAATTTATCTTTGGACTTTCAGGTGATACCATGGAGGATAAGTTGTGCAAAGTAGAAAAAATTCTAACTATATCAGACATGTGGTCAAAGGAAGGTATTGTTGGCAAAGATACTAAAGTTCCCGATGACTGTATGAGTTTTAAGTGGAGCATTATATTATTATAAGAAACTATACTGCATTGAGGTTAAGCCTATGATTAATGCTTCCTTGGTCTAGAACTTTTGCTTGAGAAATAGAGTATCAGTATTTGATAGCTGCCCTGGTTTGTAATAATCTGCAAACTTGCTTAGCCGTAGTCCATTATTATTAGTTTTTGTGCTAGACTCCACGAAAAATACAATACCCTTTTGTCACTAGCCAGTTTGCCAGTCAGCAGAACTAATTATGGCTTAATGTTCATTTTTTAGAAGAAATAACCCCCAATGGAGAATAGTGTAAGCTTTTTTGCAAATATGATTAGGGTGTGACGAAGTGTATGCCTTTACAAATGGTCTCTCTAACCTTTTCCATTATCTTAACTAGACTGAGCAGGCATTATCATTCTTTAGCAAAGCCAGGCTGGTGTGGATCCAAGGTTATAAGGTCACCTGTATGATTGTTTATTAGCTCTGCTTTAATACGTTCCATGTCCTTGCAAATAATACTAGTGAAAGTAATATGCCTCTTAATTCCCAGCGTCAGTGGAGGGTCTGTCCTTGTGGAAGGTGGGTTTTTTTGGTGGATCTGTTTGACAGGAGAAGTGATCGATAAAGATGGTTTAGAAAAGGAGACAACTTGATGAACATGCTGGCATCTACAGTATGCAGGCGCTTTATCATCTGCATCGTGACTACATATTACCTGTTGCTCCCCCTTTACTCAGCCATCTAAGTATGGATAACTGATGAGAGGCAAAACCAGATAACAGAGAATCCATAACAAAAAGCTGATAAGGATATCCTGACGGATGTGTATTTCTGATTTCAGATGTGTTATTTTCTCTCTTTCACAGCTGTTTGTGGTTATTCTGGTAGCAAAATTGTGTTTTACAATTAGTAATCCATCTCACTCCTAGCAGAACATCTGTTTTGTGCATGATTGCTCTCTTTTGCTAGCCCCCGACAGTTGTACCAATTGCTAGTTTGCTGATGTCATGACAATTCTAGTATTACTGCCATGCAGAAGGAGTATTCTATTAAGCCATTCTAATAATATCTATATTGAATGAATTTGTACATAATTTTTTAACACATCATGTGGTGGTGGGTGGTGTGCGTGTTGTTGCTCAAGACAAGAGGTTCTTCTTTCCCGATTCTCGGCTGGAGTGCCTCTGTGTGTGGAGTCTGCATGTCCCTGGGGTGGGGTGGGCATCACAAGACAAGACATAAATGATTGTTTTTGTTGAAGGTTGAACTTTGAGCTGGCACCTCGGCGTTCTCAAAAATCTACTGCAATCATTAGCGACCACAGTTCCGGCTGTGGTGACCTTAAAGGGAAAAGCGAAGACAGCACTAGTCCACATTAGCTACTAAGAAACAGGAAAATTATTACTTTAAAATTCTGTCACTAGCTCCTTAAAGTTATACGATCTACTAGATTCTCAACTTTGGAGTCTTTTCTTAAAAAAATTCCTGTCAAAACTAACGATTATACAACTGAACAGAGATGAGCAACTCAAAAACTTCACATGCTGATTCCACATTAAGGAAGGAGATCTAGTGCATCCCTACCACTCTCCAGGATTTATCTTTACAAATGGATAGATTTACTGACAACTTTGAAACTTTAAAGATGAACTGTCAACAACAAACTGATATTCTGAAGGAAATACTCCAGCAGCAACAATCCAAAATTCTGAACATTGAAACTTCACTGAATGGCATAGACAAAAGGCTTAAAGAAGATGAATCCCACTGTGAGACCATACTGCAACAAAATAACTGGCTGATAAATAAAGTAGACAACATTGAAAAAGGAGAGAGTAGAACAAATATTAGAATTTTTGGTCTCCCTGAAAAAACAGAAGAAGATATTATTTCCTTCCTAAATTCCTGACTACCTGAATTCTTGGACTTAGAAGGTATGTCCTACTGTATCGAGAGAGCACATAGAGCCATAGGGAAACCTATTTCTTCTTCCTCTAATGCTTCTCCAAGATCTATCATAGTGAAGTTTCTATCCTTTTTAGATAAATAACTTACTCTGAGAACAGCTTGGAGGAAAAGCCCCTTGTCCTTTAAAGGAAACCAAATAAGGCTAGACAATGATTATTCCACAGAGTACTGGAAATGAGAAAAAGCTGTTGGTCATTGGTAAGGCTTTTAAAGCAAAATAAAATTAAAGCACAACTAGTCTATCCAGCCAAAATCAAAATCTATCATCAGAATGAGATGAGATCTTTCAACAATATAGAAGAAACTGTATCTTTTATTCAAAACAATAACATCATCACAGTCCCAGAAGGTATGGACTGGACACCATCTATGACCTTTAAAAGATCATCTGAGAAAAACAACTGGACAGATGTAAGAAAGAAGAAAATGAAAACTGGAGTCAAAGTCACTGGACTTCCTAATTTTCTCAAAGATCAAGCGAAGTCATAAAATGTTTATGGATACCTAGATCTAAAGAAGTATGTATCATTACTTTACTTATCTTACATATGTCTTTATAAAACTTGCAGTTTAAAATTAATAATGCTATATTCCTATTAGATACAATTGCTAGTGATGCCCAAGATATAGGACTAGATGAATTCTGCACACATGTTCATTTGCTTACTGAATTGTCTTTCCTTTTTTTTTTTTGACTTAAGGAAGGAAGAGGGAAGTGGGGTAGGAGGATGTTTGAAACAGGTAATTTTGTAGCTGTCTGCTTGTTTGGTAGTCTGAGGTGGAAAATTTCAGTGTTTGGTTTTGAGTACGCAACGCAAGGAACTCTTGGTGTATTTTATTTGTTTTTTTTTTTTTTGAAATTGTTTCAAGTATTCTGTCATTATAAGACTTCAGCATATTATGGTGTTTTCTTTTCTTCTCAATCCCAGTTACAGTTTAGCGTTTTAACATTCTAAACTGTCTTTTCTCTCTTTCATGATAAACGTAATCACGAGCACTGCTCTGAATTCAAAAGTTGTTTCTACCCTCTTTTTTTCACTCAAGCACTCTCGTGCCTGTCTGTAAACTGAACTTTGTTTAACATTATGAAGCTTGTCTGAATTGCCTTTGCGTACTGTGTCAAAAATCTGTGATCAGCTATACGAGTGTTGCTGACAAACGGGGATTTTCTTTGTCTGTCTCGCTGATTAACAGCCCGTAGTTACTTGAACGTAAGACCAATAAATCATTAAACTAAATGTTAGAAACCATGATAATTATTAACTTGATTCAAGTAAAATAAACTAGATAATGACTTCCATAGTTACCAAGGCGGGACTATGTAAATGGCGATGACATCACTGCTACATTATAAATCTCGAGTGCTTGGGAAGTATTCTGACAGGCTGCAATCACACATACAGTATTATAAAATCCACAGTCGGCTTTCAAAACGTTGGCTTCACATACCTATAATACCAACTGAAATACCAGTTAAATATTTCCCTAACAATCGTATTTCAGAATACTTTGTAATTTATATGAATATTAAGTTGATTATCTGTTTTCAGTAGAAGGAAAGAGAAACTTTGGACTACAAAAAAAACAGTTCATCAACAGCTCCTAGCTTTAATGTCCTATGCTAATTGATAGACTAATTTATTCAACAGTGATGGAACTGCTCCTTATCAGTATCATTCTAGTGCAGGATAAAAAGTTCAAGCTTATCCCCTTTATGGAAATATTACTGTAGGAGTATCAAAATTACTTATTTAGTACTAACAATATCAGAAATAAATCTGCGCATATTGACAGCTGGACATTCGTTCACCACGAAATAATAATGAACAATGACTCTCAAATAAGCCACTACAGTCTGTATAAAATGTTATTCCTTGAATTGGCATAACAGCACCCCAATAGGTGATTTAATGTCTATTTGGTCATGCACTATATGAGATCCCTAGACACTCACCTAAACAAGATCTCATTTCTTCCAGAAAGTCACATTATATTACTAAATACAATCCACTTACCAAAGATCACGCTTTACTAAACTGGCTGCTTACTAATGCCCCTGTGAGAATATTTGCACTAAAGGCTTTCCCACTTTACTGTAACCATTGTATCATCATCATCAAAAAAAGAAAAAAAAAAACACTTCTAAAAAGGTAACTTGGCCAGAACAACATTTGTGCAGACCTAACAATAAAAGCTCCAATGTCTTACTTGCTTAGATGTGTTACAGTAGTTGATCTAGACTAATTGGTATCAGTGAAATTTTATAAAGAAAAAAAAATGCAAAGTAAGATTTCAGAAGTCACAATATCCTAAGTCAGATGTGAATTATTTGAAATGTTTTTTTTTTTTTATTTGCAAGTTAATATCGACCATTATAAGGTAGCAGAGTCTGCTCATTATGTAAATGGCAGTCAGTAGTAAAGACTATTTATACAGTGTGTGCAATTTATTTTAATTAAAGTAGTAATCTGATAAAGCTATACATTTTGCAGCAAAATATAATGTTTTGTTCTCAACTAAACATGCCAAGTATACACATCTTGTCATCAGTCCTGGATGTCGAGGAAATAATTTGGTGACAAATTAGTAGAATATAACATAAAAATTTAGTTACAAATGGCTCTAACACATCTAAACTACCCATGCTTAAAGTCTCTCAGTGGGTTAAATGGAAAAGAGATTTATAGAGAGCGTACAAAATCATTTACTAGTATCATCACTTCACATTTGGACTCGAGCTGTCTCCGTTTTAATTTGTGATATTTACTTCATTTGGTATAACTATGCTGTACTTTACAAAGGAGCCATTGTGGAAATATACATTAAAACTGTTATAAGGGCAGGCCCGTGAGGCACAAATATTTAAGATATGAATACATTTCTGCTTAACCATGTTCAGTGATGTTACTATTAATCTCCATTCTGCAGTTTGTATATAAAGAAGTTAAGCTATTTTCAAAATGTTAAAGCCCTAGAGGATTATGAACGTGTGTGTGTATGTGTGTGTGTGTGTATGTGTATATATATATATATATATATATATATATATATATATATATATATATATATATATATATATATATATATATATACGTGTGTGTCTGTGTATATAAAAGGAAACAAGTACTATGATGCAAACAAAGTTTATACACAAACACAGTATTATTGTAATTAACTAGGTCACCAAGGCCGACCTGGGTAAAAGGTTGAAGTCCTATGTTACAGCAAAAGACTCTCTATGCAGTGTTCAAATGTTCAAATCAATATAAGAAATGTAATGATAAAGGCTAAGGATCATATAGCAAATGTTTCCTTTCATTAAAAGGAAACTGAAAGGGGAATAGAAAGAGGAAATAAAGAGGAAAGACATAAATATGTATGTACAAAAAGAGGGAAAAAGGTGAAGGAAAGAAAAAAAAGAAGGATTTTGCTTGAATTAGTAATGAATCTTACATTTAAATGTGTTTGATATTGTTAACTCTACCAAATTTAACCTCACAATAGTAAAAACTACTCTATTGTTGATGTATTAAGACATGCTTCTTTATATAAAACTTTGCATAATTTGTTAGAAAGTAAATTTATATGTATTAGTTATTGTTGGAATCTTTCCATGACTATATGAACTTTGAGTTTGTGATAGATAGGAACTGCTTGGGTAGCATCTCCTCTGTCAACAATCACCATTTATAAATATACATTCCATTTCCATATGTCCTGCTCATGTTTATATTATGGTAATATTGTTACTATCTAGTAGCAATAGGGAAATATGTGAAATTAATATATAGAGGAGTGACGATCACATAATACCTCTTAGTAAGAGAAATGCTTTGGCAATTAGTTGCATGTAATCTTTATTACTATAAATATTTTAAATGCTGATCTAATACTGTATTGATTTATCCTGATTAATATTGTTATGCTCTATCTTTAAATTACTGAAAATGTTATGTATCCAGATGCTCTTGAGACTTTAATTGATAAATATTATCTATACATGCTTATTATCAAATTGTTAATTCTTCACTTGTATAATAATTCATACAGAAATGATATGTATTTCTTAATCAAAGGCTTATTAGTGAGATTTAATTGTACTAGATACAATTAAACTATGTATTACATCAATATATTGATGTTCCCTCATGTTAATTAATCTATAGAACTTCATAAAATGTATACTCTGGAGCCTCAAGCTGGGCAAATTCATTCCAAAAATTGGAAGTGATGGTTAATCTGACTGTTTTTTTTTTTTTTTCCCCTGTCAGATTAGGAATATTTTACATTCCATGTCAGTTAATGGATTTACTGATTGTTAAAAGTTTAGCTTTGAATATTTCTTTTTTTTCGGCCTGATATTAAATTGTATTTTACATTGGGAAACAACACCTTATTGCTTAAATATAATTCTTCCAAGAAGGGTGTGCAAATCTTATATATTATGATTACTTTATCACATTTATTATACTTTAAACATTAAATAAATAAGATGGATTTGATTTTTTCTTTCCTTAAACGTTAATGGACTAAATAATCCATGGAAAAGACTCAACCTATTAAAATATTTGAAATTAAATAAAGCACAAGTAATAGTCTTGGAAGAAACCCACTTCAAAATAAATGATAGTTTTAGCTGGACCCAAACGAATACTTAAAACTATCCAACTCCTCATTTACCAAAAAGACCAGAGGTGTTCTAACACTATGGAGGAAAAGTGTTATCTCTCCTCAAATTTTTGTATAATTATGAAGATAAGGAAGGACTCGTATCAATTATAATAATAAAATTTAGAAATAGAATTTGGACACTGGTCAATGTCTATTGGTTTCCGGGAATTGGGGTAGCAACAATTAAAACGCACTTAGAACTCATCACTAACAATTCTAAGAGTAGTCTGATTGTAGGAGGAGATTTTAATTGTTTATTGAATGACTCCGAAACTACTAATAAGAGAGCTTTTCGTATTACTGCTATAGGGAAAAATCTTAAAAAATGGGTAGATAACTTAAAGTTATTTGATTTATTTTATCTTAGAAATGATAATTCATTAGAATTTTCCCAGTGTGATTTTAGATGTAGGACTCAAACCAGAATTGATAAAGTATTTATATCCCAAGATCTAAAAACAAAAATATCATGCTTTACAATAGTCCCATGCCCTATGACTGATCATAATGCACTTATTTTTTAAAAGCAGTTTGAAAATTAAAAATATCTTTCATTAAAAGAATACCAGCATACATTGCTAAATTGAAACAGTTCAAACCTTGGCTTGATACAGAGATAGAATTCTTCTTGGATACAAATTTAACCAGCGAAGTAAATGTAGTAATACTTTGGGATTCATTGAAAGCCTACTTATATGGCAAAATTATTGCATGGTTTAATAATAAAATGAAGGAATGGGAGTCGGAATTATCTAATATACAAAAACAAATTGTATTAATAAAGATAATACTAGAACCATTCCACATAAGAAAAAAGAAATAGAATCCTTAAACAAAAAATATAATGACATTTTAACTCGTAAAACCAACTTGGCCCTAGAAAAATTAAGATTAAATTATTTCTCTTATCTCCAAAATACACGTGTAATTTAACACTGAGAGTGAAAAGAAACTCTATTGAAAATAATATTGTGAGTATATTCCATGAAGGGAGAAATAATAAAAAAGTTTCTGATATTGGTGATATTTTGGATGCTTTTAAGTATCACTTCTCAGAACAGTACAAAAAGACATTCAATATGAATTCTCAGAACACAGCTTGAACTTCCTAGTATTTAAGAATCTACCAGAGACTTCGATTAATGAGATTCAGAAACAAATCTGTCTAAAGAAAATTATTGAGAAAATTCAGGAAAGCAAAAATAATAAATCACTAGGTATTGATATTATTAATGAAATATATAAGCTTCTGTCACCTTCTGCTGTATCACTCTTACATAAAGCCCTAAATTAATCTTATTTACGAGGTAGAATTCCTCCCTCATGGAGATACTCATTAATTACGCCTATATTAAAAGAAAATAAAGACTCCCATTTATGCAAATCATATAGACCAATTTCTCTGATTAACAATGATTATAAGCTATTAATGTCTATATTAGTTAACAGATTTAAGAAATCATTAACTCATCTCATTTCAGAGGACCAAACAGGATTCATTTATAACAGACATACCCAAGATAATATTCAAAGAATTATAACTACTATCGATATTATAAATGGAGACAAACAAGAGGCTCTTATAATATCTCTTGATATTGAGAAAGCCTTTGATTCATTAAACTGGAATTATATTTTTAAAATTCTAGAATTATATAAATTCCCCTCTCAATTAATTACTTTTATAAAAAATATTTATTATAATAATTTAGCTTATGCAAAATTAGCTCCATTTGTGTCGGAGTCAATTACAATTACTAAAGGTACCAAACAAGGATGCCCAATGTCTCCGATTTTATTTGCTTTAGCAATAGAACCTCTTTCTTTGGCAATTCAGTCAGATCCTAAAATTATAGGCCTAAATATAAATAATTTAATTCCAAGATGATGTTATTTGCAGATGATATCTTGCTTACTTTAATAAATTCCAAAGAATCCTTACAAGAATTAGATATGTTAGTCAAAACATTTTACTATATTTCTGGCCTTAAAATGAGTAGTTCTAAATCTAATCATATGCTCTTGAATAAAAAAAATTGTAATGATAATACTAATTCAACCAATAATGAAATAATTAGGAAACAGATTTCTTCTTTGAAGTATCTAGGGATTGACCTATGTGAAAATATAGACCTAACTTTTAAACACAAACTATAAAAACATTGTAAACTCACTAAAAACTCTCAAAGAGAAATGGAATAAATTGCATCTAAAATTTGAAGATAGATTACAATTAATTAA